>NC_134177.1:33549362-33849362 GCF_964188355.1 Buteo buteo
TCCGAGAGGAGCAGGCACCCAGGGGAAGGCAAGGAGGCTGGGGCTCCCCACAGCAATGGAGGGGGACTTCTCTTTGGCTGCTTCTCCTGACAGTGACAGCCAGACTCCTGCAAAGGGACGCAACAAGGCCACGGCTCCTGTCCTCGCCCACTTCGTCACTGGCACGGAGAGCTCTCAACACGCTACAGGACAGATGAGACACCCCTGGCCACTACCCATCCCGGGCTTGCAGGGAGCTTCCCAAAGCCACAGGCAAAGGGAACGCCACAAAACTGTGCCCTGGGGGGCGGAGGGCTGGTCCCGAAACGGACATCCTGGCACCAGCCATGGCCATGTCACAGCCAGCAGGCTACGCCTGGTGGTCCAGGTCAGAAAGGGGTTGGACACACGGCTGGCTGCGGAACGGTAGAAAAGGGGCTGCACCAGACGAGACTGGCAGACGACGAGACGGGCTAGCAAAGACTTACAGGCTCTGAAAAAGCCACCCTATCTGTAGCCCATCCTCATCCTATAGACAGCCAGAAGGTGCCCACCCCTGTGGGCAAGGACAGAGCCACACCACCCACCCTGTCTCGACCCCAGCCAGGTCCCGCAGGCCGATCAAAGGTGCTCGCAGCCATGGACAAAGGGAGCTCCATAAGACCCACCGTATCCGGACCCCATCCTCGTCCTACGGACAGCCAGGAGGTGCCCACCCTTGTGGGCAAAGGGAGAGCCGCATCACCCACCTTACCTCGACCCCGTCCAGTTCCCGCAGGCAGATCAAAGGTGCTCACAGCCATGGACAAAGGGAGCTCCGCAAGACCCACCGTATCCAGACCCCATCCTCGTGCTCTGGACAGCCAGAAGGTGCCCACCCCTGTGGGCAAGGACAGAGCCACACCACCCACCCTGTCTCGACCCCGTCCAGGTCCCGCAGGCCGATCAAAGGTGCTCGCAGCCATGGACAAAGGGAGCTCCGCAAGACCCACCGTATCCGGACCCCATCCTCGTCCTGCAGACAGCCAGGAGGTGGGCACACTCGTGAGAAAAAGGGAGAGCCGCACCACCCACCCCATCTCTGTTACATGTCACGGTCCCACAAGCAACTGGAGGGAACACGCAGCCACGGACATTCTCAGCTTTGGATCCTTTCACAGCAAGACAGGCGCAATTCCCACACTCCACGCAGAGACACCCTCAGCATTGCCAGCCACTCGTGGACGCACGCTTCCACACTGGGCCACGTCTTCAGTGCCAAAGGCGTGAAAGAGCACCTCCCGAAAACTCAACAAGCGTCTTTCTTCCAGAAGAGCCCTCAGACCCACAACTCTCAGCAGCAAGTACCACCCAAAGCTTCCAAACAGGGCCGTGGCTACCACCTGCTGCTTTTAGTTCTCTTTTAATCTGTGCCCAGCTGCTGCTCTGTACACTCATCCTACAGCCTCCTCCTTTCCTTCCCCAGCACTACCAATTCTTCTCTTCTAGTGTATTGCATCGTTTATTGAACTGCGCCTTCTCACTGGACTGCTGGAAAAGCGGGATCACACGGATGCAGCACCAACTCCAGGCACCAGCCCACCCTGCTGATGTCACGGCCACCACATCGCAGCCAGCAGACTGCTCCTGCTGCTCCACGTCACGAAGGCATTGCTGACAGCCCTAGCCCCAGAAGAGGATAAAAAGGGCTGCGCCAAGCCAGATGGCCAGACGAGGCGGCAGGTGAGCGAGATCCGAGAGGAGCAGGCACCCAGGGGAAGGCAAGGAGGCTGGGGCTCCCCACAGCAATGGAGGGGGACTTCTCTTTGGCTGCTTCTCCTGACAAGGACAGCCAGACTCCTGCAAAGGGACGCAACAAGGCCACGGCTCCTGTCCTCGCCCACTTCGTCACTGGCACGGAGAGCTCTCAACACGCTACAGGACAGATGAGACACCCCTGGCCACTACCCATCCCGGGCTTGCAGGGAGCTTCCCAAAGCCACAGGCAAAGGGAACGCCACAAAACTGTGCCCTGGGGGGCGGAGGGCTGGTCCCGAAACGGACATCCTGGCACCAGCCATGGCCATGTCACAGCCAGCAGGCTACGCCTGGTGGTCCAGGTCAGAAAGGGGTTGGACACACGGCTGGCTGCGGAACGGTAGAAAAGGGGCTGCACCAGACGAGACTGGCAGACGACGAGACGGGCTAGCAAAGACTTACAGGATCTGAAAAAGCCACCCTATCTGTAGCCCATCCTCATCCTATAGACAGCCAGAAGGTGCCCACCCCTGTGGGCAAGGACAGAGCCACACCACCCACCCTGTCTCGACCCCGTCCAGGTCCCGCAGGCCGATCAAAGGTGCTCGCAGCCATGGACAAAGGGAGCTCCGCAAGACCCACCGTATCCGGACCCCATCCTCGTCCTGCAGACAGCCAGGAGGTGGGCACAGTCGTGAGAAAAAGGGAGAGCCGCACCACCCACCCCATCTCTGTAACATGTCACGGTCCCACAAGCAACTGGAGGGAACACGCAGCCACGGACATTCTCAGTTTTGGATCCTTTCACAGCAAGACAGGCGCAATTCCCACACTCCACGCAGAGACACCCTCAGCGTTGCCAGCCACTCGTGGACGCACGCTTCCACACTGGGCCGCGTCTTCAGTGCCAAAGGCTTGAAAGAGCACCTCCCGAAAACTCAACAAGCGTCTTTCTTCCAGAAGAGCCCTCAGACCCACAACTCTCAGCAGCAAGTACCACCCAAAGCTTCCAAACAGGGCCGTGGCTACCACCTGCTGCTTTTAGTTCTCTTTTAACCTGTGCCGAGCTGCTGCTCTGTACACTCATCCTACAGCCTCCTCCTTTCCTTCCCCAGCACTACCAATTCTTCTCTTCTAGTGTATTGCATCGTTTATTGAACTGCGCCTTCTCACTGGACTGCTGGAAAAGCGGGATCACACGGATGCAGCACCAGCCCACCCTGCTGATGTCACGGCCACCACATCGCAGCCAGCAGACTGCTCCTGCTGCTCCACGTCACGAAGGCATTGCTGACAGCCCTAGCCCCAGAAGAGGATAAAAAGGGCTGCGCCAAGCCAGACGGCCAGACGAGGCGGCAGGTGAGCGAGATCCGAGAGGAGCAGGCACCCAGGGGAAGGCAAGGAGGCTGGGGCTCCCCACAGCAATGGAGGGGGACTTCTCTTTGGCTGCTTCTCCTGACAAGGACAGCCAGACTCCTGCAAAGGGACGCAACAAGGCCACGGCTCCTGTCCTCGCCCACTTCGTCACTGGCACGGAGAGCTCTCAACACGCTACAGGACAGATGAGACACCCCTGGCCACTACCCATCCCGGGCTTGCAGGGAGCTTCCCAAAGCCACAGGCAAAGGGAACGCCACAAAACTGTGCCCTGGGGGGCGGAGGGCTGGTCCCGAAACGGACATCCTGGCACCAGCCATGGCCATGTCACAGCCAGCAGGCTACGCCTGGTGGTCCAGGTCAGAAAGGGGTTGGACACACGGCTGGCTGCGGAATGGTAGAAAAGGGGCTGCACCAGACGAGACTGGCAGACGACGAGACGGGCTAGCAAAGACTTACAGGCTCTGAAAAAGCCACCCTATCTGTAGCCCATCCTCATCCTATAGACAGCCAGAAGGTGCCCACCCCTGTGGGCAAGGACAGAGCCACACCACCCACCCTGTCTCGACCCCATCCAGGTCCTGCAGGCCGATCAAAGGTGCTCGCAGCCATGGACAAAGGGAGCTCCATAAGACCCACCGTATCCGGACCCCATCCTCGTCCTATGGACAGCCAGGAGGTGCCCACCCTTGTGGGCAAAGGGAGAGCCGCACCACCCACCTTACCTCGACCCCGTCCAGTTCCCACAGGCAGATCAAAGGTGCTCACAGCCATGGACAAAGGGAGCTCCGCAAGACCCACCGTATCCAGACCCCATCCTCGTGCTCTGGACAGCCAGAAGGTGCCCACCCCTGTGGGCAAGGACAGAGCCACACCACCCACCCTGTCTCGACCCCGTCCAGGTCCCGCAGGCCGATCAAAGGTGCTCGCAGCCATGGACAAAGGGAGCTCCGCAAGACCCACCGTATCCGGACCCCATCCTCGTCCTGCAGACAGCCAGGAGGTGGGCACACTCGTGAGAAAAAGGGAGAGCCGCACCACCCACCCCATCTCTGTAACATGTCACGGTCCCACAAGCAACTGGAGGGAACACGCAGCCACGGACATTCTCAGCTTTGGATCCTTTCACAGCAAGACAGGCGCAATTCCCACACTCCACGCAGAGACACCCTCAGCATTGCCAGCCACTCGTGGACGCACGCTTCCACACTGGGCCACGTCTTCAGTGCCAAAGGCGTGAAAGAGCACCTCCCGAAAACTCAACAAGCATCTTTCTTCCAGAAGAGCCCTCAGACCCACAACTCTCAGCAGCAAGTACCACCCAAAGCTTCCAAACAGGGCCGTGGCTACCACCTGCTGCTTTTAGTTCTCTTTTAACCTGTGCCGAGCTGCTGCTCTGTACACTCATCCTACAGCCTCCTCCCTTCCTTCCCCAGCACTACCAATTCTTCTCTTCTAGTGTATTGCATCGTTTATTGAACTGCGCCTTCTCACTGGACTGCTGGAAAAGCGGGATCACACGGATGCAGCACCAACCCACCCTGCTGATGTCACGGCCACCACATCGCAGCCAGCAGACTGCTCCTGCTGCTCCACGTCACGAAGGCATTGCTGACACCCCTAGCCCCAGAAGAGGATAAAAAGGGCTGCGCCAAGCCAGACGGCCAGACGAGGCGGCAGGTGAGCGAGATCCGAGAGGAGCAGGCACCCAGGGGAAGGCAAGGAGGCTGGGGCTCCCCACAGCAATGGAGGGGGACTTCTCTTTGGCTGCTTCTCCTGACAAGGACAGCCAGACTCCTGCAAAGGGACGCAACAAGGCCACGGCTCCTGTCCTCGCCCACCTCGTCACTGGCACGGAGAGCTCTCAACACGCTACAGGACAGATGAGACACCCCTGGCCACTACCCATCCCGTGCATGCAGGGAGCTTCCCAGAGCCACAGGCAAAGGGAATGCCACAAAACTGTGCCCTGGGGGCGGAGGGCTGGTCCCGAAACGGACATCCTGGCACCAGCCATGGCCATGTCACAGCCAGCAGGCTACGCCTGGTGGTCCAGGTCAGAAAGGGGTTGGACACACGGCTGGCTGCGGAACGGTAGAAAAGGGGCTGCACCAGACGAGACTGGCAGACGACGAGACGGGCTAGCAAAGACTTACAGGCTCTGAAAAAGCCACCCTATCTGTAGCCCATCCTCATCCTATAGACAGCCAGAAGGTGCCCACCCCTGTGGGCAAGGACAGAGCCACACCACCCACCCTGTCTCGACCCCATCCAGGTCCCGCAGGCCGATCAAAGGTGCTCACAGCCATGGACAAAGGGAGCTCCATAAGACCCACCGTATCCGGACCCCATCCTCGTCCTACGGACAGCCAGGAGGTGCCCACCCTTGTGGGCAAAGGGAGAGCCGCAGCACCCACCTTACCTCGACCCCGTCCAGTTCCCGCAGGCCGATCAAAGGTGCTCACAGCCATGGACAAAGGGAGCTCCGCAAGACCCACCGTATCCAGACCCCATCCTCGTCCTGCAGACAGCCAGGAGGTGGGCACACTCGTGAGAAAAAGGGAGAGCCGCACCACCCACCCCATCTCTGTAACACGTCACGGTCCCACAAGCAACTGGAGGGAACACGCAGCCACGGACATTCTCAGCTTTGGATCCTTTCACAGCAAGACAGGCGCAATTCCCGCACTCCACGCAGAGACACCCTCAGCATTGCCAGCCACTCGTGGACGCACGCTTCCACACTGGGCCACGTGTTCAGTGCCAAAGGCGTGAAAGAGCACCTCCCGAAAACTCAACAAGCATCTTTCTTCCAGAAGAGCCCTCAGACCCACAACTCTCAGCAGCAAGTACCACCCAAAGCTTCCAAACAGGGCCGTGGCTACCACCTGCTGCTTTTAGTTCTCTTTTAACCTGTGCCGAGCTGCTGCTCTGTACACTCATCCTACAGCCTCCTCCCTTCCTTCCCCAGCACTACCAATTCTTCTCTTCTAGTGTATTGCATCGTTTATTGAACTGCGCCTTCTCACTGGACTGCTGGAAAAGCGGGATCACACGGATGCAGCACCAACCCACCCTGCTGATGTCACGGCCACCACATCGCAGCCAGCAGACTGCTCCTGCTGCTCCACGTCACGAAGGCATTGCTGACACCCCTAGCCCCAGAAGAGGATAAAAAGGGCTGCGCCAAGCCAGACGGCCAGACGAGGCGGCAGGTGAGCGAGATCCGAGAGGAGCAGGCACCCAGGGGAAGGCAAGGAGGCTGGGGCTCCCCACAGCAATGGAGGGGGACTTCTCTTTGGCTGCTTCTCCTGACAAGGACAGCCAGACTCCTGCAAAGGGACGCAACAAGGCCACGGCTCCTGTCCTCGCCCACCTCGTCACTGGCACGGAGAGCTCTCAACACGCTACAGGACAGACGAGACACCCCTGGCCACTACCCATCCCGTGCATGCAGGGAGCTTCCCAGAGCCACAGGCAAAGGGAATGCCACAAAACTGTGCCCTGGGGGCGGAGGGCTGGTCCCGAAACGGACATCCTGGCACCAGCCATGGCCATGTCACAGCCAGCAGGCTACGCCTGGTGGTCCAGGTCAGAAAGGGGTTGGACACACGGCTGGCTGCGGAACGGTAGAAAAGGGGCTGCACCAGACGAGACTGGCAGACGACGAGACGGGCTAGCAAAGACTTACAGGCTCTGAAAAAGCCACCCTATCTGTAGCCCATCCTCATCCTATAGACAGCCAGAAGGTGCCCACCCCTGTGGGCAAGGACAGAGCCACACCACTCACCCTGTCTCGACCCCGTCCAGGTCCCGCAGGCCGATCAAAGGTGCTCGCAGCCATGGACAAAGGGAGCTCCATAAGACCCACCGTATCCGGACCCCATCCTCGTCCTACGGACAGCCAGGAGGTGCCCACCCTTGTGGGCAAAGGGAGAGCCGCAGCACCCACCTTACCTCGACCCCGTCCAGTTCCCGCAGGCCGATCAAAGGTGCTCACAGCCATGGACAAAGGGAGCTCCGCAAGACCCACCGTATCCAGACCCCATCCTCGTCCTGCAGACAGCCAGGAGGTGGGCACACTCGTGAGAAAAAGGGAGAGCCGCACCACCCACCCCATCTCTGTAACACGTCACGGTCCCACAAGCAACTGGAGGGAACACGCAGCCACGGACATTCTCAGCTTTGGATCCTTTCACAGCAAGACAGGCGCAATTCCCGCACTCCACGCAGAGACACCCTCAGCATTGCCAGCCACTCGTGGACGCACGCTTCCACACTGGGCCACGTCTTCAGTGCCAAAGGCGTGAAAGAGCACCTCCCGAAAACTCAACAAGCATCTTTCTTCCAGAAGAGCCCTCAGACCCACAACTCTCAGCAGCAAGTACCACCCAAAGCTTCCAAACAGGGCCGTGGCTACCACCTGCTGCTTTTAGTTCTCTTTTAACCTGTGCCGAGCTGCTGCTCTGTACACTCATCCTACAGCCTCCTCCCTTCCTTCCCCAGCACTACCAATTCTTCTCTTCTAGTGTATTGCATCGTTTATTGAACTGCGCCTTCTCACTGGACTGCTGGAAAAGCGGGATCACACGGATGCAGCACCAGCCCACCCTGCTGATGTCACGGCCACCACATCGCAGCCAGCAGACTGCTCCTGCTGCTCCACGTCACGAAGGCATTGCTGACACCCCTAGCCCCAGAAGAGGATAAAAAGGGCTGCGCCAAGCCAGACGGCCAGACGAGGCGGCAGGTGAGCGAGATCCGAGAGGAGCAGGCACCCAGGGGAAGGCAAGGAGGCTGGGGCTCCCCACAGCAATGGAGGGGGACTTCTCTTTGGCTGCTTCTCCTGACAAGGACAGCCAGACTCCTGCAAAGGGACGCAACAAGGCCACGGCTCCTGTCCTCGCCCACCTCGTCACTGGCACGGAGAGCTCTCAACACGCTACAGGACAGATGAGACACCCCTGGCCACTACCCATCCCGTGCATGCAGGGAGCTTCCCAGAGCCACAGGCAAAGGGAATGCCACAAAACTGTGCCCTGGGGGCGGAGGGCTGGTCCCGAAACGGACATCCTGGCACCAGCCATGGCCATGTCACAGCCAGCAGGCTACGCCTGGTGGTCCAGGTCAGAAAGGGGTTGGACACACGGCTGGCTGCGGAACGGTAGAAAAGGGGCTGCACCAGACGAGACTGGCAGACGACGAGACGGGCTAGCAAAGACTTACAGGCTCTGAAAAAGCCACCCTATCTGTAGCCCATCCTCATCCTATAGACAGCCAGAAGGTGCCCACCCCTGTGGGCAAGGACAGAGCCACACCACTCACCCTGTCTCGACCCCGTCCAGGTCCCGCAGGCCGATCAAAGGTGCTCGCAGCCATGGACAAAGGGAGCTCCATAAGACCCACCGTATCCGGACCCCATCCTCGTCCTACGGACAGCCAGGAGGTGCCCACCCTTGTGGGCAAAGGGAGAGCCGCAGCACCCACCTTACCTCGACCCCGTCCAGTTCCCGCAGGCCGATCAAAGGTGCTCACAGCCATGGACAAAGGGAGCTCCGCAAGACCCACCGTATCCAGACCCCATCCTCGTCCTGCAGACAGCCAGGAGGTGGGCACACTCGTGAGAAAAAGGGAGAGCCGCACCACCCACCCCATCTCTGTAACACGTCACGGTCCCACAAGCAACTGGAGGGAACACGCAGCCACGGACATTCTCAGCTTTGGATCCTTTCACAGCAAGACAGGCGCAATTCCCGCACTCCACGCAGAGACACCCTCAGCATTGCCAGCCACTCGTGGACGCACGCTTCCACACTGGGCCACGTCTTCAGTGCCAAAGGCGTGAAAGAGCACCTCCCGAAAACTCAACAAGCATCTTTCTTCCAGAAGAGCCCTCAGACCCACAACTCTCAGCAGCAAGTACCACCCAAAGCTTCCAAACAGGGCCGTGGCTACCACCTGCTGCTTTTAGTTCTCTTTTAACCTGTGCCGAGCTGCTGCTCTGTACACTCATCCTACAGCCTCCTCCCTTCCTTCCCCAGCACTACCAATTCTTCTCTTCTAGTGTATTGCATCGTTTATTGAACTGCGCCTTCTCACTGGACTGCTGGAAAAGCGGGATCACACGGATGCAGCACCAACCCACCCTGCTGATGTCACGGCCACCACATCGCAGCCAGCAGACTGCTCCTGCTGCTCCACGTCACGAAGGCATTGCTGACACCCCTAGCCCCAGAAGAGGATAAAAAGGGCTGCGCCAAGCCAGACGGCCAGACGAGGCGGCAGGTGAGCGAGATCCGAGAGGAGCAGGCACCCAGGGGAAGGCAAGGAGGCTGGGGCTCCCCACAGCAATGGAGGGGGACTTCTCTTTGGCTGCTTCTCCTGACAAGGACAGCCAGACTCCTGCAAAGGGACGCAACAAGGCCACGGCTCCTGTCCTCGCCCACCTCGTCACTGGCACGGAGAGCTCTCAACACGCTACAGGACAGATGAGACACCCCTGGCCACTACCCATCCCGTGCATGCAGGGAGCTTCCCAGAGCCACAGGCAAAGGGAATGCCACAAAACTGTGCCCTGGGGGCGGAGGGCTGGTCCCGAAACGGACATCCTGGCACCAGCCATGGCCATGTCACAGCCAGCAGGCTACGCCTGGTGGTCCAGGTCAGAAAGGGGTTGGACACACGGCTGGCTGCGGAACGGTAGAAAAGGGGCTGCACCAGACGAGACTGGCAGACGACGAGACGGGCTAGCAAAGACTTACAGGCTCTGAAAAAGCCACCCTATCTGTAGCCCATCCTCATCCTATAGACAGCCAGAAGGTGCCCACCCCTGTGGGCAAGGACAGAGCCACACCACTCACCCTGTCTCGACCCCGTCCAGGTCCCGCAGGCCGATCAAAGGTGCTCGCAGCCATGGACAAAGGGAGCTCCATAAGACCCACCGTATCCGGACCCCATCCTCGTCCTACGGACAGCCAGGAGGTGCCCACCCTTGTGGGCAAAGGGAGAGCCGCACCACCCACCTTACCTCGACCCCGTCCAGTTCCCACAGGCAGATCAAAGGTGCTCACAGCCATGGACAAAGGGAGCTCCGCAAGACCCACCGTATCCAGACCCCATCCTCGTGCTCTGGACAGCCAGAAGGTGCCCACCCCTGTGGGCAAGGACAGAGCCACACCACCCACCCTGTCTCGACCCCGTCCAGGTCCCGCAGGCCGATCAAAGGTGCTCGCAGCCATGGACAAAGGGAGCTCCGCAAGACCCACCGTATCCGGACCCCATCCTCGTCCTGCAGACAGCCAGGAGGTGGGCACACTCGTGAGAAAAAGGGAGAGCCGCA
Organism: Buteo buteo; assembly: GCF_964188355.1. Taxonomy (NCBI): domain Eukaryota; kingdom Metazoa; phylum Chordata; class Aves; order Accipitriformes; family Accipitridae; genus Buteo; species Buteo buteo. The sequence goes on from NC_134177.1 coordinate 33,559,795, forward strand.
CCACCCACCCCATCTCTGTAACATGTCACGGTCCCACAAGCAACTGGAGGGAACACGCAGCCACGGACATTCTCAGCTTTGGATCCTTTCACAGCAAGACAGGCGCAATTCCCACACTCCACGCAGAGACACCCTCAGCATTGCCAGCCACTCGTGGACGCACGCTTCCACACTGGGCCACGTCTTCAGTGCCAAAGGCGTGAAAGAGCACCTCCCGAAAACTCAACAAGCGTCTTTCTTCCAGAAGAGCCCTCAGACCCACAACTCTCAGCAGCAAGTACCACCCAAAGCTTCCAAACAGGGCCGTGGCTACCACCTGCTGCTTTTAGTTCTCTTTTAACCTGTGCCGAGCTGCTGCTCTGTACACTCATCCTACAGCCTCCTCCTTTCCTTCCCCAGCACTACCAATTCTTCTCTTCTAGTGTATTGCATCGTTTATTGAACTGCGCCTTCTCACTGGACTGCTGGAAAAGCGGGATCACACGGATGCAGCACCAACTCCAGGCACCAGCCCACCCTGCTGATGTCACGGCCACCACATCGCAGCCAGCAGACTGCTCCTGCTTCTCCACGTCACGAAGGCATTGCTGACACCCCTAGCCCCAGAAGAGGATAAAAAGGGCTGCGCCAAGCCAGATGGCCAGACGAGGCGGCAGGTGAGCGAGATCCGAGAGGAGCAGGCACCCAGGGGAAGGCAAGGAGGCTGGGGCTCCCCACAGCAATGGAGGGGGACTTCTCTTTGGCTGCTTCTCCTGACAATGACAGCCAGACTCCTGCAAAGGGACGCAACAAGGCCACGGCTCCTGTCCTCGCCCACTTCGTCACAGGCACGGAGAGCTCTCAACACGCTACAGGACAGATGAGACACCCCTGGCCACTACCCATCCCGGGCTTGCAGGGAGCTTCCCAAAGCCACAGGCAAAGGGAACGCCACAAAACTGTGCCCTGGGGGGCGGAGGGCTGGTCCCGAAACGGACATCCTGGCACCAGCCATGGCCATGTCACAGCCAGCAGGCTACGCCTGGTGGTCCAGGTCAGAAAGGGGTTGGACACACGGCTGGCTGCGGAACGGTAGAAAAGGGGCTGCACCAGACGAGACTGGCAGACGATGAGATGGGCTAGCAAAGACTTACAGGCTCTGAAAAAGCCACCCTATCTGTAGCCCATCCTCATCCTATAGACAGCCAGAAGGTGCCCACCCATGTGGGCAAGGACAGAGCCACACCACCCACCCTGTCTCGACCCCGTCCAGGTCCCGCAGGCCGATCAAAGGTGCTCGCAGCCATGGACAAAGGGAGCTCCGCAAGACCCACCGTATCCGGACCCCATCCTCGTCCTGCAGACAGCCAGGAGGTGGGCACAGTCGTGAGAAAAAGGGAGAGCCGCACCACCCACCCCATCTCTGTAACATGTCACGGTCCCACAAGCAACTGGAGGGAACACGCAGCCACGGACATTCTCCGCTTTGGATCCTTTCACAGCAAGACAGGCGCAATTCCCACACTCCACGCAGAGACACCCTCAGCATTGCCAGCCACTCGTGGACGCACGCTTCCACACTGGGCCACGTCTTCAGTGCCAAAGGCGTGAAAGAGCACCTCCCGAAAACTCAACAAGCGTCTTTCTTCCAGAAGAGCCCTCAGACCCACAACTCTCAGCAGCAAGTACCACCCAAAGCTTCCAAACAGGGCCGTGGCTACCACCTGCTGCTTTTAGTTCTCTTTTAACCTGTGCCGAGCTGCTGCTCTGTACACTCATCCTACAGCCTCCTCCTTTCCTTCCCCAGCACTACCAATTCTTCTCTTCTAGTGTATTGCATCGTTTATTGAACTGCGCCTTCTCACTGGACTGCTGGAAAAGCGGGATCACACGGATGCAGCACCAGCCCACCCTGCTGATGTCACGGCCACCACATCGCAGCCAGCAGACTGCTCCTGCTGCTCCACGTCACGAAGGCATTGCTGACACCCCTAGCCCCAGAAGAGGATAAAAAGGGCTGCGCCAAGCCAGACGGCCAGACGAGGCGGCAGGTGAGGGAGATCCGAGAGGAGCAGGCACCCAGGGGAAGGCAAGGAGGCTGGGGCTCCCCACAGCAATGGAGGGGGACTTCTCTTTGGCTGCTTCTCCTGACCATGACAGCCAGACTCCTGCAAAGGGACGCAACAAGGCCACGGCTCCTGTCCTCGCCCACCTCGTCACTGGCACGGAGAGCTCTCAACACGCTACAGGACAGATGAGACACCCCTGGCCACTACCCATCCCGGGCTTGCAGGGAGCTTCCCAAAGCCACAGGCAAAGGGAACGCCACAAAACTGTGCCCTGGGGGGCGGAGGGCTGGTCCCGAAAGGGACATCCTGGCACCAGCCATGGCCATGTCACAGCCAGCAGGCTACGCCTGGTGGTCCAGGTCAGAAAGGGGTTGGACACACGGCTGGCTGCGGGACCGTAGAAAAGGGGCTGCACCAGACGAGACTGGCAGACGACGAGACGGGCTAGCAAAGACTTACAGGCTCTGAAAAAGCCACCCTATCTGTAGCCCATCCTCATCCTATAGACAGCCAGAAGGTGCCCACCCCTGTGGGCAAGGACAGAGCCACACCACCCACCCTGTCTCGACCCCATCCAGGTCCCGCAGGCCGATCAAAGGTGCTCGCAGCCATGGACAAAGGGAGCTCCATAAGACCCACCGTATCCGGACACCATCCTCGTCCTACGGACAGCCAGGAGGTGCCCACCCTTGTGGGCAAAGGGAGAGCCGCACCACCCACCTTACCTCCACCCCGTCCAGTTCCCGCAGGCAGATCAAAGGTGCTCACAGCCATGGACAAAGGGAGCTCCGCAAGACCCACCGTATCCGGACCCCATCCTCGTGCTCTGGACAGCCAGAAGGTGCCCACCCCTGTGGGCAAGGACAGAGCCACACCACCCACCCTGTCTCGACCCCATCCAGGTCCCGCAGGCCGATCAAAGGTGCTCGCAGCCATGGACAAAGGGAGCTCCATAAGACCCACCGTATCCGGACACCATCCTCGTCCTACGGACAGCCAGGAGGTGCCCACCCTTGTGGGCAAAGGGAGAGCCGCACCACCCACCTTACCTCCACCCCGTCCAGTTCCCGCAGGCAGATCAAAGGTGCTCACAGCCATGGACAAAGGGAGCTCCGCAAGACCCACCGTATCCAGACCCCATCCTCGTGCTCTGGACAGCCAGAAGGTGCCCACCCCTGTGGGCAAGGACAGAGCCACACCACCCACCCTGTCTCGACCCCGTCCAGGTCCCGCAGGCCGATCAAAGGTGCTCGCAGCCATGGACAAAGGGAGCTCCGCAAGACCCACCGTATCCGGACCCCATCCTCGTCCTGCAGACAGCCAGGAGGTGGGCACACTCGTGAGAAAAAGGGAGAGCCGCACCACCCACCCCATCTCTGTAACACGTCACGGTCCCACAAGCAACTGGAGGGAACACGCAGCCACGGACATTCTCAGCTTTGGATCCTTTCACAGCAAGACAGGCGCAATTCCCACACTCCACGCAGAGACACCCTCAGCATTGCCAGCCACTCGTGGACGCACGCTTCCACACTGGGCCGCGTCTTCAGTGCCAAAGGCGTGAAAGAGCACCTCCCGAAAACTCAACAAGCGTCTTTCTTCCAGAAGAGCCCTCAGACCCACAACTCTCAGCAGCAAGTACCACCCAAAGCTTCCAAACAGGGCCGTGGCTACCACCTGCTGCTTTTAGTTCTCTTTTAACCTGTGCCCAGCTGCTGCTCTGTACACTCATCCTACAGCCTCCTCCTTTCCTTCCCCAGCACTACCAATTCTTCTCTTCTAGTGTATTGCATCGTTTATTGAACTGCGCCTTCTCACTGGACTGCTGGAAAAGCGGGATCACACGGATGCAGCACCAACCCGCCCTGCTGATGTCACGGCCACCACATCGCAGCCAGCAGACTGCTCCTGCTGCTCCACGTCACGAAGGCATTGCTGACACCCCTAGCCCCAGAAGAGGATAAAAAGGGCTGCGCCAAGCCAGATGGCCAGACGAGGCGGCAGGTGAGGGAGATCCGAGAGGAGCAGGCACCCAGGGGAAGGCAAGGAGGCTGGGGCTCCCCACAGCAATGGAGGGGGACTTCTCTTTGGCTGCTTCTCCTGACAATGACAGCCAGACTCCTGCAAAGGGACGCAACAAGGCCACGGCTCCTGTCCTCGCCCACCTCGTCACTGGCACGGAGAGCTCTCAACACGCTACAGGACAGATGAGACCCCCCTGGCCACTACCCATCCCGGGCTTGCAGGGAGCTTCCCAAAGCCACAGGCAAAGGGAACGCCACAAAACTGTGCCCTGGGGGGCGGAGGGCTGGTCCCGAAACGGACATCCTGGCACCAGCCATGGCCATGTCACAGCCAGCAGGCTACGCCTGGTGGTCCAGGTCAGAAAGGGGTTGGACACACGGCTGGCTGCGGAACGGTAAAAAAGGGGCTGCACCAGACGAGACTGGCAGACGACGAGACGGGCTAGCAAAGACTTACAGGCTCTGAAAAAGCCACCCTATCTGTAGCCCATCCTCATCCTATAGACAGCCAGAAGGTGCCCACCCCTGTGGGCAAGGACAGAGCCACACCACCCACCCTGTCTCGACCCCATCCAGGTCCCGCAGGCCGATCAAAGGTGCTCGCAGCCATGGACAAAGGGAGCTCCATAAGACCCACCGTATCCGGACACCATCCTCGTCCTACGGACAGCCAGGAGGTGCCCACCCTTGTGGGCAAAGGGAGAGCCGCACCACCCACCTTACCTCCACCCCGTCCAGTTCCCGCAGGCAGATCAAAGGTGCTCACAGCCATGGACAAAGGGAGCTCCGCAAGACCCACCGTATCCGGACCCCATCCTCGTGCTCTGGACAGCCAGAAGGTGCCCACCCCTGTGGGCAAGGACAGAGCCACACCACCCACCCTGTCTCGACCCCGTCCAGGTCCCGCAGGCCGATCAAAGGTGCTCGCAGCCATGGACAAAGGGAGCTCCGCAAGACCCACCGTATCCGGACCCCATCCTCGTCCTGCAGACAGCCAGGAGGTGGGCACACTCGTGAGAAAAAGGGAGAGCCGCACCACCCACCCCATCTCTGTAACACGTCACGGTCCCACAAGCAACTGGAGGGAACACGCAGCCACGGACATTCTCCGCTTTGGATCCTTTCACAGCAAGACAGGCGCAATTCCCACACTCCACGCAGAGACACCCTCAGCATTGCCAGCCACTCGTGGACGCACGCTTCCACACTGGGCCACGTCTTCAGTGCCAAAGGCGTGAAAGAGCACCTCCCGAAAACTCAACAAGCGTCTTTCTTCCAGAAGAGCCCTCAGACCCACAACTCTCAGCAGCAAGTACCACCCAAAGCTTCCAAACAGGGCCGTGGCTACCACCTGCTGCTTTTAGTTCTCTTTTAACCTGTGCCCAGCTGCTGCTCTGTACACTCATCCTACAGCCTCCTCCTTTCCTTCCCCAGCACTACCAATTCTTCTCTTCTAGTGTATTGCATCGTTTATTGAACTGCGCCTTCTCACTGGACTGCTGGAAAAGCGGGATCACACGGATGCAGCACCAGCCCACCCTGCTGATGTCACGGCCACCACATCGCAGCCAGCAGACTGCTCCTGCTGCTCCACGTCACGAAGGCATTGCTGACACCCCTAGCCCCAGAAGAGGATAAAAAGGGCTGCGCCAAGCCAGACGGCCAGACGAGGCGGCAGGTGAGCGAGATCCGAGAGGAGCAGGCACCCAGGGGAAGGCAAGGAGGCTGGGGCTCCCCACAGCAATGGAGGGGGACTTCTCTTTGGCTGCTTCTCCTGACCATGACAGCCAGACTCCTGCAAAGGGACGCAACAAGGCCACGGCTCCTGTCCTCGCCCACCTCGTCACTGGCACGGAGAGCTCTCAACACGCTACAGGACAGATGAGACACCCCTGGCCACTACCCATCCCGGGCTTGCAGGGAGCTTCCCAAAGCCACAGGCAAAGGGAACGCCACAAAACTGTGCCCTGGGGGGCGGAGGGCTGCTCCCGAAACGGACATCCTGGCACCAGCCATGGCCATGTCACAGCCAGCAGGCTACGCCTGGTGGTCCAGGTCAGAAAGGGGTTGGACACACGGCTGGCTGCGGGACCGTAGAAAAGGGGCTGCACCAGATGAGACTGGCAGACGACGAGACGGGCTAGCAAAGACTTACAGGCTCTGAAAAAGCCACCCTATCTGTAGCCCATCCTCATCCTATAGACAGCCAGAAGGTGCCCACCCCTGTGGGCAAGGACAGAGCCACACCACCCACCCTGTCTCGACCCCATCCAGGTCCCGCAGGCCGATCAAAGGTGCTCGCAGCCATGGACAAAGGGAGCTCCATAAGACCCACCGTATCCGGACACCATCCTCGTCCTACGGACAGCCAGGAGGTGCCCACCCTTGTGGGCAAAGGGAGAGCCGCACCACCCACCTTACCTCCACCCCGTCCAGTTCCCGCAGGCAGATCAAAGGTGCTCACAGCCATGGACAAAGGGAGCTCCGCAAGACCCACCGTATCCGGACCCCATCCTCGTGCTCTGGACAGCCAGAAGGTGCCCACCCCTGTGGGCAAGGACAGAGCCACACCACCCACCCTGTCTCGACCCCATCCAGGTCCCGCAGGCCGATCAAAGGTGCTCGCAGCCATGGACAAAGGGAGCTCCATAAGACCCACCGTATCCGGACCCCATCCTCGTCCTACGGACAGCCAGGAGGTGCCCACCCTTGTGGGCAAAGGGAGAGCCGCAGCACCCACCTTACCTCGACCCCGTCCAGTTCCCGCAGGCAGATCAAAGGTGCTCACAGCCATGGACAAAGGGAGCTCCGCAAGACCCACCGTATCCAGACCCCATCCTCGTGCTCTGGACAGCCAGAAGGTGCCCACCCCTGTGGGCAAGGACAGAGCCACACCACCCACCCTGTCTCGACCCCGTCCAGGTCCCGCAGGCCGATCAAAGGTGCTCGCAGCCATGGACAAAGGGAGCTCCGCAAGACCCACCGTATCCGGACCCCATCCTCGTCCTGCAGACAGCCAGGAGGTGGGCACACTCGTGAGAAAAAGGGAGAGCCGCACCACCCACCCCATCTCTGTAACACGTCACGGTCCCACAAGCAACTGGAGGGAACACGCAGCCACGGACATTCTCAGCTTTGGATCCTTTCACAGCAAGACAGGCGCAATTCCCACACTCCACGCAGAGACACCCTCAGCATTGCCAGCCACTCGTGGACGCACGCTTCCACACTGGGCCGCGTCTTCAGTGCCAAAGGCGTGAAAGAGCACCTCCCGAAAACTCAACAAGCGTCTTTCTTCCAGAAGAGCCCTCAGACCCACAACTCTCAGCAGCAAGTACCACCCAAAGCTTCCAAACAGGGCCGTGGCTACCACCTGCTGCTTTTAGTTCTCTTTTAACCTGTGCCCAGCTGCTGCTCTGTACACTCATCCTACAGCCTCCTCCTTTCCTTCCCCAGCACTACCAATTCTTCTCTTCTAGTGTATTGCATCGTTTATTGAACTGCGCCTTCTCACTGGACTGCTGGAAAAGCGGGATCACACGGATGCAGCACCAACCCACCCTGCTGATGTCACGGCCACCACATCGCAGCCAGCAGACTGCTCCTGCTGCTCCACGTCACGAAGGCATTGCTGACACCCCTAGCCCCAGAAGAGGATAAAAAGGGCTGCGCCAAGCCAGATGGCCAGACGAGGCGGCAGGTGAGGGAGATCCGAGAGGAGCAGGCACCCAGGGGAAGGCAAGGAGGCTGGGGCTCCCCACAGCAATGGAGGGGGACTTCTCTTTGGCTGCTTCTCCTGACAATGACAGCCAGACTCCTGCAAAGGGACGCAACAAGGCCACGGCTCCTGTCCTCGCCCACCTCGTCACTGGCACGGAGAGCTCTCAACACGCTACAGGACAGATGAGACCCCCCTGGCCACTACCCATCCCGGGCTTGCAGGGAGCTTCCCAAAGCCACAGGCAAAGGGAACGCCACAAAACTGTGCCCTGGGGGGCGGAGGGCTGGTCCCGAAACGGACATCCTGGCACCAGCCATGGCCATGTCACAGCCAGCAGGCTACGCCTGGTGGTCCAGGTCAGAAAGGGGTTGGACACACGGCTGGCTGCAGGACCGTAGAAAAGGGGCTGCACCAGACGAGACTGGCAGACGACGAGACGGGCTAGCAAAGACTTACAGGCTCTGAAAAAGCCACCCTATCTGTAGCCCATCCTCATCCTATAGACAGCCAGAAGGTGCCCACCCCTGTGGGCAAGGACAGAGCCACACCACCCACCCTGTCTCGACCCCATCCAGGTCCCGCAGGCCGATCAAAGGTGCTCGCAGCCATGGACAAAGGGAGCTCCATAAGACCCACCGTATCCGGACACCATCCTCGTCCTACGGACAGCCAGGAGGTGCCCACCCTTGTGGGCAAAGGGAGAGCCGCACCACCCACCTTACCTCGACCCCGTCCAGGTCCCGCAGGCAGATCAAAGGTGCTCACAGCCATGGACAAAGGGAGCTCCGCAAGACCCACCGTATCCAGACCCCATCCTCGTGCTCTGGACAGCCAGAAGGTGCCCACCCCTGTGGGCAAGGACAGAGCCACAGCACCCACCCTGTCTCGACCCCGTCCAGGTCCCGCAGGCCGATCAAAGGTGCTCGCAGCCATGGACAAAGGGAGCTCCGCAAGACCCACCGTATCCGGACCCCATCCTCGTCCTGCAGACAGCCAGGAGGTGGGCACACTCGTGAGAAAAAGGGAGAGCCGCACCACCCACCCCATCTCTGTAACATGTCACGGTCCCACAAGCAACTGGAGGGAACACGCAGCCACGGACATTCTCAGCTTTGGATCCTTTCACAGCAAGACAGGCGCAATTCCCACACTCCACGCAGAGACACCCTCAGCATTGCCAGCCACTCGTGGACGCACGCTTCCACACTGGGCCACGTCTTCAGTGCCAAAGGCATGAAAGAGCACCTCCCGAAAACTCAACAAGCGTCTTTCTTCCAGAAGAGCCCTCAGACCCACAACTCTCAGCAGCAAGTACCACCCAAAGCTTCCAAACAGGGCCGTGGCTACCACCTGCTGCTTAGTTCTCTTTTAACCTGTGCCGAGCTGCTGCTCTGTACACTCATCCTACAGCCTCCTCCTTTCCTTCCCCAGCACTACCAATTCTTCTCTTCTAGTGTATTGCATCGTTTATTGAACTGCGCCTTCTCACTGGACTGCTGGAAAAGCGGGATCACACGGATGCAGCACCAGCCCACCCTGCTGATGTCACGGCCACCACATCGCAGCCAGCAGACTGTTCCTGCTGCTCCACGTCACAAAGGCATTGCTGACACCCCTAGCCCCAGAAGAGGATAAAAAGGGCTGCGCCAAGCCAGACGGCCAGACGAGGCGGCAGGTGAGGGAGATCGAGAGGAGCAGGCACCCAGGGGAAGGCAAGGAGGCTGGGGCTCCCCACAGCAATGGAGGGGGACTTCTCTTTGGCTGCTCCTCCTGACAATAACTGCCAGACTCCTGCAAAGGGACGCAACAAGGCCACGGCTCCTGTCCTCGCCCACTTCGTCACTGGCACGGAGAGCTCTCAACACGCTACAGGACAGATGAGACACCCCTGGCCACTACCCATCCCGGGCTTGCAGGGAGCTTCCCAAAGCCACAGGCAAAGGGAACGCCACAAAACTGTGCCCTGGGGGGCGGAGGGCTGCTCCCGAAACGGACATCCTGGCACCAGCCATGGCCATGTCACAGCCAGCAGGCTACGCCTGGTGGTCCAGGTCAGAAAGGGGTTGGACACACGGCTGGCTGCGGAACGGTAGAAAAGGGGCTGCACCAGACGAGACTGGCAGACGACGAGACGGGCTAGCAAAGACTTACAGGCTCTGAAAAAGCCACCCTATCTGTAGCCCATCCTCATCCTATAGACAGCCAGAAGGTGCCCACCCCTGTGGGCAAGGACAGAGCCACACCACTCACCCTGTCTCGACCCCGTCCAGGTCCCGCAGGCCGATCAAAGGTGCTCGCAGCCATGGACAAAGGGAGCTCCGCAAAACCCACCGTATCCGGACCCCATCCTCGTCCTACGGACAGCCAGGAGGTGCCCACCCTTGTGGGCAAAGGGAGAGCCGCAGCACCCACCTTACCTCGACCCCGTCCAGTTCCCGCAGGCAGATCAAAGGTGCTCACAGCCATGGACAAAGGGAGCTCCGCAAGACCCACCGTATCCAGACCCCATCCTCGTGCTCTGGACAGCCAGAAGGTGCCCACCCCTGTGGGCAAGGACAGAGCCACACCACCCACCCTGTCTCGACCCCGTCCAGGTCCCGCAGGCCGATCAAAGGTGCTCGCAGCCATGGACAAAGGGAGCTCCGCAAGACCCACCGTATCCGGACCCCATCCTCGTCCTGCAGACAGCCAGGAGGTGGGCACAGTCGTGAGAAAAAGGGAGAGCCGCACCACCCACCCCATCTCTGTTACATGTCACGGTCCCACAAGCAACTGGAGGGAGCACGCAGCCACGGACATTCTCAGCTTTGGATCCTTTCACAGCAAGACAGGCGCAATTCCCACACTCCACGCAAAGACACCCTCAGCATTGCCAGCCACTCGTGGACGCACGCTTCCACACTGGGCCACGTCTTCAGTGCCAAAGGCGTGAAAGAGCACCTCCCGAAAACTCAACAAGCGTCTTTCTTCCAGAAGAGCCCTCAGACCCACAACTCTCAGCAGCAAGTACCACCCAAAGCTTCCAAACAGGGCCGTGGCTACCACCTGCTGCTTTTAGTTCTCTTTTAACCTGTGCCGAGCTGCTGCTCTGTACACTCATCCTACAGCCTCCTCCTTTCCTTCCCCAGCACTACCAATTCTTCTCTTCTAGTGTATTGCATCATTTATTGAACTGCGCCTTCTCACTGGACTGCTGGAAAAGCGGGATCACACGGATGCAGCACCAACCCACCCTGCTGATGTCACGGCCACCACATCGCAGCCAGCAGACTGCTCCTGCTGCTCCACGTCACGAAGGCATTGCTGACACCCCTAGCCCCAGAAGAGGATAAAAAGGGCTGCGCCAAGCCAGACGGCCAGACGAGGCGGCAGGTGAGCGAGATCCGAGAGGAGCAGGCACCCAGGGGAAGGCAAGGAGGCTGGGGCTCCCCACAGCAATGGAGGGGGACTTCTCTTTGGCTGCTCCTCCTGACAATGACAGCCAGACTCCTGCAAAGGGACGCAACAAGGCCACGGCTCCTGTCCTCGCCCACTTCGTCACTGGCACGGAGAGCTCTCAACACGCTACAGGACAGATGAGACACCCCTGGCCACTACCCATCCCGGGCTTGCAGGGAGCTTCCCAAAGCCACAGGCAAAGGGAACGCCACAAAACTGTGCCCTGGGGGGCGGAGGGCTGCTCCCGAAACGGACATCCTGGCACCAGCCATGGCCATGTCACAGCCAGCAGGCTACGCCTGGTGGTCCAGGTCAGAAAGGGGTTGGACACACGGCTGGCTGCGGAACGGTAGAAAAGGGGCTGCACCAGACGAGACTGGCAGACGACGAGACGGTCTAGCAAAGACTTACAGGCTCTGAAAAAGCCACCCTATCTGTAGCCCATCCTCATCCTATAGACAGCCAGAAGGTGCCCACCCCTGTGGGCAAGGACAGAGCCACACCACCCACCCTGTCTCGACCCCGTCCAGGTCCCGCAGGCCGATCAAAGGTGCTCGCAGCCATGGACAAAGGGAGCTCCGCAAGACCCACCGTATCCGGACCCCATCCTCGTCCTGCAGACAGCCAGGAGGTGGGCACACTCATGAGAAAAAGGGAGAGCCGCACCACCCACCCCATCTCTGTAACATGTCACGGTCCCACAAGCAACTGGAGGGAACACGCAGCCACGGACATTCTCAGCTTTGGATCCTTTCACAGCAAGACAGGCGCAATTCCCACACTCCACGCAGAGACACCCTCAGCATTGCCAGCCACTCGTGGACGCACGCTTCCACACTGGGCCACGTCTTCAGTGCCAAAGGCGTGAAAGAGCACCTCCCGAAAACTCAACAAGCGTCTTTCTTCCAGAAGAGCCCTCAGACCCACAACTCTCAGCAGCAAGTACCACCCAAAGCTTCCAAACAGGGCCGTGGCTACCACCTGCTGCTTTTAGTTCTCTTTTAACCTGTGCCGAGCTGCTGCTCTGTACACTCATCCTACAGCCTCCTCCTTTCCTTCCCCAGCACTACCAATTCTTCTCTTCTAGTGTATTGCATCGTTTATTGAACTGCGCCTTCTCACTGGACTGCTGGAAAAGCGGGATCACACGGATGCAGCACCAGCCCACCCTGCTGATGTCACGGCCACCACATCGCAGCCAGCAGACTGCTCCTGCTGCTCCACGTCACGAAGGCATTGCTGACACCCCTAGCCCCAGAAGAGGATAAAAAGGGCTGCGCCAAGCCAGACGGCCAGACGAGGCGGCAGGTGAGGGAGATCCGAGAGGAGCAGGCACCCAGGGGAAGGCAAGGAGGCTGGGGCTCCCCACAGCAATGGAGGGGGACTTCTCTTTGGCTGCTCCTCCTGACAATAACTGCCAGACTCCTGCAAAGGGACGCAACAAGGCCACGGCTCCTGTCCTCGCCCACTTCGTCACTGGCACGGAGAGCTCTCAACACGCTACAGGACAGATGAGACACCCCTGGCCACTACCCATCCCGGGCTTGCAGGGAGCTTCCCAAAGCCACAGGCAAAGGGAACGCCACAAAACTGTGCCCTGGGGGGCGGAGGGCTGGTCCCGAAACGGACATCCTGGCACCAGCCATGGCCATGTCACAGCCAGCAGGCTACGCCTGGTGGTCCAGGTCAGAAAGGGGTTGGACACACGGCTGGCTGCGGAACGGTAGAAAAGGGGCTGCACCAGACGAGACTGGCAGACGACGAGACGGGCTAGCAAAGACTTACAGGCTCTGAAAAAGCCACCCTATCTGTAGCCCATCCTCATCCTATAGACAGCCAGAAGGTGCCCACCCCTGTGGGCAAGGACAGAGCCACACCACCCACCCTGTCTCGACCCCATCCAGGTCCCGCAGGCCGATCAAAGGTGCTCGCAGCCATGGACAAAGGGACCTCCGCAAGACCCACCGTATCCGGACCCCATCCTCGTCCTACGGACAGCCAGGAGGTGCCCACCCTTGTGGGCAAAGGGCGAGCCGCACCACCCACCTTACCTCGACCCCGTCCAGTTCCCGCAGGCAGATCAAAGGTGCTCACAGCCATGGACAAAGGGAGCTCCGCAAGACCCACCGTATCCAGACCCCATCCTCGTGCTCTGGACAGCCAGAAGGTGCCCACCCCTGTGGGCAAGGACAGAGCCACAGCACCCACCCTGTCTCGACCCCGTCCAGGTCCCGCAGGCCGATCAAAGGTGCTCGCAGCCATGGACAAAGGGAGCTCCGCAAGACCCACCGTATCCGGACCCCATCCTCGTCCTGCAGACAGCCAGGAGGTGGGCACAGTCATGAGAAAAAGGGAGAGCCGCACCACCCACCCCATCTCTGTAACATGTCACGGTCCCACAAGCAACTGGAGGGAGCACGCAGCCACGGACATTCTCAGCTTTGGATCCTTTCACAGCAAGACAGGCGCAATTCCCACACTCCACGCAGAGACACCCTCAGCATTGCCAGCCACTCGTGGACGCACGCTTCCACACTGGGCCACGTCTTCAGTGCCAAAGGCGTGAAAGAGCACCTCCCGAAAACTCAACAAGCGTCTTTCTTCCAGAAGAGCCCTCAGACCCACAACTCTCAGCAGCAAGTACCACCCAAAGCTTCCAAACAGGGCCGTGGCTACCACCTGCTGCTTTTAGTTCTCTTTTAACCTGTGCCGAGCTGCTGCTCTGTACACTCATCCTACAGCCTCCTCCTTTCCTTCCCCAGCACTACCAATTCTTCTCTTCTAGTGTATTGCATCGTTTATTGAACTGCGCCTTCTCACTGGACTGCTGGAAAAGCGGGATCACACGGATGCAGCACCAACTTCAGGCACCAGCCCACCCTGCTGATGTCACGGCCACCACATCGCAGCCAGCAGACTGCTCCTGCTGCTCCACGTCACGAAGGCATTGCTGACACCCCTAGCCCCAGAAGAGGATAAAAAGGGCTGCGCCAAGCCAGACGGCCAGACGAGGCGGCAGGTGAGGGAGATCCGAGAGGAGCAGGCACCCAGGGGAAGGCAAGGAGGCTGGGGCTCCCCACAGCAATGGAGGGGGACTTCTCTTTGGCTGCTTCTCCTGACAAGGACAGCCAGACTCCTGCAAAGGGACGCAACAAGGCCACGGCTCCTGTCCTCGCCCACTTCGTCACTGGCACGGAGAGCTCTCAACACGCTACAGGACAGATGAGACACCCCTGGCCACTACCCATCCCGGGCTTGCAGGGAGCTTCCCAAAGCCACAGGCAAAGGGAACGCCACAAAACTGTGCCCTGGGGGGCGGAGGGCTGGTCCCGAAACGGACATCCTGGCACCAGCCATGGCCATGTCACAGCCAGCAGGCTACGCCTGGTGGTCCAGGTCAGAAAGGGGTTGGACACACGGCTGGCTGCGGAACGGTAGAAAAGGGGCTGCACCAGACGAGACTGGCAGACGACGAGACGGGCTAGCAAAGACTTACAGGCTCTGAAAAAGCCACCCTATCTGTAGCCCATCCTCATCCTATAGACAGCCAGAAGGTGCCCACCCCTGTGGGCAAGGACAGAGCCACACCACTCACCCTGTCTCGACCCCGTCCAGGTCCCGCAGGCCGATCAAAGGTGCTCGCAGCCATGGACAAAGGGAGCTCCATAAGACCCACCGTATCCGGACCCCATCCTCGTCCTACGGACAGCCAGGAGGTGCCCACCCTTGTGGGCAAAGGGAGAGCCGCAGCACCCACCTTACCTCGACCCCGTCCAGTTCCCGCAGGCAGATCAAAGGTGCTCACAGCCATGGACAAAGGGAGCTCCGCAAGACCCACCGTATCCAGACCCCATCCTCGTGCTCTGGACAGCCAGAAGGTGCCCACCCCTGTGGGCAAGGACAGAGCCACACCACCCACCCTGTCTCGACCCCGTCCAGGTCCCGCAGGCCGATCAAAGGTGCTCGCAGCCATGGACAAAGGGAGCTCCGCAAGACCCACCGTATCCGGACCCCATCCTCGTCCTGCAGACAGCCAGGAGGTGGGCACACTCGTGAGAAAAAGGGAGAGCCGCACCACCCACCCCATCTCTGTTACATGTCACGGTCCCACAAGCAACTGGAGGGAGCACGCAGCCACGGACATTCTCAGCTTTGGATCCTTTCACAGCAAGACAGGCGCAATTCCCACACTCCACGCAAAGACACCCTCAGCATTGCCAGCCACTCGTGGACGCACGCTTCCACACTGGGCCACGTCTTCAGTGCCAAAGGCGTGAAAGAGCACCTCCCGAAAACTCAACAAGCGTCTTTCTTCCAGAAGAGCCCTCAGACCCACAACTCTCAGCAGCAAGTACCACCCAAAGCTTCCAAACAGAGCCGTGGCTACCACCTGCTGCTTTTAGTTCTCTTTTAACCTGTGCCCAGCTGCTGCTCTGTACACTCATCCTACAGCCTCCTCCTTTCCTTCCCCAGCACTACCAATTCTTCTCTTCTAGTGTATTGCATCGTTTATTGAACTGCGCCTTCTCACTGGACTGCTGGAAAAGCGGGATCACACGGATGCAGCATCAACTCCAGGCACCAGCCCACCCTGCTGATGTCACGGCCACCACATCGCAGCCAGCAGACTGCTCCTGGTGCTCCACGTCACGAAGGCATTGCTGACACCCCTAGCCCCAGAAGAGGATAAAAAGGGCTGCGCCAAGCCAGACGGCCAGACGAGGCGGCAGGTGAGGGAGATCCGAGAGGAGCAGGCACCCAGGGGAAGGCAAGGAGGCTGGGGCTCCCCACAGCAATGGAGGGGGACTTCTCTTTGGCTGCTTCTCCTGACAAGGACAGCCAGACTCCTGCAAAGGGACGCAACAAGGCCACGGCTCCTGTCCTCGCCCACCTCGTCACTGGCACGGAGAGCTCTCAACACGCTACAGGACAGATGAGACACCCCTGGCCACTACCCATCCCGGGCTTGCAGGGAGCTTCCCAAAGCCACAGGCAAAGGGAACGCCACAAAACTGTGCCCTGGGGGGCGGAGGGCTGGTCCCGAAACGGACATCCTGGCACCAGCCATGGCCATGTCACAGCCAGCAGGCTACGCCTGGTGGTCCAGGTCAGAAAGGGGTTGGACACACGGCTGGCTGCGGAACGGTAGAAAAGGGGCTGCACCAGACGAGACTGGCAGACGACGAGACGGGCTAGCAAAGACTTACAGGCTCTGAAAAAGCCACCCTATCTGTAGCCCATCCTCATCCTATAGAGAGCCAGAAGGTGCCCACCCCTGTGGGCAAGGACAGAGCCACACCACCCACCCTGTCTCGACCCCATCCAGGTCCCGCAGGCCGATCAAAGGTGCTCGCAGCCATGGACAAAGGGAGCTCCATAAGACCCACCGTATCCGGACCCCATCCTCGTCCTACGGACAGCCAGGAGGTGCCCACCCTTGTGGGCAAAGGGAGAGCCGCAGCACCCACCTTACCTCGACCCCGTCCAGTTCCCGCAGGCAGATCAAAGGTGCTCACAGCCATGGACAAAGGGAGCTCCGCAAGACCCACCGTATCCAGACCCCATCCTCGTGCTCTGGACAGCCAGAAGGTGCCCACCCCTGTGGGCAAGGACAGAGCCACACCACCCACCCTGTCTCGACCCCGTCCAGGTCCCGCAGGCCGATCAAAGGTGCTCGCAGCCATGGACAAAGGGAGCTCCGCAAGACCCACCGTATCCGGACCCCATCCTCGTCCTGCAGACAGCCAGGAGGTGGGCACACTCGTGAGAAAAAGGGAGAGCCGCACCACCCACCCCATCTCTGTAACATGTCACGGTCCCACAAGCAACTGGAGGGAACACGCAGCCACGGACATTCTCAGCTTTGGATCCTTTCACAGCAAGACAGGCGCAATTCCCACACTCCACGCAGAGACACCCTCAGCATTGCCAGCCACTCGTGGACGCACGCTTCCACACTGGGCCACGTCTTCAGTGCCAAAGGCGTGAAAGAGCACCTCCCGAAAACTCAACAAGCGTCTTTCTTCCAGAAGAGCCCTCAGACCCACAACTCTCAGCAGCAAGTACCACCCAAAGCTTCCAAACAGGGCCGTGGCTACCACCTGCTGCTTTTAGTTCTCTTTTAACCTGTGCCCAGCTGCTGCTCTGTACACTCATCCTACAGCCTCCTCCTTTCCTTCCCCAGCACTACCAATTCTTCTCTTCTAGTGTATTGCATCGTTTATTGAACTGCGCCTTCTCACTGGACTGCTGGAAAAGCGGGATCACACGGATGCAGCACCAACTCCAGGCACCAGCCCACCCTGCTGATGTCACGGCCACCACATCGCAGCCAGCAGACTGCTCCTGCTGCTCCACGTCACGAAGGCATTGCTGACACCCCTAGCCCCAGAAGAGGATAAAAAGGGCTGCGCCAAGCCAGACGGCCAGACGAGGCGGCAGGTGAGGGAGATCTGAGAGGAGCAGGCACCCAGGGGAAGGCAAGGAGGCTGGGGCTCCCCACAGCAATGGAGGGGGACTTCTCTTTGGCTGCTTCTCCTGACAATGACAGCCAGACTCCTGCAAATGGACGCAACAAGGCCACGGCTCCTGTCCTCGCCCACTTCGTCACTGGCACGGAGAGCTCTCAACACGCTACAGGACAGATGAGACACCCCTGGCCACTACCCATCCCGGGCTTGCAGGGAGCTTCCCAAAGCCACAGGCAAAGGGAACGCCACAAAACTGTGCCCTGGGGGGCGGAGGGCTGGTCCCGAAATGGACATCCTGGCACCAGCCATGGCCATGTCACAGCCAGCAGGCTACGCCTGGTGGTCCAGGTCAGAAAGGGGTTGGACACACGGCTGGCTGCGGAACGGTAGAAAAGGGGCTGCACCAGACGAGACTGGCAGACGACGAGACAGGCTAGCAAAGACTTACAGGCTCTGAAAAAGCCACCCTATCTGTAGCCCATCCTCATCCTATAGACAGCCAGAAGGTGCCCACCCCTGTGGGCAAGGACAGAGCCACACCACCCACCCTGTCTCGACCCCATCCAGGTCCTGCAGGCCGATCAAAGGTGCTCGCAGCCATGGACAAAGGGAGCTCCATAAGACCCACCGTATCCGGACCCCATCCTCGTCCTACGGACAGCCAGGAGGTGCCCACCCTTGTGGGCAAAGGGAGAGCCGCAGCACCCACCTTACCTCGACCCCGTCCAGTTCCCGCAGGCAGATCAAAGGTGCTCACAGCCATGGACAAAGGGAGCTCCGCAAGACCCACCGTATCCAGACCCCATCCTCGTGCTCTGGACAGCCAGAAGGTGCCCACCCCTGTGGGCAAGGACAGAGCCACACCACCCACCCTGTCTCGACCCCGTCCAGGTCCCGCAGGCCGATCAAAGGTGCTCGCAGCCATGGACAAAGGGAGCTCCGCAAGACCCACCGTATCCGGACCCCATCCTCGTCCTGCAGACAGCCAGGAGGTGGGCACAGTCGTGAGAAAAAGGGAGAGCCGCACCACCCACCCCATCTCTGTAACATGTCACGGTCCCACAAGCAACTGGAGGGAACACGCAGCCACGGACATTCTCAGCTTTGGATCCTTTCACAGCAAGACAGGCGCAATTCCCACACTCCACGCAGAGACACCCTCAGCATTGCCAGCCACTCGTGGACGCACGCTTCCACACTGGGCCACGTCTTCAGTGCCAAAGGCGTGAAAGAGCACCTCCCGAAAACTCAACAAGCGTCTTTCTTCCAGAAGAGCCCTCAGACCCACAACTCTCAGCAGCAAGTACCACCCAAAGCTTCCAAACAGAGCCGTGGCTACCACCTGCTGCTTTTAGTTCTCTTTTAACCTGTGCCCAGCTGCTGCTCTGTACACTCATCCTACAGCCTCCTCCTTTCCTTCCCCAGCACTACCAATTCTTCTCTTCTAGTGTATTGCATCGTTTATTGAACTGCGCCTTCTCACTGGACTGCTGGAAAAGCGGGATCACACGGATGCAGCACCAGCCCACCCTGCTGATGTCACGGCCACCACATCGCAGCCAGCAGACTGCTCCTGCTGCTCCACGTCACAAAGGCATTGCTGACACCCCTAGCCCCAGAAGAGGATAAAAAGGGCTGCGCCAAGCCAGACGGCCAGACGAGGCGGCAGGTGAGCGAGATCCGAGAGGAGCAGGCACCCAGGGGAAGGCAAGGAGGCTGGGGCTCCCCACAGCAATGGAGGGGGACTTCTCTTTGGCTGCTTCTCCTGACAAGGACAGCCAGACTCCTGCAAAGGGACGCAACAAGGCCACGGCTCCTGTCCTCGCCCACTTCGTCACTGGCACGGAGAGCTCTCAACACGCTACAGGACAGATGAGACACCCCTGGCCACTACCCATCCCGGGCTTGCAGGGAGCTTCCCAAAGCCACAGGCAAAGGGAACGCCACAAAACTGTGCCCTGGGGGGCGGAGGGCTGCTCCCGAAACGGACATCCTGGCACCAGCCATGGCCATGTCACAGCCAGCAGGCTACGCCTGGTGGTCCAGGTCAGAAAGGGGTTGGACACACGGCTGGCTGCGGAACGGTAGAAAAGGGGCTGCACCAGACGAGACTGGCAGACGACGAGACGGGCTAGCAAAGACTTACAGGCTCTGAAAAAGCCACCCTATCTGTAGCCCATCCTCATCCTATAGACAGCCAGAAGGTGCCCACCCCTGTGGGCAAGGACAGAGCCACACCACTCACCCTGTCTCGACCCCGTCCAGGTCCCGCAGGCCGATCAAAGGTGCTCGCAGCCATGGACAAAGGGAGCTCCGCAAGACCCACCGTATCCGGACCCCATCCTCGTCCTACGGACAGCCAGGAGGTGCCCACCCTTGTGGGCAAAGGGAGAGCCGCAGCACCCACCTTACCTCGACCCCGTCCAGTTCCCGCAGGCAGATCAAAGGTGCTCACAGCCATGGACAAAGGGAGCTCCGCAAGACCCACCGTATCCAGACCCCATCCTCGTGCTCTGGACAGCCAGAAGGTGCCCACCCCTGTGGGCAAGGACAGAGCCACACCACCCACCCTGTCTCGACCCCGTCCAGGTCCCGCAGGCCGATCAAAGGTGCTCGCAGCCATGGACAAAGGGAGCTCCGCAAGACCCACCGTATCCGGACCCCATCCTCGTCCTGCAGACAGCCAGGAGGTGGGCACAGTCGTGAGAAAAAGGGAGAGCCGCACCACCCACCCCATCTCTGTTACATGTCACGGTCCCACAAGCAACTGGAGGGAGCACGCAGCCACGGACATTCTCAGCTTTGGATCCTTTCACAGCAAGACAGGCGCAATTCCCACACTCCACGCAAAGACACCCTCAGCATTGCCAGCCACTCGTGGACGCACGCTTCCACACTGGGCCACGTCTTCAGTGCCAAAGGCGTGAAAGAGCACCTCCCGAAAACTCAACAAGCGTCTTTCTTCCAGAAGAGCCCTCAGACCCACAACTCTCAGCAGCAAGTACCACCCAAAGCTTCCAAACAGGGCCGTGGCTACCACCTGCTGCTTTTAGTTCTCTTTTAACCTGTGCCCAGCTGCTGCTCTGTACACTCATCCTACAGCCTCCTCCTTTCCTTCCCCAGCACTACCAATTCTTCTCTTCTAGTGTATTGCATCGTTTATTGAACTGCGCCTTCTCACTGGACTGCTGGAAAAGCGGGATCACACGGATGCAGCACCAGCCCACCCTGCTGATGTCACGGCCACCACATCGCAGCCAGCAGACTGCTCCTGCTGCTCCACGTCACAAAGGCATTGCTGACACCCCTAGCCCCAGAAGAGGATAAAAAGGGCTGCGCCAAGCCAGACGGCCAGACGAGGCGGCAGGTGAGCGAGATCCGAGAGGAGCAGGCACCCAGGGGAAGGCAAGGAGGCTGGGGCTCCCCACAGCAATGGAGGGGGACTTCTCTTTGGCTGCTTCTCCTGACAAGGACAGCCAGACTCCTGCAAAGGGACGCAACAAGGCCACGGCTCCTGTCCTCGCCCACTTCGTCACTGGCACGGAGAGCTCTCAACACGCTACAGGACAGATGAGACACCCCTGGCCACTACCCATCCCGGGCTTGCAGGGAGCTTCCCAAAGCCACAGGCAAAGGGAACGCCACAAAACTGTGTCCTGGGGGGCGGAGGGCTGGTCCCGAAACGGACATCCTGGCACCAGCCATGGCCATGTCACAGCCAGCAGGCTACGCCTGGTGGTCCAGGTCAGAAAGGGGTTGGACACACGGCTGGCTGCGGAACGGTAGAAAAGGGGCTGCACCAGACGAGACTGGCAGACGACGAGACGGGCTAGCAAAGACTTACAGGCTCTGAAAAAGCCACCCTATCTGTAGCCCATCCTCATCCTATAGACAGCCAGAAGGTGCCCACCCCTGTGGGCAAGGACAGAGCCACACCACCCACCCTGTCTCGACCCCATCCAGGTCCCGCAGGCCGATCAAAGGTGCTCGCAGCCATGGACAAAGGGAGCTCCATAAGACCCACCGTATCCGGACCCCATCCTCGTCCTACGGACAGCCAGGAGGTGCCCACCCTTGTGGGCAAAGGGAGAGCCGCAGCACCCACCTTACCTCCACCCCGTCCAGTTCCCGCAGGCAGATCAAAGGTGCTCACAGCCATGGACAAAGGGAGCTCCGCAAGACCCACCGTATCCAGACCCCATCCTCGTGCTCTGGACAGCCAGAAGGTGCCCACCCCTGTGGGCAAGGACAGAGCCACACCACCCACCCTGTCTCGACCCCGTCCAGGTCCCGCAGGCCGATCAAAGGTGCTCGCAGCCATGGACAAAGGGAGCTCCGCAAGACCCACCGTATCCGGACCCCATCCTCGTCCTGCAGACAGCCAGGAGGTGGGCACACTCGTGAGAAAAAGGGAGAGCCGCACCACCCACCCCATCTCTGTAACATGTCACGGTCCCACAAGCAACTGGAGGGAACACGCAGCCACGGACATTCTCAGCTTTGGATCCTTTCACAGCAAGACAGGCGCAATTCCCACACTCCACGCAGAGACACCCTCAGCATTGCCAGCCACTCGTGGACGCACGCTTCCACACTGGGCCACGTCTTCAGTGCCAAAGGCGTGAAAGAGCACCTCCCGAAAACTCAACAAGCGTCTTTCTTCCAGAAGAGCCCTCAGACCCACAACTCTCAGCAGCAAGTACCACCCAAAGCTTCCAAACAGAGCCGTGGCTACCACCTGCTGCTTTTAGTTCTCTTTTAACCTGTGCCGAGCTGCTGCTCTGTACACTCATCCTACAGCCTCCTCCTTTCCTTCCCCAGCACTACCAATTCTTCTCTTCTAGTGTATTGCATCGTTTATTGAACTGCGCCTTCTCACTGGACTGCTGGAAAAGCGGGATCACACGGATGCAGCACCAACTCCAGGCACCAGCCCACCCTGCTGATGTCACGGCCACCACATCGCAGCCAGCAGACTGCTCCTGGTGCTCCACGTCACGAAGGCATTGCTGACAGCCCTAGCCCCAGAAGAGGATAAAAAGGGCTGCGCCAAGCCAGACGGCCAGACGAGGCGGCAGGTGAGCGAGATCCGAGAGGAGCAGGCACCCAGGGGAAGGCAAGGAGGCTGGGGCTCCCCACAGCAATGGAGGGGGACTTCTCTTTGGCTGCTTCTCCTGACAAGGACAGCCAGACTCCTGCAAAGGGACGCAACAAGGCCACGGCTCCTGTCCTCGCCCACCTCGTCACTGGCACGGAGAGCTCTCAACACGCTACAGGACAGATGAGACACCCCTGGCCACTACCCATCCCGGGCTTGCAGGGAGCTTCCCAAAGCCACAGGCAAAGGGAACGCCACAAAACTGTGCCCTGGGGGGCGGAGGGCTGGTCCCGAAACGGACATCCTGGCACCAGCCATGGCCATGTCACAGCCAGCAGGCTACGCCTGGTGGTCCAGGTCAGAAAGGGGTTGGACACACGGCTGGCTGCGGAACGGTAGAAAAGGGGCTGCACCAGACGAGACTGGCAGACGACGAGACGGGCTAGCAAAGACTTACAGGCTCTGAAAAAGCCACCCTATCTGTAGCCCATCCTCATCCTATAGAGAGCCAGAAGGTGCCCACCCCTGTGGGCAAGGACAGAGCCACACCACCCACCCTGTCTCGACCCCATCCAGGTCCCGCAGGCCGATCAAAGGTGCTCGCAGCCATGGACAAAGGGAGCTCCATAAGACCCACCGTATCCGGACCCCATCCTCATCCTACGGACAGCCAGGAGGTGCCCACCCTTGTGGGCAAAGGGAGAGCCGCAGCACCCACCTTACCTCCACCCCGTCCAGTTCCCGCAGGCAGATCAAAGGTGCTCACAGCCATGGACAAAGGGAGCTCCGCAAGACCCACCGTATCCAGACCCCATCCTCGTGCTCTGGACAGCCAGAAGGTGCCCACCCCTGTGGGCAAGGACAGAGCCACACCACCCACCCTGTCTCGACCCCGTCCAGGTCCCGCAGGCCGATCAAAGGTGCTCGCAGCCATGGACAAAGGGAGCTCCGCAAGACCCACCGTATCCGGACCCCATCCTCGTCCTGCAGACAGCCAGGAGGTGGGCACACTCGTGAGAAAAAGGGAGAGCCGCACCACCCACCCCATCTCTGTAACATGTCACGGTCCCACAAGCAACTGGAGGGAACACGCAGCCACGGACATTCTCAGCTTTGGATCCTTTCACAGCAAGACAGGCGCAATTCCCACACTCCACGCAGAGACACCCTCAGCATTGCCAGCCACTCGTGGACGCACGCTTCCACACTGGGCCACGTCTTCAGTGCCAAAGGCGTGAAAGAGCACCTCCCGAAAACTCAACAAGCGTCTTTCTTCCAGAAGAGCCCTCAGACCCACAACTCTCAGCAGCAAGTACCACCCAAAGCTTCCAAACAGAGCCGTGGCTACCACCTGCTGCTTTTAGTTCTCTTTTCACCTGTGCCGAGCTGCTGCTCTGTACACTCATCCTACAGCCTCCTCCTTTCCTTCCCCAGCACTACCAATTCTTCTCTTCTAGTGTATTGCATCGTTTATTGAACTGCGCCTTCTCACTGGACTGCTGGAAAAGCGGGATCACACGGATGCAGCACCAGCCCACCCTGCTGATGTCACGGCCACCACATCGCAGCCAGCAGACTGCTCCTGCTGCTCCACGTCACGAAGGCATTGCTGACAGCCCTAGCCCCAGAAGAGGATAAAAAGGGCTGCGCCAAGCCAGACGGCCAGACGAGGCGGCAGGTGAGCGAGATCCGAGAGGAGCAGGCACCCAGGGGAAGGCAAGGAGGCTGGGGCTCCCCACAGCAATGGAGGGGGACTTCTCTTTGGCTGCTTCTCCTGACAATGACAGCCAGACTCCTGCAAAGGGACGCAACAAGGCCACGGCTCCTGTCCTCGCCCACCTCGTCACTGGCACGGAGAGCTCTCAACACGCTACAGGACAGATGAGACACCCCTGGCCACTACCCATCCCGGGCTTGCAGGGAGCTTCCCAAAGCCACAGGCAAAGGGAACGCCACAAAACTGTGCCCTGGGGGGCGGAGGGCTGGTCCCGAAACGGACATCCTGGCACCAGCCATGGCCATGTCACAGCCAGCAGGCTACGCCTGGTGGTCCAGGTCAGAAAGGGGTTGGACACACGGCTGGCTGCGGAACGGTAGAAAAGGGGCTGCACCAGACGAGACTGGCAGACGACGAGACGGGCTAGCAAAGACTTACAGGCTCTGAAAAAGCCACCCTATCTGTAGCCCATCCTCATCCTATAGACAGCCAGAAGGTGCCCACCCCTGTGGGCAAGGACAGAGCCACACCACCCACCCTGTCTCGACCCCATCCAGGTCCCGCAGGCCGATCAAAGGTGCTCGCAGCCATGGACAAAGGGAGCTCCATAAGACCCACCGTATCCGGACCCCATCCTCGTCCTACGGACAGCCAGGAGGTGCCCACCCTTGTGGGCAAAGGGAGAGCCGCAGCACCCACCTTACCTCCACCCCGTCCAGTTCCCGCAGGCAGATCAAAGGTGCTCACAGCCATGGACAAAGGGAGCTCCGCAAGACCCACCGTATCCAGACCCCATCCTCGTGCTCTGGACAGCCAGAAGGTGCCCACCCCTGTGGGCAAGGACAGAGCCACACCACCCACCCTGTCTCGACCCCGTCCAGGTCCCGCAGGCCAATCAAAGGTGCTCGCAGCCATGGACAAAGGGAGCTCCGCAAGACCCACCGTATCCGGACCCCATCCTTGTCCTGCAGGCAGCCAGGAGGTGGGCACAGTCGTGAGAAAAAGGGAGAGCCGCACCACCCACCCCATCTCTGTAACATGTCACAGTCCCACAAGCAACTGGAGGGAACACGCAGCCACGGACATTCTCAGCTTTGGATCCTTTCACAGCAAGACAGGCGCAATTCCCACACTCCACGCAGAGACACCCTCAGCATTGCCAGCCACTCGTGGACGCACGCTTCCACACTGGGCCACGTCTTCAGTGCCAAAGGCGTGAAAGAGCACCTCCCGAAAACTCAACAAGCGTCTTTCTTCCAGAAGAGCCCTCAGACCCACAACTCTCAGCAGCAAGTACCACCCAAAGCTTCCAAACAGGGCCGTGGCTACCACCTGCTGCTTTTAGTTCTCTTTTAACCTGTGCCCAGCTGCTGCTCTGTACACTCATCCTACAGCCTCCTCCTTTCCTTCCCCAGCACTACCAATTCTTCTCTTCTAGTGTATTGCATCGTTTATTGAACTGCGCCTTCTCACTGGACTGCTGGAAAAGCGGGATCACACGGATGCAGCACCAACCCACCCTGCTGATGTCACGGCCACCACATCGCAGCCAGCAGACTGCTCCTGGTGCTCCACGTCACAAAGGCATTGCTGACACCCCTAGCCCCAGAAGAGGATAAAAAGGGCTGCGCCAAGCCAGACGGCCAGACGAGGCGGCAGGTGAGCGAGATCCGAGAGGAGCAGGCACCCAGGGGAAGGCAAGGAGGCTGGGGCTCCCCACAGCAATGGAGGGGGACTTCTCTTTGGCTGCTTCTCCTGACAAGGACAGCCAGACTCCTGCAAAGGGACGCAACAAGGCCACAGCTCCTGTCCTCGCCCACTTCGTCACTGGCACGGAGAGCTCTCAACACGCTACAGGACAGATGAGACACCCCTGGCCACTACCCATCCCGGGCTTGCAGGGAGCTTCCCAAAGCCACAGGCAAAGGGAACGCCACAAAACTGTGCCCTGGGGGGCGGAGGGCTGGTCCCGAAACGGACATCCTGGCACCAGCCATGGCCATGTCACAGCCAGCAGGCTACGCCTGGTGGTCCAGGTCAGAAAGGGGTTGGACACACGGCTGGCTGCGGAACGGTAGAAAAGGGGCTGCACCAGACGAGACTGGCAGACGACGAGACGGGCTAGCAAAGACTTACAGGCTCTGAAAAAGCCACCCTATCTGTAGCCCATCCTCATCCTATAGACAGCCAGAAGGTGCCCACCCCTGTGGGCAAGGACAGAGCCACACCACCCACCCTGTCTCGACCCCATCCAGGTCCCGCAGGCCGATCAAAGGTGCTCGCAGCCATGGACAAAGGGAGCTCCATAAGACCCACCGTATCCGGACCCCATCCTCGTCCTACGGACAGCCAGGAGGTGCCCACCCTTGTGGGCAAAGGGAGAGCCGCAGCACCCACCTTACCTCCACCCCGTCCAGTTCCCGCAGGCAGATCAAAGGTGCTCACAGCCATGGACAAAGGGAGCTCCGCAAGACCCACCGTATCCAGACCCCATCCTCGTGCTCTGGACAGCCAGAAGGTGCCCACCCCTGTGGGCAAGGACAGAGCCACACCACCCACCCTGTCTCGACCCCGTCCAGGTCCCGCAGGCCGATCAAAGGTGCTCGCAGCCATGGACAAAGGGAGCTCCGCAAGACCCACCGTATCCGGACCCCATCCTCGTCCTGCAGACAGCCAGGAGGTGGGCACAGTCGTGAGAAAAAGGGAGAGCCGCACCACCCACCCCATCTCTGTAACATGTCACGGTCCCACAAGCAACTGGAGGGAACACGCAGCCACGGACATTCTCAGCTTTGGATCCTTTCACAGCAAGACAGGCGCAATTCCCACACTCCACGCAGAGACACCCTCAGCATTGCCAGCCACTCGTGGACGCACGCTTCCACACTGGGCCACGTCTTCAGTGCCAAAGGCGTGAAAGAGCACCTCCCGAAAACTCAACAAGCGTCTTTCTTCCAGAAGAGCCCTCAGACCCACAACTCTCAGCAGCAAGTACCACCCAAAGCTTCCAAACAGGGCCGTGGCTACCACCTGCTGCTTTTAGTTCTCTTTTAACCTGTGCCGAGCTGCTGCTCTGTACACTCATCCTACAGCCTCCTCCTTTCCTTCCCCAGCACTACCAATTCTTCTCTTCTAGTGTATTGCATCGTTTATTGAACTGCGCCTTCTCACTGGACTGCTGGAAAAGCGGGATCACACGGATGCAGCACCAGCCCACCCTGCTGATGTCACGGCCACCACATCGCAGCCAGCAGACTGCTCCTGCTGCTCCACGTCACAAAGGCATTGCTGACACCCCTAGCCCCAGAAGAGGATAAAAAGGGCTGCGCCAAGCCAGACGGCCAGACGAGGCGGCAGGTGAGCGAGATCCGAGAGGAGCAGGCACCCAGGGGAAGGCAAGGAGGCTGGGGCTCCCCACAGCAATGGAGGGGGACTTCTCTTTGGCTGCTTCTCCTGACAAGGACAGCCAGACTCCTGCAAAGGGACGCAACAAGGCCACGGCTCCTGTCCTCGCCCACTTCGTCACTGGCACGGAGAGCTCTCAACACGCTACAGGACAGATGAGACACCCCTGGCCACTACCCATCCCGGGCTTGCAGGGAGCTTCCCAAAGCCACAGGCAAAGGGAACGCCACAAAACTGTGCCCTGGGGGGCGGAGGGCTGGTCCCGAAACGGACATCCTGGCACCAGCCATGGCCATGTCACAGCCAGCAGGCTACGCCTGGTGGTCCAGGTCAGAAAGGGGTTGGACACACGGCTGGCTGCGGAACGGTAGAAAAGGGGCTGCACCAGACGAGACTGGCAGACGACGAGACGGGCTAGCAAAGACTTACAGGCTCTGAAAAAGACACCCTATCTGTAGCCCATCATCATCCTATAGACAGCCAGAAGGTGCCCACCCCTGTGGGCAAGGACAGAGCCACACCACCCACCCTGTCTCGACCCCATCCAGGTCCCGCAGGCCGATCAAAGGTGCTCGCAGCCATGGACAAAGGGAGCTCCATAAGACCCACCGTATCCGGACCCCATCCTCGTCCTACGGACAGCCAGGAGGTGCCCACCCTTGTGGGCAAAGGGAGAGCCGCAGCACCCACCTTACCTCGACCCCGTCCAGTTCCCGCAGGCAGATCAAAGGTGCTCACAGCCATGGACAAAGGGAGCTCCGCAAGACCCACCATATCCAGACCCCATCCTCGTGCTCTGGACAGCCAGAAGGTGCCCACCCCTGTGGGCAAGGACAGAGCCACACCACCCACCCTGTCTCGACCCCGTCCAGGTCCCGCAGGCCGATCAAAGGTGCTCGCAGCCATGGACAAAGGGAGCTCCGCAAGACCCACCGTATCCGGACCCCATCCTCGTCCTGCAGACAGCCAGGAGGTGGGCACACTCGTGAGAAAAAGGGAGAGCCGCACCACCCACCCCATCTCTGTAACATGTCACGGTCCCACAAGCAACTGGAGGGAACACGCAGCCACGGACATTCTCAGCTTTGGATCCTTTCACAGCAAGACAGGCGCAATTCCCACACTCCACGCAGAGACACCCTCAGCATTGCCAGCCACTCGTGGACGCACGCTTCCACACTGGGCCACGTCTTCAGTGCCAAAGGCGTGAAAGAGCACCTCCCGAATACTCAACAAGCGTCTTTCTTCCAGAAGAGCCCTCAGACCCACAACTCTCAGCAGCAAGTACCACCCAAAGCTTCCAAACAGAGCCGTGGCTACCACCTGCTGCTTTTAGTTCTCTTTTAACCTGTGCCGAGCTGCTGCTCTGTACACTCATCCTACAGCCTCCTCCTTTCCTTCCCCAGCACTACCAATTCTTCTCTTCTAGTGTATTGCATCGTTTATTGAACTGCGCCTTCTCACTGGACTGCTGGAAAAGCGGGATCACACGGATGCAGCACCAACTTCAGGCACCAGCCCACCCTGCTGAGGTCACGGCCACCACATCGCAGCCAGCAGACTGCTCCTGGTGCTCCACGTCACGAAGGCATTGCTGACAGCCCTAGCCCCAGAAGAGGATAAAAAGGGCTGCGCCAAGCCAGACGGCCAGACGAGGCGGCAGGTGAGCGAGATCCGAGAGGAGCAGGCACCCAGGGGAAGGCAAGGAGGCTGGGGCTCCCCACAGCAATGGAGGGGGACTTCTCTTTGGCTGCTTCTCCTGACAATGACAGCCAGACTCCTGCAAAGGGACGCAACAAGGCCACGGCTCCTGTCCTCGCCCACTTCGTCACTGGCACGGAGAGCTCTCAACACGCTACAGGACAGATGAGACACCCCTGGCCACTACCCATCCCGGGCTTGCAGGGAGCTTCCCAAAGCCACAGGCAAAGGGAACGCCACAAAACTGTGCCCTGGGGGGCGGAGGGCTGGTCCCGAAACGGACATCCTGGCACCAGCCATGGCCATGTCACAGCCAGCAGGCTACGCCTGGTGGTCCAGGTCAGAAAGGGGTTGGACACACGGCTGGCTGCGGAACGGTAGAAAAGGGGCTGCACCAGACGAGACTGGCAGACGACGAGACGGGCTAGCAAAGACTTACAGGCTCTGAAAAAGACACCCTATCTGTAGCCCATCCTCATCCTATAGAGAGCCAGAAGGTGCCCACCCCTGTGGGCAAGGACAGAGCCACACCACCCACCCTGTCTCGACCCCAGCCAGGTCCCGCAGGCCGATCAAAGGTGCTCGCAGCCATGGACAAAGGGAGCTCCATAAGACCCACCGTATCCGGACCCCATCCTCGTCCTACGGACAGCCAGGAGGTGCCCACCCTTGTGGGCAAAGGGAGAGCCGCAGCACCCACCTTACCTCCACCCCGTCCAGTTCCCGCAGGCAGATCAAAGGTGCTCACAGCCATGGACAAAGGGAGCTCCGCAAGACCCACCGTATCCAGACCCCATCCTCGTGCTCTGGACAGCCAGAAGGTGCCCACCCCTGTGGGCAAGGACAGAGCCACACCACCCACCCTGTCTCGACCCCGTCCAGGTCCCGCAGGCCGATCAAAGGTGCTCGCAGCCATGGACAAAGGGAGCTCCGCAAGACCCACCGTATCCGGACCCCATCCTCGTCCTGCAGGCAGCCAGGAGGTGGGCACAGTCGTGAGAAAAAGGGAGAGCCGCACCACCCACCCCATCTCTGTAACATGTCACAGTCCCACAAGCAACTGGAGGGAACACGCAGCCACGGACATTCTCAGCTTTGGATCCTTTCACAGCAAGACAGGCGCAATTCCCACACTCCACGCAGAGACACCCTCAGCATTGCCAGCCACTCGTGGACGCACGCTTCCACACTGGGCCACGTCTTCAGTGCCAAAGGCGTGAAAGAGCACCTCCCGAAAACTCAACAAGCGTCTTTCTTCCAGAAGAGCCCTCAGACCCACAACTCTCAGCAGCAAGTACCACCCAAAGCTTCCAAACAGAGCCGTGGCTACCACCTGCTGCTTTTAGTTCTCTTTTAACCTGTGCCGAGCTGCTGCTCTGTACACTCATCCTACAGCCTCCTCCTTTCCTTCCCCAGCACTACCAATTCTTCTCTTCTAGTGTATTGCATCGTTTATTGAACTGCGCCTTCTCACTGGACTGCTGGAAAAGCGGGATCACACGGATGCAGCACCAACTTCAGGCACCAGCCCACCCTGCTGATGTCACGGCCACCACATCGCAGCCAGCAGACTGCTCCTGGTGCTCCACGTCACGAAGGCATTGCTGACACCCCTAGCCCCAGAAGAGGATAAAAAGGGCTGCGCCAAGCCAGACGGCCAGACGAGGCGGCAGGTGAGCGAGATCCGAGAGGAGCAGGCACCCAGGGGAAGGCAAGGAGGCTGGGGCTCCCCACAGCAATGGAGGGGGACTTCTCTTTGGCTGCTTCTCCTGACAATGACAGCCAGACTCCTGCAAAGGGACGCAACAAGGCCACGGCTCCTGTCCTCGCCCACTTCGTCACTGGCACGGAGAGCTCTCAACACACTACAGGACAGATGAGACACCCCTGGCCACTACCCATCCCGGGCTTGCAGGGAGCTTCCCAAAGCCACAGGCAAAGGGAACGCCACAAAACTGTGCCCTGGGGGGCGGAGGGCTGGTCCCGAAACGGACATCCTGGCACCAGCCATGGCCATGTCACAGCCAGCAGGCTACGCCTGGTGGTCCAGGTCAGAAAGGGGTTGGACACACGGCTGGCTGCGGAACGGTAGAAAAGGGGCTGCACCAGACGAGACTGGCAGACGACGAGACGGGCTAGCAAAGACTTACAGGCTCTGAAAAAGCCACCCTATCTGTAGCCCATCCTCATCCTATAGACAGCCAGAAGGTGCCCACCCCTGTGGGCAAGGACAGAGCCACACCACCCACCCTGTCTCGACCCCAGCCAGGTCCCGCAGGCCGATCAAAGGTGCTCGCAGCCATGGACAAAGGGAGCTCCATAAGACCCACCGTATCCGGACCCCATCCTCGTCCTACGGACAGCCAGGAGGTGCCCACCCTTGTGGGCAAAGGGAGAGCCGCAGCACCCACCTTACCTCGACCCCGTCCAGTTCCCGCAGGCAGATCAAAGGTGCTCACAGCCATGGACAAAGGGAGCTCCGCAAGACCCACCGTATCCAGACCCCATCCTCGTGCTCTGGACAGCCAGAAGGTGCCCACCCCTGTGGGCAAGGACAGAGCCACACCACCCACCCTGTCTCGACCCCGTCCAGGTCCCGCAGGCCGATCAAAGGTGCTCGCAGCCATGGACAAAGGGAGCTCCGCAAGACCCACCGTATCCGGACCCCATCCTCGTCCTGCAGACAGCCAGGAGGTGGGCACACTCGTGAGAAAAAGGGAGAGCCGCACCACCCACCCCATCTCTGTAACATGTCACGGTCCCACAAGCAACTGGAGGGAACACGCAGCCATGGACATTCTCAGCTTTGGATCCTTTCACAGCAAGACAGGCGCAATTCCCACACTCCACGCAGAGACACCCTCAGCATTGCCAGCCACTCGTGGACGCACGCTTCCACACTGGGCCACGTCTTCAGTGCCAAAGGCGTGAAAGAGCACCTCCCGAAAACTCAACAAGCGTCTTTCTTCCAGAAGAGCCCTCAGACCCACAACTCTCAGCAGCAAGTACCACCCAAAGCTTCCAAACAGAGCCGTGGCTACCACCTGCTGCTTTTAGTTCTCTTTTAACCTGTGCCGAGCTGCTGCTCTGTACACTCATCCTACAGCCTCCTCCTTTCCTTCCCCAGCACTACCAATTCTTCTCTTCTAGTGTATTGCATCGTTTATTGAACTGCGCCTTCTCACTGGACTGCTGGAAAAGCGGGATCACACGGATGCAGCACCAACTTCAGGCACCAGCCCACCCTGCTGATGTCACGGCCACCACATCGCAGCCAGCAGACTGCTCCTGGTGCTCCACGTCATGAAGGCATTGCTGACACCCCTAGCCCCAGAAGAGGATAAAAAGGGCTGCGCCAAGCCAGACGGCCAGACGAGGCGGCAGGTGAGCGAGATCCGAGAGGAGCAGGCACCCAGGGGAAGGCAAGGAGGCTGGGGCTCCCCACAGCAATGGAGGGGGACTTCTCTTTGGCTGCTTCTCCTGACAATGACAGCCAGACTCCTGCAAAGGGACGCAACAAGGCCACGGCTCCTGTCCTCGCCCACCTCGTCACTGGCACGGAGAGCTCTCAACACGCTACAGGACAGATGAGACACCCCTGGCCACTACCCATCCCGGGCTTGCAGGGAGCTTCCCAAAGCCACAGGCAAAGGGAACGCCACAAAACTGTGCCCTGGGGGGCGGAGGGCTGGTCCCGAAACGGACATCCTGGCACCAGCCATGGCCATGTCACAGCCAGCAGGCTACGCCTGGTGGTCCAGGCCAGAAAGGGGTTGGACACACGGCTGGCTGCGGAACGGTAGAAAAGGGGCTGCACCAGACGAGACTGGCAGACGACGAGACGGGCTAGCAAAGACTTACAGGCTCTGAAAAAGCCACCCTATCTGTAGCCCATCCTCATCCTATAGAGAGCCAGAAGGTGCCCACCCCTGTGGGCAAGGACAGAGCCACACCACCCACCCTGTCTCGACCCCATCCAGGTCCCGCAGGCCGATCAAAGGTGCTCGCAGCCATGGACAAAGGGAGCTCCATAAGACCCACCGTATCCGGACCCCATCCTCGTCCTACGGACAGCCAGGAGGTGCCCACCCTTGTGGGCAAAGGGAGAGCCGCAGCACCCACCTTACCTCCACCCCGTCCAGTTCCCGCAGGCAGATCAAAGGTGCTCACAGCCATGGACAAAGGGAGCTCCGCAAGACCCACCGTATCCAGACCCCATCCTCGTGCTCTGGACAGCCAGAAGGTGCCCACCCCTGTGGGCAAGGACAGAGCCACACCACCCACCCTGTCTCGACCCCATCCAGGTCCCGCAGGCCGATCAAAGGTGCTCGCAGCCATGGACAAAGGGAGCTCCGCAAGACCCACCGTATCCGGACCCCATCCTCGTCCTGCAGACAGCCAGGAGGTGGGCACAGTCGTGAGAAAAAGGGAGAGCCGCACCACCCACCCCATCTCTTTAACATGTCACGGTCCCACAAGCAACTGGAGGGAACACGCAGCCACGGACATTCTCAGCTTTGGATCCTTTCACAGCAAGACAGGCGCAATTCCCACACTCCACGCAGAGACACCCTCAGCATTGCCAGCCACTCGTGGACGCACGCTTCCACACTGGGCCACGTCTTCAGTGCCAAAGGCGTGAAAGAGCACCTCCCGAAAACTCAACAAGCGTCTTTCTTCCAGAAGAGCCCTCAGACCCACAACTCTCAGCAGCAAGTACCACCCAAAGCTTCCAAACAGAGCCGTGGCTACCACCTGCTGCTTTTAGTTCTCTTTTAACCTGTGCCCAGCTGCTGCTCTGTACACTCATCCTACAGCCTCCTCCTTTCCTTCCCCAGCACTACCAATTCTTCTCTTCTAGTGTATTGCATCGTTTATTGAACTGCGCCTTCTCACTGGACTGCTGGAAAAGCGGGATCACACGGATGCAGCACCAACTTCAGGCACCAGCCCACCCTGCTGAGGTCACGGCCACCACATCGCAGCCAGCAGACTGCTCCTGGTGCTCCACGTCACGAAGGCATTGCTGACACCCCTAGCCCCAGAAGAGGATAAAAAGGGCTGCGCCAAGCCAGACGGCCAGACGAGGCGGCAGGTGAGGGAGATCCGAGAGGAGCAGGCACCCAGGGGAAGGCAAGGAGGCTGGGGCTCCCCACAGCAATGGAGGGGGACTTCTCTTTGGCTGCTTCTCCTGACAATGACAGCCAGACTCCTGCAAAGGGACGCAACAAGGCCACGGCTCCTGTCCTCGCCGACTTCGTCACTGGCACGGAGAGCTCTCAACACGCTACAGGACAGATGAGACACCCCTGGCCACTACCCATCCCGGGCTTGCAGGGAGCTTCCCAAAGCCACAGGCAAAGGGAACGCCACAAAACTGTGCCCTGGGGGGCGGAGGGCTGCTCCCGAAACGGACATCCTGGCACCAGCCATGGCCATGTCACAGCCAGCAGGCTACGCCTGGTGGTCCAGGTCAGAAAGGGGTTGGACACACGGCTGGCTGCGGAACGGTAGAAAAGGGGCTGCACCAGACGAGACTGGCAGACGACGAGACGGGCTAGCAAAGACTTACAGGCTCTGAAAAAGCCACCCTATCTGTAGCCCATCCTCATCCTATAGAGAGCCAGAAGGTGCCCACCCCTGTGGGCAAGGACAGAGCCACACCACCCACCCTGTCTCGACCCCATCCAGGTCCTGCAGGCCGATCAAAGGTGCTCGCAGCCATGGACAAAGGGAGCTCCATAAGACCCACCGTATCCGGACCCCATCCTCGTCCTACGGACAGCCAGGAGGTGCCCACCCTTGTGGGCAAAGGGAGAGCCGCAGCACCCACCTTACCTCCACCCCGTCCAGTTCCCGCAGGCAGATCAAAGGTGCTCACAGCCATGGACAAAGGGAGCTCCGCAAGACCCACCGTATCCAGACCCCATCCTCGTGCTCTGGACAGCCAGAAGGTGCCCACCCCTGTGGGCAAGGACAGAGCCACACCACCCACCCTGTCTCGACCCCGTCCAGGTCCCGCAGGCCGATCAAAGGTGCTCGCAGCCATGGACAAAGGGAGCTCCGCAAGACCCACCGTATCCGGACCCCATCCTCGTCCTGCAGACAGCCAGGAGGTGGGCACAGTCGTGAGAAAAAGGGAGAGCCACACCACCCACCCCATCTCTGTAACATGTCACGGTCCCACAAGCAACTGGAGGGAACACGCAGCCACGGACATTCTCAGCTTTGGATCCTTTCACAGCAAGACAGGCGCAATTCCCACACTCCACGCAGAGACACCCTCAGCATTGCCAGCCACTCGTGGACGCACGCTTCCACACTGGGCCACGTCTTCAGTGCCAAAGGCGTGAAAGAGCACCTCCCGAAAACTCAACAAGCGTCTTTCTTCCAGAAGAGCCCTCAGACCCACAACTCTCAGCAGCAAGTACCACCCAAAGCTTCCAAACAGGGCCGTGGCTACCACCTGCTGCTTTTAGTTCTCTTTTAACCTGTGCCCAGCTGCTGCTCTGTACACTCATCCTACAGCCTCCTCCTTTCCTTCCCCAGCACTACCAATTCTTCTCTTCTAGTGTATTGCATCGTTTATTGAACTGCGCCTTCTCACTGGACTGCTGGAAAAGCGGGATCACACGGATGCAGCACCAACTTCAGGCACCAGCCCACCCTGCTGATGTCACGGCCACCACATCGCAGCCAGCAGACTGCTCCTGGTGCTCCACGTCATGAAGGCATTGCTGACACCCCTAGCCCCAGAAGAGGATAAAAAGGGCTGCGCCAAGCCAGACGGCCAGACGAGGCGGCAGGTGAGCGAGATCCGAGAGGAGCAGGCACCCAGGGGAAGGCAAGGAGGCTGGGGCTCCCCACAGCAATGGAGGGGGACTTCTCTTTGGCTGCTTCTCCTGACAATGACAGCCAGACTCCTGCAAAGGGACGCAACAAGGCCACGGCTCCTGTCCTCGCCCACCTCGTCACTGGCACGGAGAGCTCTCAACACGCTACAGGACAGATGAGACACCCCTGGCCACTACCCATCCCGGGCTTGCAGGGAGCTTCCCAAAGCCACAGGCAAAGGGAACGCCACAAAACTGTGCCCTGGGGGGCGGAGGGCTGGTCCCGAAACGGACATCCTGGCACCAGCCATGGCCATGTCACAGCCAGCAGGCTACGCCTGGTGGTCCAGGTCAGAAAGGGGTTGGACACACGGCTGGCTGCGGAACGGTAGAAAAGGGGCTGCACCAGACGAGACTGGCAGACGACGAGACGGGCTAGCAAAGACTTACAGGCTCTGAAAAAGCCACCCTATCTGTAGCCCATCCTCATCCTATAGAGAGCCAGAAGGTGCCCACCCCTGTGGGCAAGGACAGAGCCACACCACCCACCCTGTCTCGACCCCATCCAGGTCCCGCAGGCCGATCAAAGGTGCTCGCAGCCATGGACAAAGGGAGCTCCATAAGACCCACCGTATCCGGACCCCATCCTCGTCCTACGGACAGCCAGGAGGTGCCCACCCTTGTGGGCAAAGGGAGAGCCGCAGCACCCACCTTACCTCCACCCCGTCCAGTTCCCGCAGGCAGATCAAAGGTGCTCACAGCCATGGACAAAGGGAGCTCCGCAAGACCCACCGTATCCAGACCCCATCCTCGTGCTCTGGACAGCCAGAAGGTGCCCACCCCCGTGGGCAAGGACAGAGCCACACCACCCACCCTGTCTCGACCCCATCCAGGTCCCGCAGGCCGATCAAAGGTGCTCGCAGCCATGGACAAAGGGAGCTCCGCAAGACCCACCGTATCCGGACCCCATCCTCGTCCTGCAGACAGCCAGGAGGTGGGCACAGTCGTGAGAAAAAGGGAGAGCCGCACCACCCACCCCATCTCTTTAACATGTCACGGTCCCACAAGCAACTGGAGGGAACACGCAGCCACGGACATTCTCAGCTTTGGATCCTTTCACAGCAAGACAGGCGCAATTCCCACACTCCACGCAGAGACACCCTCAGCATTGCCAGCCACTCGTGGACGCACGCTTCCACACTGGGCCACGTCTTCAGTGCCAAAGGCGTGAAAGAGCACCTCCCGAAAACTCAACAAGCGTCTTTCTTCCAGAAGAGCCCTCAGACCCACAACTCTCAGCAGCAAGTACCACCCAAAGCTTCCAAACAGGGCCGTGGCTACCACCTGCTGCTTTTAGTTCTCTTTTAACCTGTGCCGAGCTGCTGCTCTGTACACTCATCCTACAGCCTCCTCCTTTCCTTCCCCAGCACTACCAATTCTTCTCTTCTAGTGTATTGCATCGTTTATTGAACTGCGCCTTCTCACTGGACTGCTGGAAAAGCAGGATCACACGGATGCAGCACCAACTTCAGGCACCAGCCCACCCTGCTGATGTCACGGCCACCACATCGCAGCCAGCAGACTGCTCCTGCTGCTCCACGTCACAAAGGCATTGCTGACACCCCTAGCCCCAGAAGAGGATAAAAAGGGCTGCGCCAAGCCAGACGGCCAGACGAGGCGGCAGGTGAGGGAGATCTGAGAGGAGCAGGCACCCAGGGGAAGGCAAGGAGGCTGGGGCTCCCCACAGCAATGGAGGGGGACTTCTCTTTGGCTGCTTCTCCTGACAAGGACAGCCAGACTCCTGCAAAGGGACGCAACAAGGCCACGGCTCCTGTCCTCGCCCACTTCGTCACTGGCACGGAGAGCTCTCAACACGCTACAGGACAGATGAGACACCCCTGGCCACTACCCATCCCGGGCTTGCAGGGAGCTTCCCAAAGCCACAGGCAAAGGGAACGCCACAAAACTGTGCCCTGGGGGGCGGAGGGCTGGTCCCGAAACGGACATCCTGGCACCAGCCATGGCCATGTCACAGCCAGCAGGCTACGCCTGGTGGTCCAGGTCAGAAAGGGGTTGGACACACGGCTGGCTGCGGAACGGTAGAAAAGGGGCTGCACCAGATGAGACTGGCAGACGACGAGACGGGCTAGCAAAGACTTACAGGCTCTGAAAAAGCCACCCTATCTGTAGCCCATCCTCATCCTATAGACAGCCAGAAGGTGCCCACCCCTGTGGGCAAGGACAGAGCCACACCACCCACCCTGTCTCGACCCCATCCAGGTCCCGCAGGCTGATCAAAGGTGCTCGCAGCCATGGACAAAGGGAGCTCCATAAGACCCACCGTATCTGGACCCCATCCTCGTCCTACGGACAGCCAGGAGGTGCCCACCCTTGTGGGCAAAGGGAGAGCCACAGCACCCACCTTACCTCCACCCCGTCCAGGTCCCGCAGGCCAATCAAAGGTGCTCGCAGCCATGGACAAAGGGAGCTCCGCAAGACCC
Organism: Buteo buteo; assembly: GCF_964188355.1. Taxonomy (NCBI): domain Eukaryota; kingdom Metazoa; phylum Chordata; class Aves; order Accipitriformes; family Accipitridae; genus Buteo; species Buteo buteo. The sequence goes on from NC_134177.1 coordinate 33,598,751, forward strand.
ACCGTATCCGGACCCCATCCTCGTCCTGCAGACAGCCAGGAGGTGGGCACAGTCGTGAGAAAAAGGGAGAGCCGCACCACCCACCCCATCTCTGTAACATGTCACGGTCCCACAAGCAACTGGAGGGAACACGCAGCCACGGACATTCTCAGCTTTGGATCCTTTCACAGCAAGACAGGCGCAATTCCCACACTCCACGCAGAGACACCCTCAGCATTGCCAGCCACTCGTGGACGCACGCTTCCACACTGGGCCACGTCTTCAGTGCCAAAGGCGTGAAAGAGCACCTCCCGAAAACTCAACAAGCGTCTTTCTTCCAGAAGAGCCCTCAGACCCACAACTCTCAGCAGCAAGTACCACCCAAAGCTTCCAAACAGAGCCGTGGCTACCACCTGCTGCTTTTAGTTCTCTTTTAACCTGTGCCCAGCTGCTGCTCTGTACACTCATCCTACAGCCTCCTCCTTTCCTTCCCCAGCACTACCAATTCTTCTCTTCTAGTGTATTGCATCGTTTATTGAACTGCGCCTTCTCACTGGACTGCTGGAAAAGCGGGATCACACGGATGCAGCACCAACTTCAGGCACCAGCCCACCCTGCTGAGGTCACGGCCACCACATCGCAGCCAGCAGACTGCTCCTGGTGCTCCACGTCACGAAGGCATTGCTGACACCCCTAGCCCCAGAAGAGGATAAAAAGGGCTGCGCCAAGCCAGACGGCCAGACGAGGCGGCAGGTGAGGGAGATCCGAGAGGAGCAGGCACCCAGGGGAAGGCAAGGAGGCTGGGGCTCCCCACAGCAATGGAGGGGGACTTCTCTTTGGCTGCTTCTCCTGACAATGACAGCCAGACTCCTGCAAAGGGACGCAACAAGGCCACGGCTCCTGTCCTCGCCGACTTCGTCACTGGCACGGAGAGCTCTCAACACGCTACAGGACAGATGAGACACCCCTGGCCACTACCCATCCCGGGCTTGCAGGGAGCTTCCCAAAGCCACAGGCAAAGGGAACGCCACAAAACTGTGCCCTGGGGGGCGGAGGGCTGCTCCCGAAACGGACATCCTGGCACCAGCCATGGCCATGTCACAGCCAGCAGGCTACGCCTGGTGGTCCAGGTCAGAAAGGGGTTGGACACACGGCTGGCTGCGGAACGGTAGAAAAGGGGCTGCACCAGACGAGACTGGCAGACGACGAGACGGGCTAGCAAAGACTTACAGGCTCTGAAAAAGCCACCCTATCTGTAGCCCATCCTCATCCTATAGAGAGCCAGAAGGTGCCCACCCCTGTGGGCAAGGACAGAGCCACACCACCCACCCTGTCTCGACCCCATCCAGGTCCTGCAGGCCGATCAAAGGTGCTCGCAGCCATGGACAAAGGGAGCTCCATAAGACCCACCGTATCCGGACCCCATCCTCGTCCTACGGACAGCCAGGAGGTGCCCACCCTTGTGGGCAAAGGGAGAGCCGCAGCACCCACCTTACCTCCACCCCGTCCAGTTCCCGCAGGCAGATCAAAGGTGCTCACAGCCATGGACAAAGGGAGCTCCGCAAGACCCACCGTATCCAGACCCCATCCTCGTGCTCTGGACAGCCAGAAGGTGCCCACCCCTGTGGGCAAGGACAGAGCCACACCACCCACCCTGTCTCGACCCCGTCCAGGTCCCGCAGGCCGATCAAAGGTGCTCGCAGCCATGGACAAAGGGAGCTCCGCAAGACCCACCGTATCCGGACCCCATCCTCGTCCTGCAGACAGCCAGGAGGTGGGCACAGTCGTGAGAAAAAGGGAGAGCCACACCACCCACCCCATCTCTGTAACATGTCACGGTCCCACAAGCAACTGGAGGGAACACGCAGCCACGGACATTCTCAGCTTTGGATCCTTTCACAGCAAGACAGGCGCAATTCCCACACTCCACGCAGAGACACCCTCAGCATTGCCAGCCACTCGTGGACGCACGCTTCCACACTGGGCCACGTCTTCAGTGCCAAAGGCGTGAAAGAGCACCTCCCGAAAACTCAACAAGCGTCTTTCTTCCAGAAGAGCCCTCAGACCCACAACTCTCAGCAGCAAGTACCACCCAAAGCTTCCAAACAGGGCCGTGGCTACCACCTGCTGCTTTTAGTTCTCTTTTAACCTGTGCCCAGCTGCTGCTCTGTACACTCATCCTACAGCCTCCTCCTTTCCTTCCCCAGCACTACCAATTCTTCTCTTCTAGTGTATTGCATCGTTTATTGAACTGCGCCTTCTCACTGGACTGCTGGAAAAGCGGGATCACACGGATGCAGCACCAACTTCAGGCACCAGCCCACCCTGCTGATGTCACGGCCACCACATCGCAGCCAGCAGACTGCTCCTGGTGCTCCACGTCATGAAGGCATTGCTGACACCCCTAGCCCCAGAAGAGGATAAAAAGGGCTGCGCCAAGCCAGACGGCCAGACGAGGCGGCAGGTGAGCGAGATCCGAGAGGAGCAGGCACCCAGGGGAAGGCAAGGAGGCTGGGGCTCCCCACAGCAATGGAGGGGGACTTCTCTTTGGCTGCTTCTCCTGACAATGACAGCCAGACTCCTGCAAAGGGACGCAACAAGGCCACGGCTCCTGTCCTCGCCCACCTCGTCACTGGCACGGAGAGCTCTCAACACGCTACAGGACAGATGAGACACCCCTGGCCACTACCCATCCCGGGCTTGCAGGGAGCTTCCCAAAGCCACAGGCAAAGGGAACGCCACAAAACTGTGCCCTGGGGGGCGGAGGGCTGGTCCCGAAACGGACATCCTGGCACCAGCCATGGCCATGTCACAGCCAGCAGGCTACGCCTGGTGGTCCAGGCCAGAAAGGGGTTGGACACACGGCTGGCTGCGGAACGGTAGAAAAGGGGCTGCACCAGACGAGACTGGCAGACGACGAGACGGGCTAGCAAAGACTTACAGGCTCTGAAAAAGCCACCCTATCTGTAGCCCATCCTCATCCTATAGAGAGCCAGAAGGTGCCCACCCCTGTGGGCAAGGACAGAGCCACACCACCCACCCTGTCTCGACCCCATCCAGGTCCCGCAGGCCGATCAAAGGTGCTCGCAGCCATGGACAAAGGGAGCTCCATAAGACCCACCGTATCCGGACCCCATCCTCGTCCTACGGACAGCCAGGAGGTGCCCACCCTTGTGGGCAAAGGGAGAGCCGCAGCACCCACCTTACCTCCACCCCGTCCAGTTCCCGCAGGCAGATCAAAGGTGCTCACAGCCATGGACAAAGGGAGCTCCGCAAGACCCACCGTATCCAGACCCCATCCTCGTGCTCTGGACAGCCAGAAGGTGCCCACCCCCGTGGGCAAGGACAGAGCCACACCACCCACCCTGTCTCGACCCCATCCAGGTCCCGCAGGCCGATCAAAGGTGCTCGCAGCCATGGACAAAGGGAGCTCCGCAAGACCCACCGTATCCGGACCCCATCCTCGTCCTGCAGACAGCCAGGAGGTGGGCACAGTCGTGAGAAAAAGGGAGAGCCGCACCACCCACCCCATCTCTTTAACATGTCACGGTCCCACAAGCAACTGGAGGGAACACGCAGCCACGGACATTCTCAGCTTTGGATCCTTTCACAGCAAGACAGGCGCAATTCCCACACTCCACGCAGAGACACCCTCAGCATTGCCAGCCACTCGTGGACGCACGCTTCCACACTGGGCCACGTCTTCAGTGCCAAAGGCGTGAAAGAGCACCTCCCGAAAACTCAACAAGCGTCTTTCTTCCAGAAGAGCCCTCAGACCCACAACTCTCAGCAGCAAGTACCACCCAAAGCTTCCAAACAGGGCCGTGGCTACCACCTGCTGCTTTTAGTTCTCTTTTAACCTGTGCCGAGCTGCTGCTCTGTACACTCATCCTACAGCCTCCTCCTTTCCTTCCCCAGCACTACCAATTCTTCTCTTCTAGTGTATTGCATCGTTTATTGAACTGCGCCTTCTCACTGGACTGCTGGAAAAGCAGGATCACACGGATGCAGCACCAACTTCAGGCACCAGCCCACCCTGCTGAGGTCACGGCCACCACATCGCAGCCAGCAGACTGCTCCTGGTGCTCCACGTCACGAAGGCATTGCTGACACCCCTAGCCCCAGAAGAGGATAAAAAGGGCTGCGCCAAGCCAGACGGCCAGACGAGGCGGCAGGTGAGGGAGATCCGAGAGGAGCAGGCACCCAGGGGAAGGCAAGGAGGCTGGGGCTCCCCACAGCAATGGAGGGGGACTTCTCTTTGGCTGCTTCTCCTGACAAGGACAGCCAGACTCCTGCAAAGGGACGCAACAAGGCCACGGCTCCTGTCCTCGCCGACTTCGTCACTGGCACGGAGAGCTCTCAACACGCTACAGGACAGATGAGACACCCCTGGCCACTACCCATCCCGGGCTTGCAGGGAGCTTCCCAAAGCCACAGGCAAAGGGAACGCCACAAAACTGTGCCCTGGGGGGCGGAGGGCTGGTCCCGAAACGGACATCCTGGCACCAGCCATGGCCATGTCACAGCCAGCAGGCTACGCCTGGTGGTCCAGGTCAGAAAGGGGTTGGACACACGGCTGGCTGCGGAACGGTAGAAAAGGGGCTGCACCAGACGAGACTGGCAGACGACGAGACGGGCTAGCAAAGACTTACAGGCTCTGAAAAAGCCACCCTATCTGTAGCCCATCCTCATCCTATAGAGAGCCAGAAGGTGCCCACCCCTGTGGGCAAGGACAGAGCCACACCACCCACCCTGTCTCGACCCCATCCAGGTCCTGCAGGCCGATCAAAGGTGCTCGCAGCCATGGACAAAGGGAGCTCCATAAGACCCACCGTATCCGGACCCCATCCTCGTCCTACGGACAGCCAGGAGGTGCCCACCCTTGTGGGCAAAGGGAGAGCCGCAGCACCCACCTTACCTCGACCCCGTCCAGTTCCCGCAGGCAGATCAAAGGTGCTCACAGCCATGGACAAAGGGAGCTCCGCAAGACCCACCGTATCCAGACCCCATCCTCGTGCTCTGGACAGCCAGAAGGTGCCCACCCCTGTGGGCAAGGACAGAGCCACACCACCCACCCTGTCTCGACCCCGTCCAGGTCCCGCAGGCCGATCAAAGGTGCTCGCAGCCATGGACAAAGGGAGCTCCGCAAGACCCACCGTATCCGGACCCCATCCTCGTCCTGCAGACAGCCAGGAGGTGGGCACACTCGTGAGAAAAAGGGAGAGCCGCACCACCCACCCCATCTCTGTAACATGTCACGGTCCCACAAGCAACTGGAGGGAACACGCAGCCACGGACATTCTCAGCTTTGGATCCTTTCACAGCAAGACAGGCGCAATTCCCACACTCCACGCAGAGACACCCTCAGCATTGCCAGCCACTCGTGGACGCACGCTTCCACACTGGGCCACGTCTTCAGTGCCAAAGGCGTGAAAGAGCACCTCCCGAAAACTCAACAAGCGTCTTTCTTCCAGAAGAGCCCTCAGACCCACAACTCTCAGCAGCAAGTACCACCCAAAGCTTCCAAACAGGGCCGTGGCTACCACCTGCTGCTTTTAGTTCTCTTTTAACCTGTGCCGAGCTGCTGCTCTGTACACTCATCCTACAGCCTCCTCCTTTCCTTCCCCAGCACTACCAATTCTTCTCTTCTAGTGTATTGCATCGTTTATTGAACTGCGCCTTCTCACTGGACTGCTGGAAAAGCGGGATCACACGGATGCAGCACCAGCCCACCCTGCTGATGTCACGGCCACCACATCGCAGCCAGCAGACTGCTCCTGGTGCTCCACGTCACGAAGGCATTGCTGACACCCCTAGCCCCAGAAGAGGATAAAAAGGGCTGCGCCAAGCCAGACGGCCAGACGAGGCGGCAGGTGAGGGAGATCCGAGAGGAGCAGGCACCCAGGGGAAGGCAAGGAGGCTGGGGCTCCCCACAGCAATGGAGGGGGACTTCTCTTTGGCTGCTTCTCCTGACAAGGACAGCCAGACTCCTGCAAAGGGACGCAACAAGGCCACGGCTCCTGTCCTCGCCCACTTCGTCACTGGCACGGAGAGCTCTCAACACGCTACAGGACAGATGAGACACCCCTGGCCACTACCCATCCCGGGCTTGCAGGGAGCTTCCCAAAGCCACAGGCAAAGGGAACGCCACAAAACTGTGCCCTGGGGGGCGGAGGGCTGGTCCCGAAACGGACATCCTGGCACCAGCCATGGCCATGTCACAGCCAGCAGGCTACGCCTGGTGGTCCAGGTCAGAAAGGGGTTGGACACACGGCTGGCTGCGGAACGGTAGAAAAGGGGCTGCACCAGACGAGACTGGCAGACGACGAGACGGGCTAGCAAAGACTTACAGGCTCTGAAAAAGCCACCCTATCTGTAGCCCATCCTCATCCTATAGAGAGCCAGAAGGTGCCCACCCCTGTGGGCAAGGACAGAGCCACACCACCCACCCTGTCTCGACCCCATCCAGGTCCTGCAGGCCGATCAAAGGTGCTCGCAGCCATGGACAAAGGGAGCTCCATAAGACCCACCGTATCCGGACCCCATCCTCGTCCTACGGACAGCCAGGAGGTGCCCACCCTTGTGGGCAAAGGGAGAGCCGCAGCACCCACCTTACCTCGACCCCGTCCAGTTCCCGCAGGCAGATCAAAGGTGCTCACAGCCATGGACAAAGGGAGCTCCGCAAGACCCACCGTATCCAGACCCCATCCTCGTGCTCTGGACAGCCAGAAGGTGCCCACCCCTGTGGGCAAGGACAGAGCCACACCACCCACCCTGTCTCGACCCCGTCCAGGTCCCGCAGGCCGATCAAAGGTGCTCGCAGCCATGGACAAAGGGAGCTCCGCAAGACCCACCGTATCCGGACCCCATCCTCGTCCTGCAGACAGCCAGGAGGTGGGCACACTCGTGAGAAAAAGGGAGAGCCGCACCACCCACCCCATCTCTGTAACATGTCACGGTCCCACAAGCAACTGGAGGGAACACGCAGCCACGGACATTCTCAGCTTTGGATCCTTTCACAGCAAGACAGGCGCAATTCCCACACTCCACGCAGAGACACCCTCAGCATTGCCAGCCACTCGTGGACGCACGCTTCCACACTGGGCCACGTCTTCAGTGCCAAAGGCGTGAAAGAGCACCTCCCGAAAACTCAACAAGCGTCTTTCTTCCAGAAGAGCCCTCAGACCCACAACTCTCAGCAGCAAGTACCACCCAAAGCTTCCAAACAGGGCCGTGGCTACCACCTGCTGCTTTTAGTTCTCTTTTAACCTGTGCCGAGCTGCTGCTCTGTACACTCATCCTACAGCCTCCTCCTTTCCTTCCCCAGCACTACCAATTCTTCTCTTCTAGTGTATTGCATCGTTTATTGAACTGCGCCTTCTCACTGGACTGCTGGAAAAGCGGGATCACACGGATGCAGCACCAGCCCACCCTGCTGATGTCACGGCCACCACATCGCAGCCAGCAGACTGCTCCTGGTGCTCCACGTCACGAAGGCATTGCTGACACCCCTAGCCCCAGAAGAGGATAAAAAGGGCTGCGCCAAGCCAGACGGCCAGACGAGGCGGCAGGTGAGGGAGATCCGAGAGGAGCAGGCACCCAGGGGAAGGCAAGGAGGCTGGGGCTCCCCACAGCAATGGAGGGGGACTTCTCTTTGGCTGCTTCTCCTGACAATGACAGCCAGACTCCTGCAAAGGGACGCAACAAGGCCACGGCTCCTGTCCTCGCCCACTTCGTCACTGGCACGGAGAGCTCTCAACACGCTACAGGACAGATGAGACACCCCTGGCCACTACCCATCCCGGGCTTGCAGGGAGCTTCCCAAAGCCACAGGCAAAGGGAACGCCACAAAACTGTGCCCTGGGGGGCGGAGGGCTGGTCCCGAAACGGACATCCTGGCACCAGCCATGGCCATGTCACAGCCAGCAGGCTACGCCTGGTGGTCCAGGTCAGAAAGGGGTTGGACACACGGCTGGCTGCGGAACGGTAGAAAAGGGGCTGCACCAGACGAGACTGGCAGACGACGAGACGGGCTAGCAAAGACTTACAGGCTCTGAAAAAGCCACCCTATCTGTAGCCCATCCTCATCCTATAGACAGCCAGAAGGTGCCCACCCCTGTGGGCAAGGACAGAGCCACACCACCCACCCTGTCTCGACCCCATCCAGGTCCTGCAGGCCGATCAAAGGTGCTCGCAGCCATGGACAAAGGGAGCTCCATAAGACCCACCGTATCCGGACCCCATCCTCGTCCTACGGACAGCCAGGAGGTGCCCACCCTTGTGGGCAAAGGGAGAGCCGCAGCACCCACCTTACCTCGACCCCGTCCAGTTCCCGCAGGCAGATCAAAGGTGCTCACAGCCATGGACAAAGGGAGCTCCGCAAGACCCACCGTATCCAGACCCCATCCTCGTGCTCTGGACAGCCAGAAGGTGCCCACCCCTGTGGGCAAGGACAGAGCCACACCACCCACCCTGTCTCGACCCCGTCCAGGTCCCGCAGGCCGATCAAAGGTGCTCGCAGCCATGGACAAAGGGAGCTCCGCAAGACCCACCGTATCCGGACCCCATCCTCGTCCTGCAGACAGCCAGGAGGTGGGCACACTCGTGAGAAAAAGGGAGAGCCGCACCACCCACCCCATCTCTGTAACATGTCACGGTCCCACAAGCAACTGGAGGGAACACGCAGCCACGGACATTCTCAGCTTTGGATCCTTTCACAGCAAGACAGGCGCAATTCCCACACTCCACGCAGAGACACCCTCAGCATTGCCAGCCACTCGTGGACGCACGCTTCCACACTGGGCCACGTCTTCAGTGCCAAAGGCGTGAAAGAGCACCTCCCGAAAACTCAACAAGCGTCTTTCTTCCAGAAGAGCCCTCAGACCCACAACTCTCAGCAGCAAGTACCACCCAAAGCTTCCAAACAGGGCCGTGGCTACCACCTGCTGCTTTTAGTTCTCTTTTAACCTGTGCCCAGCTGCTGCTCTGTACACTCATCCTACAGCCTCCTCCTTTCCTTCCCCAGCACTACCAATTCTTCTCTTCTAGTGTATTGCATCGTTTATTGAACTGCGCCTTCTCACTGGACTGCTGGAAAAGCGGGATCACACGGATGCAGCACCAGCCCACCCTGCTGATGTCACGGCCACCACATCGCAGCCAGCAGACTGCTCCTGCTGCTCCACGTCACGAAGGCATTGCTGACACCCCTAGCCCCAGAAGAGGATAAAAAGGGCTGCGCCAAGCCAGACGGCCAGACGAGGCGGCAGGTGAGCGAGATCCGAGAGGAGCAGGCACCCAGGGGAAGGCAAGGAGGCTGGGGCTCCCCACTGCAATGGAGGGGGACTTCTCTTTGGCTGCTTCTCCTGACAAGGACAGCCAGACTCCTGCAAAGGGACGCAACAAGGCCACGGCTCCTGTCCTCGCCCACTTCGTCACTGGCACGGAGAGCTCTCAACACGCTACAGGACAGATGAGACACCCCTGGCCACTACCCATCCCGGGCTTGCAGGGAGCTTCCCAAAGCCACAGGCAAAGGGAACGCCACAAAACTGTGCCCTGGGGGGCGGAGGGCTGGTCCCGAAACGGACATCCTGGCACCAGCCATGGCCATGTCACAGCCAGCAGGCTACGCCTGGTGGTCCAGGTCAGAAAGGGGTTGGACACACGGCTGGCTGCGGAACGGTAGAAAAGGGGCTGCACCAGACGAGACTGGCAGACGACGAGACGGGCTAGCAAAGACTTACAGGCTCTGAAAAAGCCACCCTATCTGTAGCCCATCCTCATCCTATAGAGAGCCAGAAGGTGCCCACCCCTGTGGGCAAGGACAGAGCCACACCACCCACCCTGTCTCGACCCCATCCAGGTCCCGCAGGCCGATCAAAGGTGCTCGCAGCCATGGACAAAGGGAGCTCCATAAGACCCACCGTATCCGGACCCCATCCTCGTCCTACGGACAGCCAGGAGGTGCCCACCCTTGTGGGCAAAGGGAGAGCCGCAGCACCCACCTTACCTCCACCCCGTCCAGTTCCCGCAGGCAGATCAAAGGTGCTCACAGCCATGGACAAAGGGAGCTCCGCAAGACCCACCGTATCCAGACCCCATCCTCGTGCTCTGGACAGCCAGAAGGTGCCCACCCCTGTGGGCAAGGACAGAGCCACACCACCCACCCTGTCTCGACCCCGTCCAGGTCCCGCAGGCCGATCAAAGGTGCTCGCAGCCATGGACAAAGGGAGCTCCGCAAGACCCACCGTATCCGGACCCCATCCTCGTCCTGCAGACAGCCAGGAGGTGGGCACACTCGTGAGAAAAAGGGAGAGCCGCACCACCCACCCCATCTCTGTAACATGTCACGGTCCCACAAGCAACTGGAGGGAACACGCAGCCACGGACATTCTCAGCTTTGGATCCTTTCACAGCAAGACAGGCGCAATTCCCACACTCCACGCAGAGACACCCTCAGCATTGCCAGCCACTCGTGGACGCACGCTTCCACACTGGGCCACGTCTTCAGTGCCAAAGGCGTGAAAGAGCACCTCCCGAAAACTCAACAAGCGTCTTTCTTCCAGAAGAGCCCTCAGACCCACAACTCTCAGCAGCAAGTACCACCCAAAGCTTCCAAACAGGGCCGTGGCTACCACCTGCTGCTTTTAGTTCTCTTTTAACCTGTGCCCAGCTGCTGCTCTGTACACTCATCCTACAGCCTCCTCCTTTCCTTCCCCAGCACTACCAATTCTTCTCTTCTAGTGTATTGCATCGTTTATTGAACTGCGCCTTCTCACTGGACTGCTGGAAAAGCGGGATCACACGGATGCAGCACCAGCCCACCCTGCTGATGTCACGGCCACCACATCGCAGCCAGCAGACTGCTCCTGCTGCTCCACGTCACAAAGGCATTGCTGACACCCCTAGCCCCAGAAGAGGATAAAAAGGGCTGCGCCAAGCCAGACGGCCAGACGAGGCGGCAGGTGAGGGAGATCCTAGAGGAGCAGGCACCCAGGGGAAGGCAAGGAGGCTGGGGCTCCCCACAGCAATGGAGGGGGACTTCTCTTTGGCTGCTTCTCCTGACAATGACAGCCAGACTCCTGCAAAGGGACGCAACAAGGCCACGGCTCCTGTCCTCGCCGACTTCGTCACTGGCACGGAGAGCTCTCAACACGCTACAGGACAGATGAGACACCCCTGGCCACTACCCATCCCGGGCTTGCAGGGAGCTTCCCAAAGCCACAGGCAAAGGGAACGCCACAAAACTGTGCCCTGGGGGGCGGAGGGCTGGTCCCGAAACGGACATCCTGGCACCAGCCATGGCCATGTCACAGCCAGCAGGCTACGCCTGGTGGTCCAGGTCAGAAAGGGGTTGGACACACGGCTGGCTGCGGAACGGTAGAAAAGGGGCTGCACCAGACGAGACTGGCAGACGACGAGACGGGCTAGCAAAGACTTACAGGCTCTGAAAAAGCCACCCTATCTGTAGCCCATCCTCATCCTATAGAGAGCCAGAAGGTGCCCACCCCTGTGGGCAAGGACAGAGCCACACCACCCACCCTGTCTCGACCCCATCCAGGTCCCGCAGGCCGATCAAAGGTGCTCGCAGCCATGGACAAAGGGAGCTCCATAAGACCCACCGTATCCGGACCCCATCCTCGTCCTACGGACAGCCAGGAGGTGCCCACCCTTGTGGGCAAAGGGAGAGCCGCACCACCCACCTTACCTCGACCCCGTCCAGTTCCCGCAGGCAGATCAAAGGTGCTCACAGCCATGGACAAAGGGAGCTCCGCAAGACCCACCGTATCCAGACCCCATCCTCGTGCTCTGGACAGCCAGAAGGTGCCCACCCCTGTGGGCAAGGACAGAGCCACACCACCCACCCTGTCTCGACCCCGTCCAGGTCCCGCAGGCCGATCAAAGGTGCTCGCAGCCATGGACAAAGGGAGCTCCGCAAGACCCACCGTATCCGGACCCCATCCTCGTCCTGCAGACAGCCAGGAGGTGGGCACACTCGTGAGAAAAAGGGAGAGCCGCACCACCCACCCCATCTCTGTAACATGTCACGGTCCCACAAGCAACTGGAGGGAACACGCAGCCACGGACATTCTCAGCTTTGGATCCTTTCACAGCAAGACAGGCGCAATTCCCACACTCCACGCAGAGACACCCTCAGCATTGCCAGCCACTCGTGGACGCACGCTTCCACACTGGGCCACGTCTTCAGTGCCAAAGGCGTGAAAGAGCACCTCCCGAAAACTCAACAAGCGTCTTTCTTCCAGAAGAGCCCTCAGACCCACAACTCTCAGCAGCAAGTACCACCCAAAGCTTCCAAACAGGGCCGTGGCTACCACCTGCTGCTTTTAGTTCTCTTTTAACCTGTGCCGAGCTGCTGCTCTGTACACTCATCCTACAGCCTCCTCCTTTCCTTCCCCAGCACTACCAATTCTTCTCTTCTAGTGTATTGCATCGTTTATTGAACTGCGCCTTCTCACTGGACTGCTGGAAAAGCGGGATCACACGGATGCAGCACCAGCCCACCCTGCTGATGTCACGGCCACCACATCGCAGCCAGCAGACTGCTCCTGGTGCTCCACGTCACAAAGGCATTGCTGACACCCCTAGCCCCAGAAGAGGATAAAAAGGGCTGCGCCAAGCCAGACGGCCAGACGAGGCGGCAGGTGAGGGAGATCCGAGAGGAGCAGGCACCCAGGGGAAGGCAAGGAGGCTGGGGCTCCCCACAGCAATGGAGGGGGACTTCTCTTTGGCTGCTTCTCCTGACAATGACAGCCAGACTCCTGCAAAGGGACGCAACAAGGCCACGGCTCCTGTCCTCGCCGACTTCGTCACTGGCACGGAGAGCTCTCAACACGCTACAGGACAGATGAGACACCCCTGGCCACTACCCATCCCGGGCTTGCAGGGAGCTTCCCAAAGCCACAGGCAAAGGGAACGCCACAAAACTGTGCCCTGGGGGGCGGAGGGCTGGTCCCGAAACGGACATCCTGGCACCAGCCATGGCCATGTCACAGCCAGCAGGCTACGCCTGGTGGTCCAGGTCAGAAAGGGGTTGGACACACGGCTGGCTGCGGAACGGTAGAAAAGGGGCTGCACCAGACGAGACTGGCAGACGACGAGACGGGCTAGCAAAGACTTACAGGCTCTGAAAAAGCCACCCTATCTGTAGCCCATCCTCATCCTATAGACAGCCAGAAGGTGCCCACCCCTGTGGGCAAGGACAGAGCCACACCACCCACCCTGTCTCGACCCCATCCAGGTCCCGCAGGCCGATCAAAGGTGCTCGCAGCCATGGACAAAGGGAGCTCCATAAGACCCACCGTATCCGGACCCCATCCTCGTCCTACGGACAGCCAGGAGGTGCCCACCCTTGTGGGCAAAGGGAGAGCCGCAGCACCCACCTTACCTCCACCCCGTCCAGTTCCCGCAGGCAGATCAAAGGTGCTCACAGCCATGGACAAAGGGAGCTCCGCAAGACCCACCGTATCCAGACCCCATCCTCGTGCTCTGGACAGCCAGAAGGTGCCCACCCCTGTGGGCAAGGACAGAGCCACACCACCCACCCTGTCTCGACCCCGTCCAGGTCCCGCAGGCCGATCAAAGGTGCTCGCAGCCATGGACAAAGGGAGCTCCGCAAGACCCACCGTATCCGGACCCCATCCTCGTCCTGCAGACAGCCAGGAGGTGGGCACAGTCGTGAGAAAAAGGGAGAGCCGCACCACCCACCCCATCTCTGTAACATGTCACGGTCCCACAAGCAACTGGAGGGAACACGCAGCCACGGACATTCTCAGCTTTGGATCCTTTCACAGCAAGACAGGCGCAATTCCCACACTCCACGCAGAGACACCCTCAGCATTGCCAGCCACTCGTGGACGCACGCTTCCACACTGGGCCACGTCTTCAGTGCCAAAGGCGTGAAAGAGCACCTCCCGAAAACTCAACAAGCGTCTTTCTTCCAGAAGAGCCCTCAGACCCACAACTCTCAGCAGCAAGTACCACCCAAAGCTTCCAAACAGGGCCGTGGCTACCACCTGCTGCTTTTAGTTCTCTTTTAACCTGTGCCCAGCTGCTGCTCTGTACACTCATCCTACAGCCTCCTCCTTTCCTTCCCCAGCACTACCAATTCTTCTCTTCTAGTGTATTGCATCGTTTATTGAACTGCGCCTTCTCACTGGACTGCTGGAAAAGCGGGATCACACGGATGCAGCACCAGCCCACCCTGCTGATGTCACGGCCACCACATCGCAGCCAGCAGACTGCTCCTGCTGCTCCACGTCACGAAGGCATTGCTGACACCCCTAGCCCCAGAAGAGGATAAAAAGGGCTGCGCCAAGCCAGACGGCCAGACGAGGCGGCAGGTGAGCGAGATCCGAGAGGAGCAGGCACCCAGGGGAAGGCAAGGAGGCTGGGGCTCCCCACAGCAATGGAGGGGGACTTCTCTTTGGCTGCTTCTCCTGACAAGGACAGCCAGACTCCTGCAAAGGGACGCAACAAGGCCACGGCTCCTGTCCTCGCCGACTTCGTCACTGGCACGGAGAGCTCTCAACACACTACAGGACAGATGAGACACCCCTGGCCACTACCCATCCCGGGCTTGCAGGGAGCTTCCCAAAGCCACAGGCAAAGGGAACGCCACAAAACTGTGCCCTGGGGGGCGGAGGGCTGGTCCCGAAACGGACATCCTGGCACCAGCCATGGCCATGTCACAGCCAGCAGGCTACGCCTGGTGGTCCAGGTCAGAAAGGGGTTGGACACACGGCTGGCTGCGGAACGGTAGAAAAGGGGCTGCACCAGACGAGACTGGCAGACGACGAGACGGGCTAGCAAAGACTTACAGGCTCTGAAAAAGCCACCCTATCTGTAGCCCATCCTCATCCTATAGACAGCCAGAAGGTGCCCACCCCTGTGGGCAAGGACAGAGCCACACCACCCACCCTGTCTCGACCCCATCCAGGTCCTGCAGGCCGATCAAAGGTGCTCGCAGCCATGGACAAAGGGAGCTCCATAAGACCCACCGTATCCGGACCCCATCCTCGTCCTACGGACAGCCAGGAGGTGCCCACCCTTGTGGGCAAAGGGAGAGCCGCAGCACCCACCTTACCTCGACCCCGTCCAGTTCCCGCAGGCAGATCAAAGGTGCTCACAGCCATGGACAAAGGGAGCTCCGCAAGACCCACCGTATCCAGACCCCATCCTCGTGCTCTGGACAGCCAGAAGGTGCCCACCCCTGTGGGCAAGGACAGAGCCACACCACCCACCCTGTCTCGACCCCGTCCAGGTCCCGCAGGCCGATCAAAGGTGCTCGCAGCCATGGACAAAGGGAGCTCCGCAAGACCCACCGTATCCGGACCCCATCCTCGTCCTGCAGACAGCCAGGAGGTGGGCACACTCGTGAGAAAAAGGGAGAGCCGCACCACCCACCCCATCTCTGTAACATGTCACGGTCCCACAAGCAACTGGAGGGAACACGCAGCCACGGACATTCTCCGCTTTGGATCCTTTCACAGCAAGACAGGCGCAATTCCCACACTCCACGCAGAGACACCCTCAGCATTGCCAGCCACTCGTGGACGCACGCTTCCACACTGGGCCACGTCTTCAGTGCCAAAGGCGTGAAAGAGCACCTCCCGAAAACTCAACAAGCGTCTTTCTTCCAGAAGAGCCCTCAGACCCACAACTCTCAGCAGCAAGTACCACCCAAAGCTTCCAAACAGGGCCGTGGCTACCACCTGCTGCTTTTAGTTCTCTTTTAACCTGTGCCCAGCTGCTGCTCTGTACACTCATCCTACAGCCTCCTCCTTTCCTTCCCCAGCACTACCAATTCTTCTCTTCTAGTGTATTGCATCGTTTATTGAACTGCGCCTTCTCACTGGACTGCTGGAAAAGCGGGATCACACGGATGCAGCACCAGCCCACCCTGCTGATGTCACGGCCACCACATCGCAGCCAGCAGACTGCTCCTGCTGCTCCACGTCACGAAGGCATTGCTGACACCCCTAGCCCCAGAAGAGGATAAAAAGGGCTGCGCCAAGCCAGACGGCCAGACGAGGCGGCAGGTGAGCGAGATCCGAGAGGAGCAGGCACCCAGGGGAAGGCAAGGAGGCTGGGGCTCCCCACTGCAATGGAGGGGGACTTCTCTTTGGCTGCTTCTCCTGACAAGGACAGCCAGACTCCTGCAAAGGGACGCAACAAGGCCACGGCTCCTGTCCTCGCCCACTTCGTCACTGGCACGGAGAGCTCTCAACACGCTACAGGACAGATGAGACACCCCTGGCCACTACCCATCCCGGGCTTGCAGGGAGCTTCCCAAAGCCACAGGCAAAGGGAACGCCACAAAACTGTGCCCTGGGGGGCGGAGGGCTGGTCCCGAAACGGACATCCTGGCACCAGCCATGGCCATGTCACAGCCAGCAGGCTACGCCTGGTGGTCCAGGTCAGAAAGGGGTTGGACACACGGCTGGCTGCGGAACGGTAGAAAAGGGGCTGCACCAGACGAGACTGGCAGACGACGAGACGGGCTAGCAAAGACTTACAGGCTCTGAAAAAGCCACCCTATCTGTAGCCCATCCTCATCCTATAGACAGCCAGAAGGTGCCCACCCCTGTGGGCAAGGACAGAGCCACACCACCCACCCTGTCTCGACCCCATCCAGGTCCCGCAGGCCGATCAAAGGTGCTCGCAGCCATGGACAAAGGGAGCTCCATAAGACCCACCGTATCCGGACCCCATCCTCGTCCTACGGACAGCCAGGAGGTGCCCACCCTTGTGGGCAAAGGGAGAGCCGCAGCACCCACCTTACCTCCACCCCGTCCAGTTCCCGCAGGCAGATCAAAGGTGCTCACAGCCATGGACAAAGGGAGCTCCGCAAGACCCACCGTATCCAGACCCCATCCTCGTGCTCTGGACAGCCAGAAGGTGCCCACCCCTGTGGGCAAGGACAGAGCCACACCACCCACCCTGTCTCGACCCCGTCCAGGTCCCGCAGGCCGATCAAAGGTGCTCGCAGCCATGGACAAAGGGAGCTCCGCAAGACCCACCGTATCCGGACCCCATCCTCGTCCTGCAGACAGCCAGGAGGTGGGCACACTCGTGAGAAAAAGGGAGAGCCGCACCACCCACCCCATCTCTGTAACATGTCACGGTCCCACAAGCAACTGGAGGGAACACGCAGCCACGGACATTCTCAGCTTTGGATCCTTTCACAGCAAGACAGGCGCAATTCCCACACTCCACGCAGAGACACCCTCAGCATTGCCAGCCACTCGTGGACGCACGCTTCCACACTGGGCCACGTCTTCAGTGCCAAAGGCGTGAAAGAGCACCTCCCGAAAACTCAACAAGCGTCTTTCTTCCAGAAGAGCCCTCAGACCCACAACTCTCAGCAGCAAGTACCACCCAAAGCTTCCAAACAGGGCCGTGGCTACCACCTGCTGCTTTTAGTTCTCTTTTAACCTGTGCCCAGCTGCTGCTCTGTACACTCATCCTACAGCCTCCTCCTTTCCTTCCCCAGCACTACCAATTCTTCTCTTCTAGTGTATTGCATCGTTTATTGAACTGCGCCTTCTCACTGGACTGCTGGAAAAGCGGGATCACACGGATGCAGCACCAGCCCACCCTGCTGATGTCACGGCCACCACATCGCAGCCAGCAGACTGCTCCTGGTGCTCCACGTCACAAAGGCATTGCTGACACCCCTAGCCCCAGAAGAGGATAAAAAGGGCTGCGCCAAGCCAGACGGCCAGACGAGGCGGCAGGTGAGGGAGATCCGAGAGGAGCAGGCACCCAGGGGAAGGCAAGGAGGCTGGGGCTCCCCACAGCAATGGAGGGGGACTTCTCTTTGGCTGCTTCTCCTGACAATGACAGCCAGACTCCTGCAAAGGGACGCAACAAGGCCACGGCTCCTGTCCTCGCCGACTTCGTCACTGGCACGGAGAGCTCTCAACACGCTACAGGACAGATGAGACACCCCTGGCCACTACCCATCCCGGGCTTGCAGGGAGCTTCCCAAAGCCACAGGCAAAGGGAACGCCACAAAACTGTGCCCTGGGGGGCGGAGGGCTGGTCCCGAAACGGACATCCTGGCACCAGCCATGGCCATGTCACAGCCAGCAGGCTACGCCTGGTGGTCCAGGTCAGAAAGGGGTTGGACACACGGCTGGCTGCGGAACGGTAGAAAAGGGGCTGCACCAGACGAGACTGGCAGACGACGAGACGGGCTAGCAAAGACTTACAGGCTCTGAAAAAGCCACCCTATCTGTAGCCCATCCTCATCCTATAGAGAGCCAGAAGGTGCCCACCCCTGTGGGCAAGGACAGAGCCACACCACCCACCCTGTCTCGACCCCATCCAGGTCCCGCAGGCCGATCAAAGGTGCTCGCAGCCATGGACAAAGGGAGCTCCATAAGACCCACCGTATCCGGACCCCATCCTCGTCCTACGGACAGCCAGGAGGTGCCCACCCTTGTGGGCAAAGGGAGAGCCGCACCACCCACCTTACCTCGACCCCGTCCAGTTCCCGCAGGCAGATCAAAGGTGCTCACAGCCATGGACAAAGGGAGCTCCGCAAGACCCACCGTATCCAGACCCCATCCTCGTGCTCTGGACAGCCAGAAGGTGCCCACCCCTGTGGGCAAGGACAGAGCCACACCACCCACCCTGTCTCGACCCCGTCCAGGTCCCGCAGGCCGATCAAAGGTGCTCGCAGCCATGGACAAAGGGAGCTCCGCAAGACCCACCGTATCCGGACCCCATCCTCGTCCTGCAGACAGCCAGGAGGTGGGCACACTCGTGAGAAAAAGGGAGAGCCGCACCACCCACCCCATCTCTGTAACATGTCACGGTCCCACAAGCAACTGGAGGGAACACGCAGCCACGGACATTCTCAGCTTTGGATCCTTTCACAGCAAGACAGGCGCAATTCCCACACTCCACGCAGAGACACCCTCAGCATTGCCAGCCACTCGTGGACGCACGCTTCCACACTGGGCCACGTCTTCAGTGCCAAAGGCGTGAAAGAGCACCTCCCGAAAACTCAACAAGCGTCTTTCTTCCAGAAGAGCCCTCAGACCCACAACTCTCAGCAGCAAGTACCACCCAAAGCTTCCAAACAGGGCCGTGGCTACCACCTGCTGCTTTTAGTTCTCTTTTAACCTGTGCCGAGCTGCTGCTCTGTACACTCATCCTACAGCCTCCTCCTTTCCTTCCCCAGCACTACCAATTCTTCTCTTCTAGTGTATTGCATCGTTTATTGAACTGCGCCTTCTCACTGGACTGCTGGAAAAGCGGGATCACACGGATGCAGCACCAGCCCACCCTGCTGATGTCACGGCCACCACATCGCAGCCAGCAGACTGCTCCTGCTGCTCCACGTCACAAAGGCATTGCTGACACCCCTAGCCCCAGAAGAGGATAAAAAGGGCTGCGCCAAGCCAGACGGCCAGACGAGGCGGCAGGTGAGGGAGATCCGAGAGGAGCAGGCACCCAGGGGAAGGCAAGGAGGCTGGGGCTCCCCACAGCAATGGAGGGGGACTTCTCTTTGGCTGCTTCTCCTGACAATGACAGCCAGACTCCTGCAAAGGGACACAACAAGGCCACGGCTCCTGTCCTCGCCGACTTCGTCACTGGCACGGAGAGCTCTCAACACGCTACAGGACAGATGAGACACCCCTGGCCACTACCCATCCCGGGCTTGCAGGGAGCTTCCCAAAGCCACAGGCAAAGGGAACGCCACAAAACTGTGCCCTGGGGGGCGGAGGGCTGGTCCCGAAACGGACATCCTGGCACCAGCCATGGCCATGTCACAGCCAGCAGGCTACGCCTGGTGGTCCAGGTCAGAAAGGGGTTGGACACACGGCTGGCTGCGGAACGGTAGAAAAGGGGCTGCACCAGACGAGACTGGCAGACGACGAGACGGGCTAGCAAAGACTTACAGGCTCTGAAAAAGCCACCCTATCTGTAGCCCATCCTCATCCTATAGACAGCCAGAAGGTGCCCACCCCTGTGGGCAAGGACAGAGCCACACCACCCACCCTGTCTCGACCCCATCCAGGTCCCGCAGGCCGATCAAAGGTGCTCGCAGCCATGGACAAAGGGAGCTCCATAAGACCCACCGTATCCGGACCCCATCCTCGTCCTACGGACAGCCAGGAGGTGCCCACCCTTGTGGGCAAAGGGAGAGCCGCAGCACCCACCTTACCTCCACCCCGTCCAGTTCCCGCAGGCAGATCAAAGGTGCTCACAGCCATGGACAAAGGGAGCTCCGCAAGACCCACCGTATCCAGACCCCATCCTCGTGCTCTGGACAGCCAGAAGGTGCCCACCCCTGTGGGCAAGGACAGAGCCACACCACCCACCCTGTCTCGACCCCGTCCAGGTCCCGCAGGCCGATCAAAGGTGCTCGCAGCCATGGACAAAGGGAGCTCCGCAAGACCCACCGTATCCGGACCCCATCCTCGTCCTGCAGACAGCCAGGAGGTGGGCACAGTCGTGAGAAAAAGGGAGAGCCGCACCACCCACCCCATCTCTGTAACATGTCACGGTCCCACAAGCAACTGGAGGGAACACGCAGCCACGGACATTCTCAGCTTTGGATCCTTTCACAGCAAGACAGGCGCAATTCCCACACTCCACGCAGAGACACCCTCAGCATTGCCAGCCACTCGTGGACGCACGCTTCCACACTGGGCCACGTCTTCAGTGCCAAAGGCGTGAAAGAGCACCTCCCGAAAACTCAACAAGCGTCTTTCTTCCAGAAGAGCCCTCAGACCCACAACTCTCAGCAGCAAGTACCACCCAAAGCTTCCAAACAGGGCCGTGGCTACCACCTGCTGCTTTTAGTTCTCTTTTAACCTGTGCCGAGCTGCTGCTCTGTACACTCATCCTACAGCCTCCTCCTTTCCTTCCCCAGCACTACCAATTCTTCTCTTCTAGTGTATTGCATCGTTTATTGAACTGCGCCTTCTCACTGGACTGCTGGAAAAGCGGGATCACACGGATGCAGCACCAGCCCACCCTGCTGATGTCACGGCCACCACATCGCAGCCAGCAGACTGCTCCTGCTGCTCCACGTCACAAAGGCATTGCTGACACCCCTAGCCCCAGAAGAGGATAAAAAGGGCTGCGCCAAGCCAGACGGCCAGACGAGGCGGCAGGTGAGGGAGATCCGAGAGGAGCAGGCACCCAGGGGAAGGCAAGGAGGCTGGGGCTCCCCACAGCAATGGAGGGGGACTTCTCTTTGGCTGCTTCTCCTGACAATGACAGCCAGACTCCTGCAAAGGGACGCAACAAGGCCACGGCTCCTGTCCTCGCCGACTTCGTCACTGGCACGGAGAGCTCTCAACACGCTACAGGACAGATGAGACACCCCTGGCCACTACCCATCCCGGGCTTGCAGGGAGCTTCCCAAAGCCACAGGCAAAGGGAACGCCACAAAACTGTGCCCTGGGGGGCGGAGGGCTGGTCCCGAAACGGACATCCTGGCACCAGCCATGGCCATGTCACAGCCAGCAGGCTACGCCTGGTGGTCCAGGTCAGAAAGGGGTTGGACACACGGCTGGCTGCGGAACGGTAGAAAAGGGGCTGCACCAGACGAGACTGGCAGACGATGAGACGGGCTAGCAAAGACTTACAGGCTCTGAAAAAGCCACCCTATCTGTAGCCCATCCTCATCCTATAGACAGCCAGAAGGTGCCCACCCCTGTGGGCAAGGACAGAGCCACACCACCCACCCTGTCTCGACCCCATCCAGGTCCCGCAGGCCGATCAAAGGTGCTCGCAGCCATGGACAAAGGGAGCTCCATAAGACCCACCGTATCCGGACCCCATCCTCGTCCTACGGACAGCCAGGAGGTGCCCACCCTTGTGGGCAAAGGGAGAGCCGCAGCACCCACCTTACCTCCACCCCGTCCAGTTCCCGCAGGCAGATCAAAGGTGCTCACAGCCATGGACAAAGGGAGCTCCGCAAGACCCACCGTATCCAGACCCCATCCTCGTGCTCTGGACAGCCAGAAGGTGCCCACCCCTGTGGGCAAGGACAGAGCCACACCACCCACCCTGTCTCGACCCCGTCCAGGTCCCGCAGGCCGATCAAAGGTGCTCGCAGCCATGGACAAAGGGAGCTCCGCAAGACCCACCGTATCCGGACCCCATCCTCGTCCTGCAGACAGCCAGGAGGTGGGCACAGTCGTGAGAAAAAGGGAGAGCCGCACCACCCACCCCATCTCTGTAACATGTCACGGTCCCACAAGCAACTGGAGGGAACACGCAGCCACGGACATTCTCAGCTTTGGATCCTTTCACAGCAAGACAGGCGCAATTCCCACACTCCACGCAGAGACACCCTCAGCATTGCCAGCCACTCGTGGACGCACGCTTCCACACTGGGCCACGTCTTCAGTGCCAAAGGCGTGAAAGAGCACCTCCCGAAAACTCAACAAGCGTCTTTCTTCCAGAAGAGCCCTCAGACCCACAACTCTCAGCAGCAAGTACCACCCAAAGCTTCCAAACAGGGCCGTGGCTACCACCTGCTGCTTTTAGTTCTCTTTTAACCTGTGCCCAGCTGCTGCTCTGTACACTCATCCTACAGCCTCCTCCTTTCCTTCCCCAGCACTACCAATTCTTCTCTTCTAGTGTATTGCATCGTTTATTGAACTGCGCCTTCTCACTGGACTGCTGGAAAAGCGGGATCACACGGATGCAGCACCAGCCCACCCTGCTGATGTCACGGCCACCACATCGCAGCCAGCAGACTGCTCCTGCTGCTCCACGTCACAAAGGCATTGCTGACACCCCTAGCCCCAGAAGAGGATAAAAAGGGCTGCGCCAAGCCAGACGGCCAGACGAGGCGGCAGGTGAGCGAGATCCGAGAGGAGCAGGCACCCAGGGGAAGGCAAGGAGGCTGGGGCTCCCCACAGCAATGGAGGGGGACTTCTCTTTGGCTGCTTCTCCTGACAATGACAGCCAGACTCCTGCAAAGGGACGCAACAAGGCCACGGCTCCTGTCCTCGCCCACTTCGTCACTGGCACGGAGAGCTCTCAACACGCTACAGGACAGATGAGACACCCCTGGCCACTACCCATCCCGGGCTTGCAGGGAGCTTCCCAAAGCCACAGGCAAAGGGAACGCCACAAAACTGTGCCCTGGGGGGCGGAGGGCTGGTCCCGAAACGGACATCCTGGCACCAGCCATGGCCATGTCACAGCCAGCAGGCTACGCCTGGTGGTCCAGGTCAGAAAGGGGTTGGACACACGGCTGGCTGCAGAACGGTAGAAAAGGGACTGCACCAGACGAGACTGGCAGACGACGAGACGGGCTAGCAAAGACTTACAGGCTCTGAAAAAGCCACCCTATCTGTAGCCCATCCTCATCCTATAGAGAGCCAGAAGGTGCCCACCCCTGTGGGCAAGGACAGAGCCACACCACCCACCCTGTCTCGACCCCATCCAGGTCCCGCAGGCCGATCAAAGGTGCTCGCAGCCATGGACAAAGGGAGCTCCATAAGACCCACCGTATCCGGACCCCATCCTCGTCCTACGGACAGCCAGGAGGTGCCCACCCTTGTGGGCAAAGGGAGAGCCGCAGCACCCACCTTACCTCCACCCCGTCCAGTTCCCGCAGGCAGATCAAAGGTGCTCACAGCCATGGACAAAGGGAGCTCCGCAAGACCCACCGTATCCAGACCCCATCCTCGTGCTCTGGACAGCCAGAAGGTGCCCACCCCTGTGGGCAAGGACAGAGCCACACCACCCACCCTGTCTCGACCCCGTCCAGGTCCCGCAGGCCGATCAAAGGTGCTCGCAGCCATGGACAAAGGGAGCTCCGCAAGACCCACCGTATCCGGACCCCATCCTCGTCCTGCAGACAGCCAGGAGGTGGGCACACTCGTGAGAAAAAGGGAGAGCCGCACCACCCACCCCATCTCTGTAACACGTCACGGTCCCACAAGCAACTGGAGGGAACACGCAGCCACGGACATTCTCAGCTTTGGATCCTTTCACAGCAAGACAGGCGCAATTCCCACACTCCACGCAGAGACACCCTCAGCATTGCCAGCCACTCGTGGACGCACGCTTCCACACTGGGCCACGTCTTCAGTGCCAAAGGCGTGAAAGAGCACCTCCCGAAAACTCAACAAGCGTCTTTCTTCCAGAAGAGCCCTCAGACCCACAACTCTCAGCAGCAAGTACCACCCAAAGCTTCCAAACAGGGCCGTGGCTACCACCTGCTGCTTTTAGTTCTCTTTTAACCTGTGCCCAGCTGCTGCTCTGTACACTCATCCTACAGCCTCCTCCTTTCCTTCCCCAGCACTACCAATTCTTCTCTTCTAGTGTATTGCATCGTTTATTGAACTGCGCCTTCTCACTGGACTGCTGGAAAAGCGGGATCACACGGATGCAGCACCAGCCCACCCTGCTGATGTCACGGCCACCACATCGCAGCCAGCAGACTGCTCCTGCTGCTCCACGTCACAAAGGCATTGCTGACACCCCTAGCCCCAGAAGAGGATAAAAAGGGCTGCGCCAAGCCAGACGGCCAGACGAGGCGGCAGGTGAGCGAGATCCGAGAGGAGCAGGCACCCAGGGGAAGGCAAGGAGGCTGGGGCTCCCCACAGCAATGGAGGGGGACTTCTCTTTGGCTGCTTCTCCTGACAATGACAGCCAGACTCCTGCAAAGGGACGCAACAAGGCCACGGCTCCTGTCCTCGCCCACTTCGTCACTGGCACGGAGAGCTCTCAACACGCTACAGGACAGATGAGACACCCCTGGCCACTACCCATCCCGGGCTTGCAGGGAGCTTCCCAAAGCCACAGGCAAAGGGAACGCCACAAAACTGTGCCCTGGGGGGCGGAGGGCTGGTCCCGAAACGGACATCCTGGCACCAGCCATGGCCATGTCACAGCCAGCAGGCTACGCCTGGTGGTCCAGGTCAGAAAGGGGTTGGACACACGGCTGGCTGCGGAACGGTAGAAAAGGGACTGCACCAGACGAGACTGGCAGACGACGAGACGGGCTAGCAAAGACTTACAGGCTCTGAAAAAGCCACCCTATCTGTAGCCCATCCTCATCCTATAGAGAGCCAGAAGGTGCCCACCCCTGTGGGCAAGGACAGAGCCACACCACCCACCCTGTCTCGACCCCATCCAGGTCCCGCAGGCCGATCAAAGGTGCTCGCAGCCATGGACAAAGGGAGCTCCATAAGACCCACCGTATCCGGACCCCATCCTCGTCCTACGGACAGCCAGGAGGTGCCCACCCTTGTGGGCAAAGGGAGAGCCGCAGCACCCACCTTACCTCCACCCCGTCCAGTTCCCGCAGGCAGATCAAAGGTGCTCACAGCCATGGACAAAGGGAGCTCCGCAAGACCCACCGTATCCAGACCCCATCCTCGTGCTCTGGACAGCCAGAAGGTGCCCACCCCTGTGGGCAAGGACAGAGCCACACCACCCACCCTGTCTCGACCCCGTCCAGGTCCCGCAGGCCGATCAAAGGTGCTCGCAGCCATGGACAAAGGGAGCTCCGCAAGACCCACCGTATCCGGACCCCATCCTCGTCCTGCAGACAGCCAGGAGGTGGGCACAGTCGTGAGAAAAAGGGAGAGCCGCACCACCCACCCCATCTCTGTAACACGTCACGGTCCCACAAGCAACTGGAGGGAACACGCAGCCACGGACATTCTCAGCTTTGGATCCTTTCACAGCAAGACAGGCGCAATTCCCACACTCCACGCAGAGACACCCTCAGCATTGCCAGCCACTCGTGGACGCACGCTTCCACACTGGGCCACGTCTTCAGTGCCAAAGGCGTGAAAGAGCACCTCCCGAAAACTCAACAAGCGTCTTTCTTCCAGAAGAGCCCTCAGACCCACAACTCTCAGCAGCAAGTACCACCCAAAGCTTCCAAACAGGGCCGTGGCTACCACCTGCTGCTTTTAGTTCTCTTTTAACCTGTGCCCAGCTGCTGCTCTGTACACTCATCCTACAGCCTCCTCCTTTCCTTCCCCAGCACTACCAATTCTTCTCTTCTAGTGTATTGCATCGTTTATTGAACTGCGCCTTCTCACTGGACTGCTGGAAAAGCGGGATCACACGGATGCAGCACCAACTTCAGGCACCAGCCCACCCTGCTGATGTCACGGCCACCACATCGCAGCCAGCAGACTGCTCCTGGTGCTCCACGTCACGAAGGCATTGCTGACACCCCTAGCCCCAGAAGAGGATAAAAAGGGCTGCGCCAAGCCAGACGGCCAGACGAGGCGGCAGGTGAGGGAGATCCGAGAGGAGCAGGCACCCAGGGGAAGGCAAGGAGGCTGGGGCTCCCCACAGCAATGGAGGGGGACTTCTCTTTGGCTGCTTCTCCTGACAATGACAGCCAGACTCCTGCAAAGGGACGCAACAAGGCCACGGCTCCTGTCCTCGCCGACTTCGTCACTGGCACGGAGAGCTCTCAACACACTACAGGACAGATGAGACACCCCTGGCCACTACCCATCCCGGGCTTGCAGGGAGCTTCCCAAAGCCACAGGCAAAGGGAACGCCACAAAACTGTGCCCTGGGGGGCGGAGGGCTGGTCCCGAAACGGACATCCTGGCACCAGCCATGGCCATGTCACAGCCAGCAGGCTACGCCTGGTGGTCCAGGTCAGAAAGGGGTTGGACACACGGCTGGCTGCGGAACGGTAGAAAAGGGGCTGCACCAGACGAGACTGGCAGACGACGAGACGGGCTAGCAAAGACTTACAGGCTCTGAAAAAGCCACCCTATCTGTAGCCCATCCTCATCCTATAGAGAGCCAGAAGGTGCCCACCCCTGTGGGCAAGGACAGAGCCACACCACCCACCCTGTCTCGACCCCATCCAGGTCCTGCAGGCCGATCAAAGGTGCTCGCAGCCATGGACAAAGGGAGCTCCATAAGACCCACCGTATCCGGACCCCATCCTCGTCCTACGGACAGCCAGGAGGTGCCCACCCTTGTGGGCAAAGGGAGAGCCGCAGCACCCACCTTACCTCCACCCCGTCCAGTTCCCGCAGGCAGATCAAAGGTGCTCACAGCCATGGACAAAGGGAGCTCCGCAAGACCCACCGTATCCAGACCCCATCCTCGTGCTCTGGACAGCCAGAAGGTGCCCACCCCTGTGGGCAAGGACAGAGCCACACCACCCACCCTGTCTCGACCCCGTCCAGGTCCCGCAGGCCGATCAAAGGTGCTCGCAGCCATGGACAAAGGGAGCTCCGCAAGACCCACCGTATCCGGACCCCATCCTCGTCCTACGGACAGCCAGGAGGTGCCCACCCTTGTGGGCAAAGGGAGAGCCGCAGCACCCACCTTACCTCCACCCCGTCCAGTTCCCGCAGGCAGATCAAAGGTGCTCACAGCCATGGACAAAGGGAGCTCCGCAAGACCCACCGTATCCAGACCCCATCCTCGTGCTCTGGACAGCCAGAAGGTGCCCACCCCTGTGGGCAAGGACAGAGCCACACCACCCACCCTGTCTCGACCCCGTCCAGGTCCCGCAGGCCGATCAAAGGTGCTCGCAGCCATGGACAAAGGGAGCTCCGCAAGACCCACCGTATCCGGACCCCATCCTCGTCCTGCAGACAGCCAGGAGGTGGGCACAGTCGTGAGAAAAAGGGAGAGCCGCACCACCCACCCCATCTCTGTAACATGTCATGGTCCCACAAGCAGCTGGAGGGAACACGCAGCCACGGACATTCTCAGCTTTGGATCCTTTCACAGCAAGACAGGCGCAATTCCCACACTCCACGCAGAGACACCCTCAGCATTGCCAGCCACTCGTGGACGCACGCTTCCACGCTGGGCCACGTCTTCAGTGCCAAAGGCGTGAAAGAGCACCTCCCGAAAACTCAACAAGCGTCTTTCTTCCAGAAGAGCCCTCAGACCCACAACTCTCAGCAGCAAGTACCACCCAAAGCTTCCAAACAGGGCCGTGGCTACCACCTGCTGCTTTTAGTTCTCTTTTAACCTGTGCCGAGCTGCTGCTCTGTACACTCATCCTACAGCCTCCTCCTTTCCTTCCCCAGCACTACCAATTCTTCTCTTCTAGTGTATTGCATCGTTTATTGAACTGCGCCTTCTCACTGGACTGCTGGAAAAGCGGGATCACACGGATGCAGCACCAGCCCACCCTGCTGATGTCACGGCCACCACATCGCAGCCAGCAGACTGCTCCTGCTGCTCCACGTCACAAAGGCATTGCTGACAGCCCTAGCCCCAGAAGAGGATAAAAAGGGCTGCGCCAAGCCAGACGGCCAGACGAGGCGGCAGGTGAGCGAGATCCGAGAGGAGCAGGCACCCAGGGGAAGGCAAGGAGGCTGGGGCTCCCCACAGCAATGGAGGGGGACTTCTCTTTGGCTGCTTCTCCTGACAATGACAGCCAGACTCCTGCAAAGGGACGCAACAAGGCCACGGCTCCTGTCCTCGCCCACTTCGTCACTGGCACGGAGAGCTCTCAACACACTACAGGACAGATGAGACACCCCTGGCCACTACCCATCCCGGGCTTGCAGGGAGCTTCCCAAAGCCACAGGCAAAGGGAACGCCACAAAACTGTGCCCTGGGGGGCGGAGGGCTGGTCCCGAAACGGACATCCTGGCACCAGCCATGGCCATGTCACAGCCAGCAGGCTACGCCTGGTGGTCCAGGTCAGAAAGGGGTTGGACACACGGCTGGCTGCGGAACGGTAGAAAAGGGGCTGCACCAGACGAGACTGGCAGACGACGAGACGGGCTAGCAAAGACTTACAGGCTCTGAAAAAGCCACCCTATCTGTAGCCCATCCTCATCCTATAGAGAGCCAGAAGGTGCCCACCCCTGTGGGCAAGGACAGAGCCACACCACCCACCCTGTCTCGACCCCGTCCAGGTCCCGCAGGCCGATCAAAGGTGCTCGCAGCCATGGACAAAGGGAGCTCCATAAGACCCACCGTATCCGGACCCCATCCTCGTCCTACGGACAGCCAGGAGGTGCCCACCCTTGTGGGCAAAGGGAGAGCCGCAGCACCCACCTTACCTCCACCCCGTCCAGTTCCCGCAGGCAGATCAAAGGTGCTCACAGCCATGGACAAAGGGAGCTCCGCAAGACCCACCGTATCCAGACCCCATCCTCGTGCTCTGGACAGCCAGAAGGTGCCCACCCCTGTGGGCAAGGACAGAGCCACACCACCCACCCTGTCTCGACCCCGTCCAGGTCCCGCAGGCCGATCAAAGGTGCTCGCAGCCATGGACAAAGGGAGCTCCGCAAGACCCACCGTATCCGGACCCCATCCTCGTCCTGCAGACAGCCAGGAGGTGGGCACAGTCGTGAGAAAAAGGGAGAGCCGCACCACCCACCCCATCTCTGTAACACGTCACGGTCCCACAAGCAACTGGAGGGAACACGCAGCCACGGACATTCTCAGCTTTGGATCCTTTCACAGCAAGACAGGCGCAATTCCCACACTCCACGCAGAGACACCCTCAGCATTGCCAGCCACTCGTGGACGCACGCTTCCACACTGGGCCACGTCTTCAGTGCCAAAGGCGTGAAAGAGCACCTCCCGAAAACTCAACAAGCGTCTTTCTTCCAGAAGAGCCCTCAGACCCACAACTCTCAGCAGCAAGTACCACCCAAAGCTTCCAAACAGGGCCGTGGCTACCACCTGCTGCTTTTAGTTCTCTTTTAACCTGTGCCCAGCTGCTGCTCTGTACACTCATCCTACAGCCTCCTCCTTTCCTTCCCCAGCACTACCAATTCTTCTCTTCTAGTGTATTGCATCGTTTATTGAACTGCGCCTTCTCACTGGACTGCTGGAAAAGCGGGATCACACGGATGCAGCACCAACTTCAGGCACCAGCCCACCCTGCTGATGTCACGGCCACCACATCGCAGCCAGCAGACTGCTCCTGGTGCTCCACGTCACGAAGGCATTGCTGACACCCCTAGCCCCAGAAGAGGATAAAAAGGGCTGCGCCAAGCCAGACGGCCAGACGAGGCGGCAGGTGAGGGAGATCCGAGAGGAGCAGGCACCCAGGGGAAGGCAAGGAGGCTGGGGCTCCCCACAGCAATGGAGGGGGACTTCTCTTTGGCTGCTTCTCCTGACAATGACAGCCAGACTCCTGCAAAGGGACGCAACAAGGCCACGGCTCCTGTCCTCGCCGACTTCGTCACTGGCACGGAGAGCTCTCAACACACTACAGGACAGATGAGACACCCCTGGCCACTACCCATCCCGGGCTTGCAGGGAGCTTCCCAAAGCCACAGGCAAAGGGAACGCCACAAAACTGTGCCCTGGGGGGCGGAGGGCTGGTCCCGAAACGGACATCCTGGCACCAGCCATGGCCATGTCACAGCCAGCAGGCTACGCCTGGTGGTCCAGGTCAGAAAGGGGTTGGACACACGGCT
The DNA here is from genome assembly GCF_964188355.1 of Buteo buteo. Classification (NCBI taxonomy): domain Eukaryota; kingdom Metazoa; phylum Chordata; class Aves; order Accipitriformes; family Accipitridae; genus Buteo; species Buteo buteo. The sequence continues at coordinate 33,629,128 of NC_134177.1, forward strand.
GGCTGCGGAACGGTAGAAAAGGGGCTGCACCAGACGAGACTGGCAGACGACGAGACGGGCTAGCAAAGACTTACAGGCTCTGAAAAAGCCACCCTATCTGTAGCCCATCCTCATCCTATAGAGAGCCAGAAGGTGCCCACCCCTGTGGGCAAGGACAGAGCCACACCACCCACCCTGTCTCGACCCCATCCAGGTCCTGCAGGCCGATCAAAGGTGCTCGCAGCCATGGACAAAGGGAGCTCCATAAGACCCACCGTATCCGGACCCCATCCTCGTCCTACGGACAGCCAGGAGGTGCCCACCCTTGTGGGCAAAGGGAGAGCCGCAGCACCCACCTTACCTCGACCCCGTCCAGTTCCCGCAGGCAGATCAAAGGTGCTCACAGCCATGGACAAAGGGAGCTCCGCAAGACCCACCGTATCCAGACCCCATCCTCGTGCTCTGGACAGCCAGAAGGTGCCCACCCCTGTGGGCAAGGACAGAGCCACACCACCCACCCTGTCTCGACCCCGTCCAGGTCCCGCAGGCCGATCAAAGGTGCTCGCAGCCATGGACAAAGGGAGCTCCGCAAGACCCACCGTATCCGGACCCCATCCTCGTCCTACGGACAGCCAGGAGGTGCCCACCCTTGTGGGCAAAGGGAGAGCCGCAGCACCCACCTTACCTCCACCCCGTCCAGTTCCCGCAGGCAGATCAAAGGTGCTCACAGCCATGGACAAAGGGAGCTCCGCAAGACCCACCGTATCCAGACCCCATCCTCGTGCTCTGGACAGCCAGAAGGTGCCCACCCCTGTGGGCAAGGACAGAGCCACACCACCCACCCTGTCTCGACCCCGTCCAGGTCCCGCAGGCCGATCAAAGGTGCTCGCAGCCATGGACAAAGGGAGCTCCGCAAGACCCACCGTATCCGGACCCCATCCTCGTCCTGCAGACAGCCAGGAGGTGGGCACAGTCGTGAGAAAAAGGGAGAGCCGCACCACCCACCCCATCTCTGTAACATGTCATGGTCCCACAAGCAGCTGGAGGGAACACGCAGCCACGGACATTCTCAGCTTTGGATCCTTTCACAGCAAGACAGGCGCAATTCCCACACTCCACGCAGAGACACCCTCAGCATTGCCAGCCACTCGTGGACGCACGCTTCCACGCTGGGCCACGTCTTCAGTGCCAAAGGCGTGAAAGAGCACCTCCCGAAAACTCAACAAGCGTCTTTCTTCCAGAAGAGCCCTCAGACCCACAACTCTCAGCAGCAAGTACCACCCAAAGCTTCCAAACAGGGCCGTGGCTACCACCTGCTGCTTTTAGTTCTCTTTTAACCTGTGCCGAGCTGCTGCTCTGTACACTCATCCTACAGCCTCCTCCTTTCCTTCCCCAGCACTACCAATTCTTCTCTTCTAGTGTATTGCATCGTTTATTGAACTGCGCCTTCTCACTGGACTGCTGGAAAAGCGGGATCACACGGATGCAGCACCAGCCCACCCTGCTGATGTCACGGCCACCACATCGCAGCCAGCAGACTGCTCCTGCTGCTCCACGTCACAAAGGCATTGCTGACAGCCCTAGCCCCAGAAGAGGATAAAAAGGGCTGCGCCAAGCCAGACGGCCAGACGAGGCGGCAGGTGAGCGAGATCCGAGAGGAGCAGGCACCCAGGGGAAGGCAAGGAGGCTGGGGCTCCCCACAGCAATGGAGGGGGACTTCTCTTTGGCTGCTTCTCCTGACAATGACAGCCAGACTCCTGCAAAGGGACGCAACAAGGCCACGGCTCCTGTCCTCGCCCACTTCGTCACTGGCACGGAGAGCTCTCAACACACTACAGGACAGATGAGACACCCCTGGCCACTACCCATCCCGGGCTTGCAGGGAGCTTCCCAAAGCCACAGGCAAAGGGAACGCCACAAAACTGTGCCCTGGGGGGCGGAGGGCTGGTCCCGAAACGGACATCCTGGCACCAGCCATGGCCATGTCACAGCCAGCAGGCTACGCCTGGTGGTCCAGGTCAGAAAGGGGTTGGACACACGGCTGGCTGCGGAACGGTAGAAAAGGGGCTGCACCAGACGAGACTGGCAGACGACGAGACGGGCTAGCAAAGACTTACAGGCTCTGAAAAAGCCACCCTATCTGTAGCCCATCCTCATCCTATAGACAGCCAGAAGGTGCCCACCCCTGTGGGCAAGGACAGAGCCACACCACCCACCCTGTCTCGACCCCATCCAGGTCCCGCAGGCCGATCAAAGGTGCTCGCAGCCATGGACAAAGGGAGCTCCATAAGACCCACCGTATCCGGACCCCATCCTCGTCCTACGGACAGCCAGGAGGTGCCCACCCTTGTGGGCAAAGGGAGAGCCGCAGCACCCACCTTACCTCGACCCCGTCCAGTTCCCGCAGGCAGATCAAAGGTGCTCACAGCCATGGACAAAGGGAGCTCCGCAAGACCCACCGTATCCAGACCCCATCCTCGTGCTCTGGACAGCCAGAAGGTGCCCACCCCTGTGGGCAAGGACAGAGCCACACCACCCACCCTGTCTCGACCCCGTCCAGGTCCCGCAGGCCGATCAAAGGTGCTCGCAGCCATGGACAAAGGGAGCTCCGCAAGACCCACCGTATCCGGACCCCATCCTCGTCCTGCAGACAGCCAGGAGGTGGGCACACTCGTGAGAAAAAGGGAGAGCCGCACCACCCACCCCATCTCTGTAACATGTCACAGTCCCACAAGCAACTGGAGGGAACACGCAGCCACGGACATTCTCAGCTTTGGATCCTTTCACAGCAAGACAGGCGCAATTCCCACACTCCACGCAGAGACACCCTCAGCATTGCCAGCCACTCGTGGACGCACGCTTCCACACTGGGCCACGTCTTCAGTGCCAAAGGCGTGAAAGAGCACCTCCCGAAAACTCAACAAGCGTCTTTCTTCCAGAAGAGCCCTCAGACCCACAACTCTCAGCAGCAAGTACCACCCAAAGCTTCCAAACAGGGCCGTGGCTACCACCTGCTGCTTTTAGTTCTCTTTTAACCTGTGCCGAGCTGCTGCTCTGTACACTCATCCTACAGCCTCCTCCTTTCCTTCCCCAGCACTACCAATTCTTCTCTTCTAGTGTATTGCATCGTTTATTGAACTGCACCTTCTCACTGGACTGCTGGAAAAGCGGGATCACACGGATGCAGCACCAGCCCACCCTGCTGATGTCACGGCCACCACATCGCAGCCAGCAGACTGCTCCTGCTGCTCCATGTCACGAAGGCATTGCTGACACCCCTAGACCCAGAAGAGGATAAAAAGGGCTGCGCCAAGCCAGACGGCCAGACGAGGCGGCAGGTGAGCGAGATCCGAGAGGAGCAGGCACCCAGGGGAAGGCAAGGAGGCTGGGGCTCCCCGCAGCAATGGAGGGGGACTTCTCTTTGGCTGCTTCTCCTGACAATGACAGCCAGACTCCTGCAAAGGGACGCAACAAGGCCACGGCTCCTGTCCTCGCCCACTTCGTCACTGGCACGGAGAGCTCTCAACACGCTACAGGACAGATGAGACACCCCTGGCCACTACCCATCCCGGGCTTGCAGGGAGCTTCCCAAAGCCACAGGCAAAGGGAACGCCACAAAACTGTGCCCTGGGGGGCGGAGGGCTGGTCCCGAAACGGACATCCTGGCACCAGCCATGGCCATGTCACAGCCAGCAGGCTACGCCTGGTGGTCCAGGTCAGAAAGGGGTTGGACACACGGCTGGCTGCGGAACGGTAGAAAAGGGGCTGCACCAGACGAGACTGGCAGACGACGAGACGGGCTAGCAAAGACTTACAGGCTCTGAAAAAGCCACCCTATCTGTAGCCCATCCTCATCCTATAGAGAGCCAGAAGGTGCCCACCCCTGTGGGCAAGGACAGAGCCACACCACCCACCCTGTCTCGACCCCATCCAGGTCCCGCAGGCCGATCAAAGGTGCTCGCAGCCATGGACAAAGGGAGCTCCATAAGACCCACCGTATCCGGACCCCATCCTCGTCCTACGGACAGCCAGGAGGTGCCCACCCTTGTGGGCAAAGGGAGAGCCGCAGCACCCACCTTACCTCGACCCCGTCCAGTTCCCGCAGGCAGATCAAAGGTGCTCACAGCCATGGACAAAGGGAGCTCCGCAAGACCCACCGTATCCAGACCCCATCCTCGTGCTCTGGACAGCCAGAAGGTGCCCACCCCTGTGGGCAAGGACAGAGCCACACCACCCACCCTGTCTCGACCCCGTCCAGGTCCCGCAGGCCGATCAAAGGTGCTCGCAGCCATGGACAAAGGGAGCTCCGCAAGACCCACCGTATCCGGACCCCATCCTCGTCCTGCAGACAGCCAGGAGGTGGGCACACTCGTGAGAAAAAGGGAGAGCCGCACCACCCACCCCATCTCTGTAACATGTCACAGTCCCACAAGCAACTGGAGGGAACACGCAGCCACGGACATTCTCAGCTTTGGATCCTTTCACAGCAAGACAGGCGCAATTCCCACACTCCACGCAGAGACACCCTCAGCATTGCCAGCCACTCGTGGACGCACGCTTCCACACTGGGCCACGTCTTCAGTGCCAAAGGCGTGAAAGAGCACCTCCCGAAAACTCAACAAGCGTCTTTCTTCCAGAAGAGCCCTCAGACCCACAACTCTCAGCAGCAAGTACCACCCAAAGCTTCCAAACAGGGCCGTGGCTACCACCTGCTGCTTTTAGTTCTCTTTTAACCTGTGCCCAGCTGCTGCTCTGTACACTCATCCTACAGCCTCCTCCTTTCCTTCCCCAGCACTACCAATTCTTCTCTTCTAGTGTATTGCATCGTTTATTGAACTGCGCCTTCTCACTGGACTGCTGGAAAAGCGGGATCACATGGATGCAGCACCAACTTCAGGCACCAGCCCACCCTGCTGATGTCACGGCCACCACATCGCAGCCAGCAGACTGCTCCTGCTGCTCCACGTCACAAAGGCATTGCTGACACCCCTAGCCCCAGAAGAGGATAAAAAGGGCTGCGCCAAGCCAGACGGCCAGACGAGGCGGCAGGTGAGCGAGATCCGAGAGGAGCAGGCACCCAGGGGAAGGCAAGGAGGCTGGGGCTCCCCACAGCAATGGAGGGGGACTTCTCTTTGGCTGCTTCTCCTGACAAGGACAGCCAGACTCCTGCAAAGGGACGCAACAAGGCCACGGCTCCTGTCCTCGCCCACTTCGTCACTGGCACGGAGAGCTCTCAACACGCTACAGGACAGATGAGACACCCCTGGCCACTACCCATCCCGGGCTTGCAGGGAGCTTCCCAAAGCCACAGGCAAAGGGAACGCCACAAAACTGTGCCCTGGGGGGCGGAGAGCTGGTCCCGAAACGGACATCCTGGCACCAGCCATGGCCATGTCACAGCCAGCAGGCTACGCCTGGTGGTCCAGGTCAGAAAGGGGTTGGACACACGGCTGGCTGCGGAACGGTAGAAAAGGGGCTGCACCAGACGAGACTGGCAGACGACGAGACGGGCTAGCAAAGACTTACAGGCTCTGAAAAAGCCACCCTATCTGTAGCCCATCCTCATCCTATAGACAGCCAGAAGGTGCCCACCCCTGTGGGCAAGGACAGAGCCACACCACCCACCCTGTCTCGACCCCATCCAGGTCCCGCAGGCCGATCAAAGGTGCTCGCAGCCATGGACAAAGGGAGCTCCATAAGACCCACCGTATCCGGACCCCATCCTCGTCCTACGGACAGCCAGGAGGTGCCCACCCTTGTGGGCAAAGGGAGAGCCGCAGCACCCACATTACCTCCACCCCGTCCAGTTCCCGCAGGCAGATCAAAGGTGCTCACAGCCATGGACAAAGGGAGCTCCGCAAGACCCACCGTATCCAGACCCCATCCTCGTGCTCTGGACAGCCAGAAGGTGCCCACCCCTGTGGGCAAGGACAGAGCCACACCACCCACCCTGTCTCGACCCCGTCCAGGTCCCGCAGGCCGATCAAAGGTGCTCGCAGCCATGGACAAAGGGAGCTCCGCAAGACCCACCGTATCCGGACCCCATCCTCGTCCTGCAGACAGCCAGGAGGTGGGCACACTCGTGAGAAAAAGGGAGAGCCGCACCACCCACCCCATCTCTGTAACATGTCACGGTCCCACAAGCAACTGGAGGGAACACGCAGCCACGGACATTCTCAGCTTTGGATCCTTTCACAGCAAGACAGGCGCAATTCCCACACTCCACGCAGAGACACCCTCAGCATTGCCAGCCACTCGTGGACGCACGCTTCCACACTGGGCCACGTCTTCAGTGCCAAAGGCGTGAAAGAGCACCTCCCGAAAACTCAACAAGCGTCTTTCTTCCAGAAGAGCCCTCAGACCCACAACTCTCAGCAGCAAGTACCACCCAAAGCTTCCAAACAGGGCCGTGGCTACCACCTGCTGCTTTTAGTTCTCTTTTAACCTGTGCCGAGCTGCTGCTCTGTACACTCATCCTACAGCCTCCTCCTTTCCTTCCCCAGCACTACCAATTCTTCTCTTCTAGTGTATTGCATCGTTTATTGAACTGCGCCTTCTCACTGGACTGCTGGAAAAGCGGGATCACATGGATGCAGCACCAACTTCAGGCACCAGCCCACCCTGCTGATGTCACGGCCACCACATCGCAGCCAGCAGACTGCTCCTGCTGCTCCACGTCACAAAGGCATTGCTGACACCCCTAGCCCCAGAAGAGGATAAAAAGGGCTGCGCCAAGCCAGACGGCCAGACGAGGCGGCAGGTGAGCGAGATCCGAGAGGAGCAGGCACCCAGGGGAAGGCAAGGAGGCTGGGGCTCCCCACAGCAATGGAGGGGGACTTCTCTTTGGCTGCTTCTCCTGACAAGGACAGCCAGACTCCTGCAAAGGGACGCAACAAGGCCACGGCTCCTGTCCTCGCCCACTTCGTCACTGGCACGGAGAGCTCTCAACACGCTACAGGACAGATGAGACACCCCTGGCCACTACCCATCCCGGGCTTGCAGGGAGCTTCCCAAAGCCACAGGCAAAGGGAACGCCACAAAACTGTGCCCTGGGGGGCAGAGGGCTGGTCCCGAAACGGACATCCTGGCACCAGCCATGGCCACGTCACAGCCAGCAGGCTACGCCTGGTGGTCCAGGTCAGAAAGGGGTTGGACACACGGCTGGCTGCGGAACGGTAGAAAAGGGGCTGCACCAGACGAGACTGGCAGACGACGAGACGGGCTAGCAAAGACTTACAGGCTCTGAAAAAGCCACCCTATCTGTAGCCCATCCTCATCCTATAGAGAGCCAGAAGGTGCCCACCCCTGTGGGCAAGGACAGAGCCACACCACCCACCCTGTCTCGACCCCATCCAGGTCCCGCAGGCCGATCAAAGGTGCTCGCAGCCATGGACAAAGGGAGCTCCATAAGACCCACCGTATCCGGACCCCATCCTCGTCCTATGGACAGCCAGGAGGTGCCCACCCTTGTGGGCAAGGACAGAGCCGCACCACCCACCTTACCTCGACCCCGTCCAGTTCCCGCAGGCAGATCAAAGGTGCTCACAGCCATGGACAAAGGGAGCTCCGCAAGACCCACCGTATCCGGACCCCATCCTCATCCTGCAGACAGCCAGGAGGTGGGCACACTCGTGAGAAAAAGGGAGAGCCGCACCACCCACCCCATCTCTGTAACATGTCACGGTCCCACAAGCAACTGGAGGGAACACGCAGCCACGGACATTCTCAGCTTTGGATCCTTTCACAGCAAGACAGGCGCAATTCCCACACTCCACGCAGAGACACCCTCAGCATTGCCAGCCACTCGTGGACGCACGCTTCCACCCTGGGCCACGTCTTCAATGCCCAATTTGCTCACTGTCGCAGGCAAAGGCAGAGGCGCACCATCCACCATATGTGCAGAATATCTAGGTTCCACGGCAGCTTCAAGGTGCCCAGTTGCCGTGGACAAAAGCAATGTCGGAACACCCACCACCTCTGTACCATGTCATGGTTTCTAACGCACCTGGAAGCATTATGCAGCCGTGGATAATGAGAGCGTTGCAACACCTGTTTTATCTGTACCCCATCATCATACCAGATATATCTGAAGCTTCATACAGCTGTTGAGAAAGGGAGCACCGTACCATCCATCATATCTTTACCTCCTCACAGTCCTAGAGCCAGCTAGAAACTGCCAAGATTTTCTTTCATGCGTTAATAATCATCAGTTACAACAGTCTAAATTAGGATTTCTATTTAAAACTTAAACATCCACAGGGTGTTTTAAAGCAAGTTCTGGTTTGTGACTATCTTGTAGCAGTTTATTATGCCAAGAAAAAAAGCAAGTGTAATCTTGGTGACACACACATAATATTTGAGATCTCAGTTTTGCTGTTCTAGTCAAATTCAATGTTATGCATCCTGCAAGCAATTAGTTTGTACTAACATACGAACAATGCCTTTGCAGCGGGTTTTACAATCAGTCATAACCAAAGAGATGTTTCTGTGATCAGATGAATATGACATGGTGTGGAAATCAGCAACCTGGTTCTCAAATAGATTAAAACGTGCCTGGGTAACCTACATTTTTTGCTCCCCAGTATTCTGACACAGCATCACGTATTTCTCTGACAGGATACTATTTGTTATTCTACGAATAGCTACATAGAAGATATTGAAGTTTAAAAATACTGTTAGCTTTTTTAAGATTAAAATGGGGGTTTCCCCATGTTTTGAAGTTGTTTAGGGCTACTTCCCTGAGTTTATCATTAATCTGAAATTATTTTGTGTCACCAAGTGAAAACTCAGGAGGATTTTAGATGATCTAACTGGAAACATCTACAGAGCTCTACAAAGTTCCAATTATGTCCATTAAACTCAAAAGTCATTAAATCTATCTAACAAAAAAAATAAAAATAATTTAAAAAAAAACCACACAAAAAAACCTCAATACAAATGGAATTCCTTACAGAAACAGTTTGCACTACAATACGTACGTCCATCTTTTGGCTGGATGACTGTTCTGTTGTGTCAGTACTTATTGGACAAGACAAAATAAATACACATAAACACCCAGAGACACAGTCAAAAGCACTAGCAGAACGTTTGCTTTTTGCACAGCAAAACTAGCAACACCAAAAATAATCTGCAATACAAAGAACATGAGCAGGAGGAGCTGAGATGCTCAAGAACTTTGTTGATTGTATAGTAACGTGTTAAGATTCTGTAACATTAGGGCCTCCAAACACAGTTTTAAAGCCTTCATGAATCTGGAGATAAAGTAATTTAATCTATCCAAATGAGAAGCCAAGAAAAAATAAACGACCTACAGTGTATTCCAGCCATGAAAATTTGCAGAGGCATGCAGTAAAACATACAAATATTCACAGGAATAGGCAAAGTTCTATATATATACACAAAGACACACATACGTATACACTCCAACAACAACACAAATACATAAACAGTAAAAAACTAGTTATCTAGAAGAAGATCTAAGTTAAATGAAAAAAATTCATCCTTCTCTTACTCTATCCAAGTATTTTCAAACATTTCCCTTCACACTGAAAACAGGCACTCAGGCTGTTGTTAGATGGCAGACTATAGTACCTCACACACAAGCTGGCCTTATTCCATATTCAGAAATCAAATTTGCAAGATAATGGGACAGTAAAGCACAAATTCTTGCTCCTTAGAGGCAGGTGTCAAGAAACACCATCATCCTCACAAAATCCTGGCAGAAATCTACCACAGCTACCGCATGAAGATTTTGTCCTGGAAACCAAGGTTGCCTCAGGAGATAGCCCAGGCTGTGGGACCTACGGTGATTTGGAAGGAGAGGAACACGTAGAGAAATATTTGTCCACTTCTGTACCTCACAAGCACTAAAAATCCGTGAATCCCCCATTTAGAGAATTAATTTGTACATGGGAGATCACACTTAAATAATTCAGGATTTAATTCAGGACAAGGTTTCCTTCAAAGCCTTAAGTATTCCTTTAAAAAATTGCTTCTGGCTTGTATTACCTGACACAAATACATCTGGAGCTAGGTACATTTTCCTCTGATCATGTCATAGGCACATGTAGTTTGTCCTAAGAGAGGCCTCAGCCTAGTTTTTCACAGGAAATTAGAAAGTTGAGGTTAGCTTTATCCCAAAGAGACACTCGCTAAGGGAATACACCTGAGAGATACTATAGTGGACCAATCTACCTCTGGCTGACATCAGTAAAGTTTCCAACTCTCCATAGGCTTCAGTAGAAGGTGACAAACTATGCAGCCAAAAAAGGCACTGAGGGACAATCAAGCTAGGTGACAGCAGAGAACTTGATGACATCATACGTGGCAGATGATGTTCCTCACTAGTTTAATTACAGAATTGAAACACATGACACTGGAAGGTTTTCAGTTCTTACCTGTTCTTCTATTTCTGTCCACATAACAACACTTGATTTCATAATCTTTAAATAAGGCATGGATTTCCTAAAGAGAAAAGTACAAGTAGCATCAGATAAATAATTCACCAGACCAAATAAGTGTATAATTCATCTTTGGGGGGGGAGGGGGGAACAACCCCCACCCCCCCCCAACCTCCCCAAAACCTCCCCAACCAAAAAACTTTCCCAATAAACAGAAAATCTCACCATAGAAACACTATCAAATATTTGTTTTTAAAAGAGCTCGTTATACTACTGTATCAATGATTTTATCTCATATATAAAATTGGCTTACTGAATTTGATTAATTTACTTTTCGTTACATAAAGTCACATAAGCACAACAGCACGTCCTCTTGACTGTCTTTTGATAAAGATGAATAACATCACAGTTCATTAAATACCAAACCCCCCACAATTTCTCCGAAGTACAGCTAGCAGAGTTAAAACACCACACAGACAAGAAATACCGGCACAATCACATCATGCAGTTTTCTGAGGGCAGAACACTGTCATAGAATACAACAGCTGGTTTAGTTTCCTATAACTGCTCAAGTTCACTTTAACAGATTTTCATTCTTTTAATAATGAATATTCTTTCAACCAGCAGATAATTGTGCCCAGAATACCCCCTGGAAAGTGTCTTCTATCAATTACTGCACAAATGCTCAAGGAAGAATCAATCCCAAGAGCATTATTTGCTCCCACTAATTAACAGAGAGAGAACAGGGCTGTGGGAGGGGTGGGGTAGGAGCGAGTGTAAGAAAGAGGTGTGTACCAGTTTGCTGTGGCTATTCCCCAACAAGAGCAAGGTGTAGGCACGTGACCCACAAAACCCACAAACTATTACCAGTTCAGTGGCGAGAATGCCAACATGAACGTTAACCATCCCCAAGAAGAAACTGGGAGTAGTAACGTGGATATAAGTATTCTTTTACGTGGATAAGTCCCATAAACAATAGCGAAAGACCATCTCAGTAAGCAAAATAATCAACCAACTTTATCCGAAAGTTTAATTGCAGACAGTTTCCAGTAGCCCAGTCTACTTGCCAGTTTGCTAATTCAATATATATAGCCTAGAGGTTAATTGGGTTCTCTGTGACTGGTATCAGGTGCATACCTTTTAGTCAAGCCAGCACCAATCTCTAGTTTCACTAGTTAACAGCTGTCAAATACTACATTAAGAAAATACAGCAGCATTTCACAAGCTACCAGCCATCCTCTAATCAGACGCCATAAGGATGTGGTTTCGGAAAAGCAAAATACACCAGGCATAATTCAAAGATTCGGACCAGGTAGGCAATTTGACTGTGGACATCTCTCTAACGAGGATTAGACGGTGGTTCATTCTCAGTCATGGGAGAGTGAGAAGACACTTTCTGCACAGTTTTGTACAGCTCAGCTGTACTGTGGCACTGAGGACTCTAAAGAAGTTATTTCTGTCCCACTTAGAAAAAGGGGGACATGTTTACCTATTTCCTAGATTATTTTACAAGAGTAACACTGAAAATTACATATGATGATTAAGTAGCAGGAAATACTATTTCAAACAGCTCAGAACACCCTTGAAAGCCATCTGTGAAGCAGATGATTCCACATGATTTCCCAGTAACTGTTTGAAACTTCAACTGAGAGGGAAAACAGCCTATATTGAACATATCTTTGTGGGATAATTATGAGGTCTCATGTAAAAAATGATGAGAACATCAGGAAGATTTAAAATGAAAGCCTAATTTAAGCAAAGTAGTTTTAGTAAAGACTTTAACACCAACTTCCACAGGTTGTTGCAAACACTGCCAGGTTTGTGCAACTGGCTCTTCCAGGAAGGTGCTTGTTCTTGTGCTCTCATGGCCCCCAGTGGCAGGGCTGAGCCCTCTTCCTGTGGAATTGGGCTTGTGTAGTATTTCAATGAAAGCATTTTTCACATCAAGACCGTTTGTGACAATTTACAAAAATAAAACATACTACGCCGTCTCTTAAGCAAATGTGTACTCCTTCAAATTAAACAGATACATAGATATCTGTGCACATTAGACTAAGATTCTTCACAATATTTTCAGAATTACAAAGCCGGCTTTTGGACTCGGGCACTTCTCTAAACTTGACCTTCAACATCTTTCAACACTTAGGTCCCTTAGAAAAGGACGAACACTACCATTTTAATGTTGTTAACAGTTTCTACTCCCGACAGCTCAGAGCAGAACTCTCAGGGAAAGCAACAGGAACACTTTACTTGCTGTTCCTAACCAGGTTCAGCTGTGCACCACCAAACATCATGCACCAACAGCACTGAACATGGTTGGTCCCTTTGGGGTAAACAGTTACCCAGTATTTGGGCCAGGAAGGAGTGTTTACTCTGGGAGGAGAAACAGGTCATCCAAGTCAGGTGTATTCTCTGGCACAAGCCTATTAACTTGCAATGAATGTAAGCAGAGGGCTGTTGGCCTGAGCACAGCAGAAACAAACAGCCACGGTTCATTTCCCATTCCCAACCTCCCAGCAGCCCGCCAGCTCATGCACCTGGGAAGCCCAGCCTCCGCACCCCCCAGCCCAGCTACGCCAGCCCTCTCCCCATGGCAGGACCTACCACCACCACTGCACACACCCACGGAGAAGTCATCAAGCCCCTGCCCACACTGTGCAGGAGGAAAACCTTTCGCCCTCCCCAGGTTAGCCTCACCTCGGCACTGCCCTGTGCTGGGCAGCCACCTGAGAAGGGCAACGCAAGCACTCACCATTTATCATCACACAAGGTTTAGCAAAGCAGTAATAATAAACCCCGTGGTCGTACCACACGCGAGCACTCGCTGCCATCCCCAGTGCCACCGCTTCGCCCATGCTCACAATATCTACATCCAAACCACCTGTTGGGCAAGCCAGGCCACTATTAGTATTTCTTCCACATAACTTTTACAAAACTGCTTCTCCTAAAGGATTTTTTCCTCTTGTATAAATGAATGAATCTACTAGCCTAAAAAAGAGTGACTGACAATGACCATGATAAGCATGATTTAACTGTGTCATACTAAGTCTAAACAAAACGGCAACATCCACTAACATGCTGAAGGTCTAGCTGCCTAAGCGTCAATGCACTGAACATCAGGCTAGATTATGGTATTTTGACAACAAAACCTGTAAGCAGTTACAAAGCTATCTGGCAGACATACAGCAGTCATGGATCCCGTGAAGTTTCCAACACAAACGCTGTTTATAGCGGTGCCTATCTTGGCCCTCAATTACTGCACTCCTAGGATTGACTCCTAGTTGGCTCCTGAACCAGATGTAAAACTCAGCAACAACTCTTGGGCACCGAGGTGTGTTTGTACCTGAGCAAAGTCCCCGCCAGGCAGCTCCCGGGGGGATGTGTCCCTGGTCAAAGCAAGGATGATACGTACCACAGAAACGGAGAGGAGAGAAAACGGAGGACAGACCTTGCTCAGAGTGACAGCAGTTGCATAAACACATGGGCCATGCCAGCAGCTCTAACTGAACATCCTGGAACAGAAATGTAACCAATAATGCTTAGCTACTATACAGACCCTTAAACTTTCAAAGTTCTTAAAAGCAGACTTTGAAAGCTACTTTATCTTGCCATCAGTAAAAATTAAAATCCTAACCAGAAAATAATCAGTTCATAATTTAAAATTAGCAGAAAAAGCAAAACCAAATATATTAAAAGGAGTTTAAGCGAAACCACTAGTAAGTACAGGCTGAATATACTTTTAAAATGTATTACTTACTACTATAAGAAATGTGGTCTTCAAATACTTCAGTTCTTGGCCTGTCCTGTCTTGCCTCCGGTAGAAAACCTGGCAACATGAGGTTTTGCCACATACTATCCGTTTGAAATTTGCATCTCTCAAATGGAAAGAATGCCTTCCTTAGAGAGGATCTGTCTTTATGCTTTATTACCTGCACTGTTTTAAACACAAACAAGAAAGGGAGTCATTAACAGGCACATTTGTCCTATTTATCAGATTAGTAAAGTTCAATGTATTATTTCTAATAAAATCAGCTTTTCATACCCAGGATCTCATAGTGCAGGAAAAGAAATACGCAAGAAATACTCAGTCGTCACCTGGAACAAGATACCATGTATATAAAGCCTACAGCACCCTAACCCCAAGTATTCTTCTCTCTCCAGATGCAATACCGAAATGTGTTATTCTGGCAACAAAAATATTTAACAATTATAATGGCGCCTGGCCAGATTTCTACAGTAAGCTTTAGTGGTGTTTCCAATATAAACACTGTACAAGCCTGGTCTATAACTTCGCTCTCAGTAAGTAGCTGAAGGCCTAAACTTCACTCGCATACTCTTGAAACGGACTCAATTATGTTTTAAGTAGTTGAACTAAATAACATGTGTGGCTAACCAAGAAGTTTTAAATCATCTCATAAACTAAAAAAGACTTTGTTTTCATTTGTGCAGGCAGAGCAGGAAAGAGGAGGACTTCTCAGGAAAAAAGCTTTACATTTACAAATTATATAATGGGGTGTTCCTTTCATTCAAATTTCAGACCACTGAATCTTTGAGTCCATGACATGATACATGGATTTCAGTGCAGATATTAAAAAAACCAAAAAAGTCTGCTGTGGAAAAAAAAAAAAAAGGTAGTAAAAAGAGAAGATCAACACACTTTAAAATAACATTCTGTTACTTACACTCTGGTCATCCTGAAGTTCTTGGCATCTCTTTACCAGTAAAGGAGAGAAGTTGTTATTGATACCTTCCCTCCCTCAGCCCAGAGCAGTCCTCCTGCCTCCCAGAGCACCCAGAGCATGGGTATTATGATAGTTCCAAGGACCTTCAATATGCGATGCATGCCTTTGAGCACCGCTCTTTCAACATCGTCTACAATTGTGTTCCTTGCTGTTGAAATGGATTAGTTGATTCATCTCTGATGGTTCAGGGAGATGCACGCACAACAAGGCAAGCACAAGAGACATCCAACGAAGAGACTGCCGATTCATTGCCAAGCACTGACCAGAATAAAATGAACAACTACAACCACGCTTACCTTTAAGTCTCTTTGCAAAGATTCTTGATACAAACATCAGTCTTACCACAATACTGCATCAGAGGATATTAATGCTAACGAGAACAGACCCACCATCTGACATTTTTCAGAAAGACCGGCACCAATGGGACAATCTTGCCTGTCTTACTGTAAAACATCACACATGGCTGCCCTGCTAGGATTCCTTGGATCCTCCTTATGGCCCTTCATCCTAATGAAGCCATACAATGATTACTCTGGCAGGAGCAGATGACACTTCCCCACTCTCGCAAGACAAATTGCAAGTTAGAGGAGTATGTTCTGCAAAGGCTGCAGGAGAGAGGATCGCTGCTCTGGACAGCGCGTCCTGTACGTGAAGGCTGCTATGCGGCGCAACGCTCTTGATGCAAGCAGCGAAGCTCCACGGAGAAAGAGGAAGGCCCGTTGTGACCCTCCGTCCAGCCTGGTCCACAGTCGGTACTGGAATTCTCTTTTTAAGACAGTAGTCACTGCTACAGTATTACCTCAAAATCTGAAGTACATTCAGCATAACACCTAGGGGTCCCATATTCTCAGTGCATGGTGTGTTACCAGTTCACACCTCTCCAAAAGCTTCAGAGCAAGAAGATCAGATTGAGAGGAGAAGGAATGCCCCCCAAGTAGAACAAAATACCCAGCCCATTTTTAATATAGTTTCCATATAGCCACAATGATAGAAAAATATCAGATTGAGGGAGGGAGGGAAAACACAACATTAGTTAAGGCAGGAGTTGATCTGGTAAGCTGGTTTACTTACAACACTGACCCAACTAACAGGAACCTTGGTCAGTAATCTAAGAATAGATTCAGCAATCAGAAAAGTAACAAAAGTATAGCTGTACAGATATCAACGGTGCTTCATCTCAAGATTTAGAGAAGTCACAGCAATGGTGTATGTCCATTTTTAGGTCATTATCACACTAAGGGTTTGATAATGTCCACAGTTCGGGTACTGTGCTGGAGGAATCAGAAGAGGATAAATATGGGGGACTAACTGGCAACTCTAAAAGACTTCACCGAGACAGGTGAGCACAAAATCGACTGACTTGCCAACCAAACAGTAAATGGAGACTTTGCCTTCAAGAACAGTGAAGGTGCTAATAAAAATGTTTACCGCATACCTGTCACAAAAACACCTTTCTCCGTGGCTGTAGTGCTAGAATTGCTTGAAGAAATACTAATCCTGCAAGTACATATTTGCAGGTTGAGCTATAAAGCCCAATGCAGAAAGAATCTTCTTGACATAGTTTTGACTTAATTTGTTCCCCCTTTGGATTTGTTTCGTACTGACACCCCATGAAAAAAGCGCCTACGGGAATGCTGACTTACTTGATGTGACAGACTGCAAAGTGCTTTCTTCAGGCCCTCCTTCCTTGGCAGCATTTGCCCCTTAACAACAGCCACTGAGCACCTGAAGTGCTGAATGCTTCTGACACGTAAAGATCCCTCTGTTTGTTTGGTTTCTAAGACTACCAACCCCTGGTACAATGTTTTTGGTTCAGAAACTTCATGGCTAAGGTACGTTTCTTCTGTGGCCTTAAGAGTATTTTTTTTTTTTTTCAGTTTAACACAAGTGGAACTCCAAAGGTAATAGAAGATTACAAGTACAATAATAAATAAATAAAGTTAATACGTAGCTACAACTGGCAGAGGAAAATGCTTGTTACCTAATTTCACCTGAAAAATGTTGGAGTCTTGTTCTCATTTTGAAGATGATGAACCTCCTGGCAAAACTGAACATCTCCACCAATCTATATCAGCAGAAGAGTCATTTCTCGCTGGAAAACTATTTTGGTAAATCTTGGCCTCACTCTTCACATGGTGACAACGAATGATAGCAAACCCAACACCCCAGTGATTAGAAATGAATAATTACATTTATGAAAACCTATTCTAGAAGACTTTGCTGCAGTTTAACCATGTTCATCTCCTTCCTGACGGTGAATAAATTGGCCAGGTTAGCTATAGTTTATCTGATTTTACTTGGCTAACCAATCATTTCAGGAAGAAAACAGCAGACAAAACACCTCTGCACAGTGTTTACCAAGGGTGCTAATTTGAAATAAGAAATGTTAAGTTTTATGGTAATTTTTGGAAATGCATGACAGCCAAATACACAGGTGTACTGAATATGCCTGATGACCACAAACACACTTCTTTCCAAAACTGCTCCAGGCCAGAAACTTTTCTCTCTACAGCACGACTATTCTACCTTTACACGCCAACACCAACAGCTCAACAATGTTAAAAAATCAAAATGACATCTTTTGAAACTGTGTTTCAGGATCTGTACATGGTGGTACTGTTCTAGCCTAGTAACGGGTGAACATTAGAACCTTGCATATGGAGAAAAAGGCATCTAAGTGCTACTTTTAAGTCATCAAAACCAAATGGCAAACTTCCAAGATACTGTGTGGCTGCCAAATTGGACCTTAACGCCAGCGTTCTTTGTCTGACCAAGCAGCGCCAGGCTTGACGGCTTCCATATTGGCGAGATGGGCTTCTAACCAGTCCACACGTGAATTCACGACGTACCTGCTGTGTGCAACAGGAGCAAGTAACACAACTGTTCGAGCGTCAGACAAAGTGATCCCCCTCTGGCTATCCACAGCAAGCATCTTGTGACATGCCAGTAAGCCCTCTCTGTCAACACGGTCACGCGAGATGGCTTCTTGAAGAGACGATGAAGATTAGCAGGGTTTTCCAAGTTGTGAGTTTGCTACTGACTGGGTCATTAAGTCGCTGTAAAGAGAGGTGAGGCTCTGTGTGTAAAACATCACGCAGGATCATAGCAAAACTGTCACGTCTAAAAACTCTACCTACCTACAATCACAGTACAGCACGGCCAAACAGACCAAAAGGCACCCTATACGTGAGAACAAAACGTGAAGTACGCTGGCAAGCAAGCTCAGTACTCTGGACCAAATTATGCTCATCCCTGAAAAGATTCTCTCTAAAATGAATGGTCCCTCTCTACAGGAGTTACGGAGAAAATGACAGTCTGCACGTGCTGCACTTACCCGCAGGTAGTAAAATCGTCCGTGCTTTAGAAAAAGAGGGGAAGAGACACACCTCCGGAGTGATTTAGAACAGAAGTTGTAATTACATTCTTTCACACTTGTGCATCAAGTTGAATATTTGGAGCACGGTCAAGCTCTGGCAAGCGACTGTGCAACTAAATCGCCTCAAAATCTGACCCCCATGCATCAGGTTTAAGAGTTCACCCGTTTTCTCCTCTGAAGCGCAGCAGTTTGAGCGGAATTTTCCTAAACCACCAACGGATTGCGGAAAGCCGCTTGCACCGACTCCACGCTGCTCACCTCAGGCAAAAAACAAAGAAAAACAAAACCCGGGTTTGCAGCTTCTTAGCTTTACTTTTGCTGCAGGATCGTGAAGCCGCCCTACCTGTCTGGATGCAGTGAGGACGCAGGTGCCGCCTCAGGGGTACTGCTAACGGGCCACACACCGGCCGCCGCTTCCCTTCAGGAGGGTCACGCAAGTGCCACTACCCCGCTCATCCATCGGCCTTGCCGACTTGCACACCTTGCTGCCGGCGTGCCGAAGAAAGCGCTGCCCCTCGCAGTCCCCCGGCTTTGCCCCGGGACGGGGGCTGCTCTCTCACGCCCTGCGCCCCGACGCCGGCTCCCACAGGCCAGCAGGTAAGCGCGGGCGCCAGCGCGAAGCTGCCGCGGAGCCGTTCCCTGCCAGCCCGGCGTCGCCCCCCGCGGAGGAGGGCGGCAGTTCCCACCGCGAGGGGAGGACGAGCCGGAGCCGCCCTCCGCGGGCACCGCGGCTGCCGGCGGTAGCAAAGCCGTCTGCCAAAGGCGGCGGCGGGAGGAGAAGCCCGAGCGGACCCGCGGCGGGGAGGAAGGCAAGCCGCGGCCCCCTCGCTCCCCCGCAGACGAGGGCAAACGCGGGCCGCCGGGCAGCCCGGCGCCTCCCTCACGCCGGCCCTGGGGAGCGGCTCCCCCGCCCCCGGGCACGGCCCGCCTGAGGCGCCGGCGGGAGCGCGCGACGCCGCCGGCCGCCTGAGGGAAGGCGGCGGCCGTACCTGGCTGCTGCTCTCGGCCGGCGGGTTCCTCAGCCAGGGGCTGGCGCCTGTCGCTCAGCTGCCGGCGGGCGCTCGCCAGGCGCCTCGCCGCCTCCTCGGGGCCCAGCGGCGGGGGCCGACCCCCCCGCGGCGGCTCCGCGGGCGGCGCCGCGCCGCGCTCGGCTGCTGCCGCCGTTCTTGCAGAGCGCTCGGGCGAGCGGGGGGACGGGCGGGCAGCGGGCGAGCCGCGAGCACGGCACGGGCCGCTGGCGGGGCGCGGGGAGCCCGCCAGGCTCCGCCGCGCGCCGCGCGCCTCGCCCCCGGGCCCGCCGCGCTGACTGGCCGCGCCCGCCGCCCTCTCCCTCCCGGGGGGAGGCTGAAAGCTGCGGAGCCCCGTGAAGGGGCGGCGGGCTCGGCCTCCCCGCCAGCCACAGAGGGGTGGCCCCGGCCCCGGCCCCGGCCCCGGCCCCGGCCCCGAGGCGGTGAAAGGGAGGCAGATGCTCCGCGAGGAGGGAAGGGCGGGGGCGGGGGGGGGTGGGGGGGGCGAGCAGAGAAAACTGAGCGGGGCTCGGTAGTGCCTGTAACGGCCTCAGGCTGCGAACCTCTTCAAGGGGTGTGGGATGCACGGGGATCAGAGGGCGAGTTCCATCCCCGCAGTAACGTATCTCGAGTCAAATTTTAGGGAAGGTCTTGAGCGCTCCCGAGGGCAGTTTGGGGCTCCAGTATGAGGACAGTCGCCCCAAGAGCCATCGTGAGGGCAGCGCCTCAGGGAGGCCAAGGCCTGGACACCGGCACGGCGCGGCTCATCGCACCCAGGAGGTATCGTTTCCCCAAAGTCCCGCTCTCCATACCTTCCTTGGGTACAAGTCCACCCGGAGAGACCAAAATGCAGAACGCCAACAAAGCAAAGCAGATCTCCAGGGAACCCAAACGCTCCGTCAGAGGTTAGCAGGCACGATGGCGCGAGGTGATCTCGTTCTAACTTGATTCTGCATCAGAAACGTACCAAACCAATTACAAAGCGCCCGAATGGGTAAACCAACGCCTGGGTGCTGCGCTTGCGGCAAAAGTCACCCTCTTCTGGCAAAGCACCGTGTAATGGTGGATGGGCAGGCACGGGGCTTGCGAATGTCATGCGAAGAAAAGGAACGCAACATCCCGATAGAAGGAAGGTATTTCTGGGAGGCGCTGTAAAAGAAATCTTCCCTTGTCTGAAGCCTCCGTCCCTAAAAATGTTTCACTCTGTTAACGCTTGCTTTAAAAAAACAGAATAGGTTGTTCTCTTGGAAAATTCATTTCTCCTTAGCATAGTTACTTGCAATGTCGTTTACAGCTCGGTAAATTTAGCTCTGAACATCATTATCGTTGCTATAAATGAACGAAGAATAATTTCAGTATTGGTGTTCGTTTGTAGTTACGAGGCTGACCACAAGGAACAGGCAAAAGAAAATCCAAACCTGAGAAACAGTGGTCTTAAAAAGGAAACTGGAAACACACTTTGAGTTAAATTGGGTATGTGCGACTAAGTTCTTGCCGAGAAAATCTAATTCTGGATGATAATTCTTGACTAGGCTTAAAGTGCCATTTTAGAGACAGGATTACCAGTTACGGAAACGGCGCCCCCTCCCCCGCGCCCCCAAATAACGATAGTGGTTTTAGAAATTGCTTTAGTCCAAACCAAAGCTAGCGAGTTAAGACTACAAAGAGTCTTGAACCTTCATTACTAAAATTAATTTTAAAACTACTGAGCAAACAACAATCAAAGTACTTTTTGTTGGTTTTGGTGTATTACAAAAAAATTTGTCAGGGCTGACAAGCTTCCTTTCAAGCCCTGTTCAGGGGCTTCCTTCTCCCTAAATTTTTAAGCAGGTGATGTTCCTCCTCCTTCGGTATTTGCGTTCTGTTTAATGAATTTTGGAAATCAGAGGTCTGATGAAGGACATTTGTAAATGGTTCATCTATTTGTCACGGGAGAATTTGAGAACTGCCAAATTCAGCCTGTCGGGACAGGCTGTCAGAACAGTACTACCTTAGCCTTCATACATAAACCAAGAAGCAGGAAAAACTACTATAACAAATTATTAGTGTGAGATCTGATCTAAAGAAAACTTCATATTCTTAGAGAAACAAGATTTTCATAGGTCACCCTTCTTTGAGGAATGTAAGTGAAAATCAGTATATACCTGCTATTTTTTCAAATTTCCGATGAAGATTTGCATTTTAAAACTATGAAATACCTTTTCCAGCCCAAGCTGTGAGGTATAGGATTCTTAAGTCCTAAGGATTTACAAAGTAATAATCATGCTACCTATAAAATTATCCTTGGAAAAGATAAAAAAAAAAGAGTGAAAAGTCTGCTAGTGACTATTTACAAACTGATTTTCCAGTCAAGCTATGAAATTGTAGTGAGGATACTTAAATACTGTCTCCTCAAAACCTTTCCAAAGCATAGGATAGATTATGTGATATAAATTATTCTGGGACCACAAAAAAGATATTGCTCTGCTAGGAATACTAGAAACACGTAACTATCTCCTCAGAAATAATTACCAGATTAAGCTGTTACAGTAGAATTACAGATCTGCTCAAACACTATGCAGTTTGGTGAAGCTGTTGAAGTAGTGAAAGCAGAGTGATTAATTATACCATTAATTTTTCCAGTTTCAAGGTCGACACTCTGGTTCATCTGTATGCTACTGATAATTAATCCTACCTATAGCAATTACCTTCTCAAAAGCTGCCTGCCTTTTTTTTTTTTTTTCTTTTGATAGGCTGCAGGTGTATCTGAATGGAAGTCCTTAAAAGTTAAAGTGCATTGCTAAAAGAAGTATCTCAGAAATGAATAGTTTGATATTAATGGCAAAACCAAAACTACTGCAGTATTAGTTGTAAATAGTTCCAGAGAAATGTAAGCATTTTTCTTGCTTAGAGATACATATTTAAAAGATTGCATTTTGTAGGTAAGTGTATTCATCTTTTTATCCCCCCCCCCCCCCCCCCCCAATGCTCACATTCCATTCTGTATACAGGCAGTTGATATCACACAGGTAGATGAAGGAATTGCCTGCGCTAAAAGGCAACTATGAAGTGCTGCGGGAAGAGAGCAGGAAAGATCCAAGCTCTTGCCATAGTCCGTGGAGGCGGTCCATCAAAATGAACAAGGAGGTAGGGCACGCATCACCTCCTATGACAACCAAAATCAGCCAAACGGGCGTCAGTGCCAAGAACCAATCTGACCTGAGGAAATACTCCCTCTTGAACCCAAATGTCATCCCTGTTTTGAACTACAGTACACCCTCAGGCAGGTACCTGGAGAATTAAAATATAATTTTAAATAGAAGAACAATCAAAATTAGGCACCGATAAAGTAAAACACCGGAGTCCCTTGGAGCCCCCCCAGAGCATCAGTGGGCACATTAATATAGTACAGAGGTTGTGCGAGCCGACAATCCAGCCTTCTTGGAACCTCCACAAACATTCCAGCCTTCTTGGAACCTCCACAAACATTCCAGCCTTCTTGGAACCTCCACAAACATATCAACGCATTAGATGCGCAGGCCTTTCATTTGGCAAGTTAATCTTCTGCCTTCAGGAATTCTCCCACTTTACCATACAGTTTCTGCCAGAAGCACCAAAACCCTGGGCTGGTGGCACAGGTTACTGTCCTCTGTGCTGGCTTTGGCCAGCGCTCCTTCAGGTCAGCCATTACTGCTCTCAGCTGTTCTTTGGAACAGCTAACTGCTTTGTAACAGTGAAAAGAAATTGTGTAAGCTTAAGCAGTCCTTGCTAACCCATGCTGTGAGAAGTGACGCAGGTTAGGGAACCCACTCCCAAGCCTCTGCTTCTTTGCAGGAGTGGGAAACGTCTTCAGGAAGATGCTGAGATGGTGCAACTCGGGATGAACTGCAAGTGGTAACAGTCTCCACCCAGCTGTACCCAGGAGAGGAAGAAGACAGCGAGCCAACGCATGTATGTATTTTCCTTAAAGAATTTCATCTTGTTGATTACAGACCATCCTTCTATATGCAGACATTGTATGCATATGTTTGTATGAGTATACTGTTACTCACTTTATGTTGCTTTCAAGACAAAGCCCTACACATTTCTGCTTTGCACTCTAAACAGTGCAGTTTTCTAATGCACTTTCATTACATTTCAAAATTGCTGCAAAAGCAAAAAGCACTATTTAAAAAAAAGCAGAAAAGTATAGTGTTCTGCAAATGTAACTTTGGTTGCCCTGCTGACTTGATGCTATTATACAGATAAGCCACTTTGCAGTAATTTAATTTAGTTCACTAAATTCCTTTTTAATTAAGAGTAACGTACCCATCCACAGCAGTTGCTGCTGTAGCTCTTCTGAGCTGAAGATTAATTTACCCATGCTTCTGCAGCTTCAAAGTATCACAAGCCATATATATTTTTTCATTTTTATGGGATGAGAGTGTTAAAACAGAATTGTGTCACATTCTTTCTGAATTAAAGATGCACTCAGGCATAATTGTCCATGTGCAAAAGTACAAACAAGTTCAGATCTGTGCAGATAAAACAAAAGCCAAGTTTTAGAACATCTACTGGATCTCAAAGACCCATCTGATGTTCCCAGGTATACAAGAACGTATCTGTGAACTATTTAGGTAAGTGATTTCTTATATGAAAGAGAAATCTAAACAATTTTCTAAAACCTGAAACCATGCGATTGGTATGTTTCCTGCAATGAGGGTGTGGAATCCATCAGTTGCTGCAAATTCGACGCTTCCATAAAAATCCCCGATTGCTAGCACCATTTCACGTGAACAAAGTGAAAACAATACCACTCCCTTTAGTCTATATTATGCCCGCTGTTTCAAGCTCTAGCTGCTCCTTTTGTTTCATTAGGAAACTGAAATTTTGAAACCAAAAGATGTAGATTCAGTTGTCAACACCAGTAATTAGTTCGGTGATGATTATCTAGATGCTCAGTTGTTTATCTCAAGGATGCATCTTGCCTCCCAAATATACTGGAGGTGCCAAAAGAAGTTCCTTTCACCATTTTTCTACCAAATTTAAATACATTCTGTGTTCTCAGTGTACTACCATTCCATAGTGCAGTAACATTGAGGATCATTAAGAAACAAATGGAATTTCATATCAAATTACCAACCTAGAACAGCACAGTGAGCAACTGATACCTCCAGTATTCTGATGAAGCAAAAACTTCGTAACCCCTCTCTGCAGCTACTGCATAGTCTCAGGCTTCACTTATTCTGCAGGGTTGCGATCCACTAATTAACCATTAGAATAACTGAGCATATCTAGACTGCCATTTTGTTGAGATAGGTATTGTGACACAGCAAGTCCTCCCAATTAACTGCTAAGCTTGTTTTAACATCAGAGATGATACTTTGATTAATGTTTCATTCTCCAGGCACTTAGGAGTTGCAGTAATATAGGAACAGACTTCAGGTCCATCAAATCACATCCCAGCAGTGCCCATCTTCAGGTCAAAGAGATGCCAGATGGGCAACACATTGCTTCAGAGACCACAACAGCCACACGCTTCATTCAGAGTTGCATTGCCAATAAACAGTGACTTTCACTTTGCTCGCGCTCCTTTGCGGGAGCCTTATATGTACTGTACATAGCTCACATTCACTGGGATATGTCAGGTACTGCTGTGTGTGACCAAAAATGGCATGTTCTTAAATGTTCTTCCATACAGATACGAAAACACTTCAAGTGACTTTGCCCACAGCTGAACGTTTTCTTTTTAAGTGGAACCTGATAGCTATTAAACTTGGTGCAACGCTGCTCCTAAGTGTGTTAGGAATGATGGATTATCCCAGTTACAGACTGGTTAGCAACTTCTCCGCAGTTTCCAGTCTGTAACACGGTAGTCTGCAAATGAACGGTAAGACCGTAAAGATAGAAGAGGTAAGAGCTATAGCTTATAAAGCGAGTAACTATTCTGAGGAAATCATTACACTGAAACGTAATGTAATAGTCTATTTTGGGAATCATGGTCTTTGCACTAGAATTTATAACCTTTGTTGCCTAATGCATATCATTAGCAAATTCGTGTGAAGGTTATATTTAAAGACAGCAAAAAGAGAGTAAATCTCAAAATGAACCACCACAAAACAAATGCAGCTTCTTGAATAATACCTGAGAACAAAAGAAAATAAGATCAAACAAATATTCTAAGTACAGTCCTCTTCAATAAATGGCCCTAGAGCCCAATATTTTCATGAGGAAACCTCAGCAAAACTATCTCCTAAAACAATGCCTTGCCTGCTTTAAATCACCATTCTTCCCTGCATAGGCTTTATTTTTCCTCATTCAGAGTCAACTTCCAATTTAGTAATAACTTCTTGGCAGAAAGTACATTTTGGCAATTTTAGTATTGAAAAAAGTGTTCCTTGGGTTTCTAGCAAAAGCAGGTACATCCCCACATTCCTACACACAGTGTTTTTATTGGCTAACCTGTTAACGTGCTGCAAATTGTAGTTTCAAATCATTCTGTCTCAGATTCTCTGTAAGGGCCTGTTTTTCTAGGAACTGGAAACTGATATTGATAATTCACAGGAAACTGTGAAATAATTTCACATCAAAAAATAGCAAAATCATAATACTGAATTAAAGCATTCCAGAGGGTGAATCGGTACATCTCCATTACTATCTAAGTCACAGCCCTTACAGATCTGGCTAATTATAAACCTGAAGAAAATCTTTGACATGATTTAACTGAATAGCTAGCACGTACTGGGAATGAACAGGCATCTTACCAGCAATTTGTTTTGACATGATAAACCAGTCAGTGATTTATCCCTGCCAGCAGAGGTTGGAGTCTGAAAACACCCCCACAATATTCTGTCCTTAAAACCGCTGTAACTTATTAAATATGGAAGACTGGCATAGAGGATGTAATGCAAGCTAAACTTTCCCAAGGCGTTCTTAAAAAATTGATGAGACTTTAAAATGTTCTGCCAATCAGTTATAAAAAAGGTTTCCACAGAAACTGTCATGCAACATGAGTTTTTGCTATAAACACATTTATTGAAGTGTCAAACTTCTACACGTTCATTCTGTTTTCATGGGGCACAAAAGATCCCACCCCCTTCCTGTTATCCAGGCTCTCTGGCTGAGGTTACGGCAGTAACACATTTTGACTTGTTTATAGAGATTTCTTTGGTTAAGCTGCAATGCAAATAAACACACTTAAAGAGGTTATTATTGTTTTGCAGGAATTAGATCATGTAGTTTGATTACTCAACCTTTAATCTCTCCCAAGTGCATGTGATTTGCATACATTATGCCAAGAGAATTGATATGGGGAGTAAATTAATTCTTTAAGTGTCAGGAAGTTGGAAAACTGAAATTAAGTATACTAAACCTATTTGACCAAGTTCCCAGTTTCCTGCAGTTCTCAGTGCCAACCCATCTCAGAGTGTCTGTCTGATTTCATCACCTCTAAGTGCAGTGAAAGGGGTTTAAAATTAGAAAAATCCATCACTGTTGACCAAACTGGAAATATTTGGCAATCTAATCCAAGGCTGGCCATTGTTCAACTGGTGTGATAGTGCCTGGGTTTAAAGAGGAGAGACCGCCAGTTTTATAAGAACTTTGGCGTGGCGTGGCATGGCACCACCTCTTTCTGCGCATTTTTCCACGCAGACATACTGCTTGTAAAAAGTGCTGACTTGACGGTCTTGGAGGCTGAGGTGTCCCCTTTATCCATGGAGCGGCTGTTGCACTCGTGCCCTCACATTTCGTTGCCAGCTGGAGGGTGGGGTAGAAAGGTTCCTGCACTATGCTTTTTGGCCTTTCCCTTCCTTGCTATGACTATTTTTGTTCCATTAGCGGCAATAACAGCGGAGAGCACTCATTCAGGCAGTGCTCCAAGAAGCTGGTGGTTTTGCCAATGTCAGCTATAAAAATGTAGAAGAGAATAGAATACAACAAAA
Source organism: Buteo buteo (assembly GCF_964188355.1). NCBI lineage: Eukaryota > Metazoa > Chordata > Aves > Accipitriformes > Accipitridae > Buteo > Buteo buteo. The sequence continues at coordinate 33,656,533 of NC_134177.1, forward strand.
CATAATTGCTACTGCTGGCTCCCAGCTTCTGAGAACAGTACCATCTACTGCTACCATTAATGAAACCAGCCCAGGGTTAACAACAGTAATTTTTTTCCACAGACTTTAGATGAGGCCACTATGATTTATCTTGGAGCTGAAGGTGAAACTTCCAGATCTAATCCATGTTCTGCCTCTGCCATCAAATTCGTGCTTCCCTTCTGCTCAGGCCATCGCTGTTGCTAACTGGTAGCGACTGCCACTGTCTGATGGGCATATGTCCTGGGTTCAGCTGGGATAGAGTTAATTTTTACAGGAACCGGGGAGGTGGGGGGCATAGCCGGGGCAGCTGACCTGAACTAGCCAAGGAGCTATTCCATACCATGTGACATCATGTTCAGTATATAAATGGGGAGTGGGCCGGGGGGAGCTCTCTACTTTCGGTGGGGAAAGTGGCGGAGCGTCGGGTTCCGGGTGGTGAGCCGTTGCACTGTGCATCACTCTTTTTGTATACTCTTTCATTAGTACCGTTGTTGTTATAACCTTTTTTTTGTGTTGTCCCAGTAAACTGCCTTTATCTCAACCCTGGAGGTTCCAGGGCTTTTTTTCTTTTCTCTCCTCAGTCTCCTCCCTATCCCACCGGAGGGGGGTGGGAGGAGTGAGCGAACGGCTGCGTGGTCCTTTGTTACCGGCTGGGCTGAAAACCACGACACCAGGTCTAAGCCCTCTCTTGCTGGAGCAATGAGAGGAACAGGGTCCTATGCCCGGAGATACTGCTACACCCTGCGGGTCAGTGTAACAAACTCTGACTGTCCGAAATAAAAGAGTAGTGCACAGGCTGGACAAGCAGGTTGGGCACTGTGGACATGGTGTCAAAATCAGGAGGGCACAACCCCATGAGAAAAGCAATCCTGCCACTGAGCTCTGCTTGGCCCTTCTCTTTTGCAGGCCATCAGACATAGAAGTGGCTTCTGCTTAATCGGAGGAACCCTCTGCAATAACTAAGTGTAGAACACTGTTATCAGGAAACAGAAAGGTCGGGTTCAATACAATCTCAAGGGAAAGCCAAACAGACTTTCTGCTCCTGGAATGACACTTGCAGTTAGTTACTCATCAGATCTGCACACAGCGAGCAAAGAAGGAAATGATGCTGCTAGCAGAGACTCCCAATAAGCTACAAGACACTTGCCATGCACCAATAACCTATTCGTGGAAAGAGAGAAAACTGCACTTTGAGTTTCTCTAGCCTCTGTGTCCAGAAGAAACAAGTTGCTCTGTACACTCATCCTACAGCCTCCTCCTTTCCTTCCCCAGCACTACCAATTCTTCTCTTCTAGTGTATTGCATCGTTTATTGAACTGCGCCTTCTCACTGGACTGCTGGAAAAGCGGGATCACACGGATGCAGCACCAGCCCACCCTGCTGATGTCACGGCCACCACATCGCAGCCAGCAGACTGCTCCTGCTGCTCCACGTCACGAAGGCATTGCTGACAGCCCTAGCCCCAGAAGAGGATAAAAAGGGCTGCGCCAAGCCAGACGGCCAGACGAGGCGGCAGGTGAGCGAGATCCGAGAGGAGCAGGCACCCAGGGGAAGGCAAGGAGGCTGGGGCTCCCCACAGCAATGGAGGGGGACTTCTCTTTGGCTGCTTCTCCTGACAATGACAGCCAGACTCCTGCAAAGGGACGCAACAAGGCCACGGCTCCTGTCCTCGCCCACTTCGTCACTGGCACGGAGAGCTCTCAACACGCTACAGGACAGATGAGACACCCCTGGCCACTACCCATCCCGGGCTTGCAGGGAGCTTCCCAAAGCCACAGGCAAAGGGAACGCCACAAAACTGTGCCCTGGGGGGCGGAGGGCTGGTCCCGAAACGGACATCCTGGCACCAGCCATGGCCATGTCACAGCCAGCAGGCTACGCCTGGTGGTCCAGGTCAGAAAGGGGTTGGACACACGGCTGGCTGCGGGACCGTAGAAAAGGGGCTGCACCAGACGAGACTGGCAGACGACGAGACAGGCTAGCAAAGACTTACAGGCTCTGAAAAAGCCACCCTATCTGTAGCCCATCCTCATCCTATAGAGAGCCAGAAGGTGCCCACCCCTGTGGGCAAGGACAGAGCCACACCACCCACCCTGTCTCGACCCCATCCAGGTCCCGCAGGCCGATCAAAGGTGCTCGCAGCCATGGACAAAGGGAGCTCCATAAGACCCACCGTATCCGGACCCCATCCTCGTCCTACGGACAGCCAGGAGGTGCCCACCCTTGTGGGCAAAGGGAGAGCCGCAGCACCCACCTTACCTCGACCCCGTCCAGTTCCCGCAGGCAGATCAAAGGTGCTCACAGCCATGGACAAAGGGAGCTCCATAAGACCCACCGTATCCGGACCCCATCCTTGTGCTCTGGACAGCCAGAAGGTGCCCACCCCTGTGGGCAAGGACAGAGCCACACCACCCACCCTGTCTCGACCCCGTCCAGGTCCCGCAGGCCGATCAAAGGTGCTCGCAGCCATGGACAAAGGGAGCTCCGCAAGACCCACCGTATCCGGACCCCATCCTCGTCCTGCAGACAGCCAGGAGGTGGGCACAGTCGTGAGAAAAAGGGAGAGCCGCACCACCCACCCCATCTCTGTAACATGTCACGGTCCCACAAGCAACTGGAGGGAACACGCAGCCATGGACATTCTCAGCTTTGGATCCTTTCACAGCAAGACAGGCGCAATTCCCACACTCCACGCAGAGACACCCTCAGCATTGCCAGCCACTCGTGGACGCACGCTTCCACACTGGGCCACGTCTTCAGTGCCAAAGGCGTGAAAGAGCACCTCCCGAAAACTCAACAAGCGTCTTTCTTCCAGAAGAGCCCTCAGACCCACAACTCTCAGCAGCAAGTACCACCCAAAGCTTCCAAACAGGGCCGTGGCTACCACCTGCTGCTTTTAGTTCTCTTTTAACCTGTGCCCAGCTGCTGCTCTGTACACTCATCCTACAGCCTCCTCCTTTCCTTCCCCAGCACTACCAATTCTTCTCTTCTAGTGTATTGCATCGTTTATTGAACTGCGCCTTCTCACTGGACTGCTGGAAAAGCGGGATCACACGGATGCAGCACCAACTCCAGGCACCAGCCCACCCTGCTGATGTCACGGCCACCACATCGCAGCCAGCAGACTGCTCCTGGTGCTCCACGTCACGAAGGCATTGCTGACACCCCTAGCCCCAGAAGAGGATAAAAAGGGCTGCGCCAAGCCAGACGGCCAGACGAGGCGGCAGGTGAGGGAGATCCGAGAGGAGCAGGCACCCAGGGGAAGGCAAGGAGGCTGGGGCTCCCCACAGCAATGGAGGGGGACTTCTCTTTGGCTGCTTCTCCTGACAATGACAGCCAGACTCCTGCAAAGGGACGCAACAAGGCCACGGCTCCTGTCCTCGCCCACTTCGTCACTGGCACGGAGAGCTCTCAACACGCTACAGGACAGATGAGACACCCCTGGCCACTACCCATCCCGGGCTTGCAGGGAGCTTCCCAAAGCCACAGGCAAAGGGAACGCCACAAAACTGTGCCCTGGGGGGCGGAGGGCTGGTCCCGAAACGGACATCCTGGCACCAGCCATGGCCATGTCACAGCCAGCAGGCTACGCCTGGTGGTCCAGGTCAGAAAGGGGTTGGACACACGGCTGGCTGCGGAACGGTAGAAAAGGGGCTGCACCAGACGAGACTGGCAGACGACGAGACGGGCTAGCAAAGACTTACAGGCTCTGAAAAAGCCACCCTATCTGTAGCCCATCCTCATCCTATAGAGAGCCAGAAGGTGCCCACCCCTGTGGGCAAGGACAGAGCCACACCACCCACCCTGTCTCGACCCCATCCAGGTCCTGCAGGCCGATCAAAGGTGCTCGCAGCCATGGACAAAGGGAGCTCCATAAGACCCACCGTATCCGGACCCCATCCTCGTCCTACGGACAGCCAGGAGGTGCCCACCCTTGTGGGCAAAGGGAGAGCCGCAGCACCCACCTTACCTCGACCCCGTCCAGGTCCCGCAGGCAGATCAAAGGTGCTCACAGCCATGGACAAAGGGAGCTCCGCAAGACCCACCGTATCCAGACCCCATCCTCGTGCTCTGGACAGCCAGAAGGTGCCCACCCCTGTGGGCAAGGACAGAGCCACACCACCCACCCTGTCTCGACCCCGTCCAGGTCCCGCAGGCCGATCAAAGGTGCTCGCAGCCATGGACAAAGGGAGCTCCGCAAGACCCACCGTATCCGGACCCCATCCTCGTCCTGCAGACAGCCAGGAGGTGGGCACACTCGTGAGAAAAAGGGAGAGCCGCACCACCCACCCCATCTCTGTAACATGTCACGGTCCCACAAGCAACTGGAGGGAACACGCAGCCACGGACATTCTCAGCTTTGGATCCTTTCACAGCAAGACAGGCGCAATTCCCACACTCCACGCAGAGACACCCTCAGCATTGCCAGCCACTCGTGGACGCACGCTTCCACACTGGGCCACGTCTTCAGTGCCAAAGGCGTGAAAGAGCACCTCCCGAAAACTCAACAAGCGTCTTTCTTCCAGAAGAGCCCTCAGACCCACAACTCTCAGCAGCAAGTACCACCCAAAGCTTCCAAACAGGGCCGTGGCTACCACCTGCTGCTTTTAGTTCTCTTTTAACCTGTGCCGAGCTGCTGCTCTGTACACTCATCCTACAGCCTCCTCCTTTCCTTCCCCAGCACTACCAATTCTTCTCTTCTAGTGTATTGCATCGTTTATTGAACTGCGCCTTCTCACTGGACTGCTGGAAAAGCGGGATCACACGGATGCAGCACCAGCCCACCCTGCTGATGTCACGGCCACCACATCGCAGCCAGCAGACTGCTCCTGCTGCTCCATGTCACGAAGGCATTGCTGACACCCCTAGACCCAGAAGAGGATAAAAAGGGCTGCGCCAAGCCAGACGGCCAGACGAGGCGGCAGGTGAGCGAGATCCGAGAGGAGCAGGCACCCAGGGGAAGGCAAGGAGGCTGGGGCTCCCCGCAGCAATGGAGGGGGACTTCTCTTTGGCTGCTTCTCCTGACAATGACAGCCAGACTCCTGCAAAGGGACGCAACAAGGCCACGGCTCCTGTCCTCGCCCACTTCGTCACTGGCACGGAGAGCTCTCAACACGCTACAGGACAGATGAGACCCCCCTGGCCACTACCCATCCCGGGCTTGCAGGGAGCTTCCCAAAGCCACAGGCAAAGGGAACGCCACAAAACTGTGCCCTGGGGGGCGGAGGGCTGGTCCCGAAACGGACATCCTGGCACCAGCCATGGCCATGTCACAGCCAGCAGGCTACGCCTGGTGGTCCAGGTCAGAAAGGGGTTGGACACACGGCTGGCTGCGGAACGGTAGAAAAGGGGCTGCACCAGACGAGACTGGCAGACGACGAGACGGGCTAGCAAAGACTTACAGGCTCTGAAAAAGCCACCCTATCTGTAGCCCATCCTCATCCTATAGAGAGCCAGAAGGTGCCCACCCCTGTGGGCAAGGACAGAGCCACACCACCCACCCTGTCTCGACCCCATCCAGGTCCCGCAGGCCGATCAAAGGTGCTCGCAGCCATGGACAAAGGGAGCTCCATAAGACCCACCGTATCCGGACCCCATCCTCGTCCTACGGACAGCCAGGAGGTGCCCACCCTTGTGGGCAAAGGGAGAGCCGCAGCACCCACCTTACCTCGACCCCGTCCAGTTCCCGCAGGCAGATCAAAGGTGCTCACAGCCATGGACAAAGGGAGCTCCGCAAGACCCACCGTATCCAGACCCCATCCTCGTGCTCTGGACAGCCAGAAGGTGCCCACCCCTGTGGGCAAGGACAGAGCCACACCACCCACCCTGTCTCGACCCCGTCCAGGTCCCGCAGGCCGATCAAAGGTGCTCGCAGCCATGGACAAAGGGAGCTCCGCAAGACCCACCGTATCCGGACCCCATCCTCGTCCTGCAGACAGCCAGGAGGTGGGCACACTCGTGAGAAAAAGGGAGAGCCGCACCACCCACCCCATCTCTGTAACATGTCACAGTCCCACAAGCAACTGGAGGGAACACGCAGCCACGGACATTCTCAGCTTTGGATCCTTTCACAGCAAGACAGGCGCAATTCCCACACTCCACGCAGAGACACCCTCAGCATTGCCAGCCACTCGTGGACGCACGCTTCCACACTGGGCCACGTCTTCAGTGCCAAAGGCGTGAAAGAGCACCTCCCGAAAACTCAACAAGCGTCTTTCTTCCAGAAGAGCCCTCAGACCCACAACTCTCAGCAGCAAGTACCACCCAAAGCTTCCAAACAGGGCCGTGGCTACCACCTGCTGCTTTTAGTTCTCTTTTAACCTGTGCCCAGCTGCTGCTCTGTACACTCATCCTACAGCCTCCTCCTTTCCTTCCCCAGCACTACCAATTCTTCTCTTCTAGTGTATTGCATCGTTTATTGAACTGCGCCTTCTCACTGGACTGCTGGAAAAGCGGGATCACATGGATGCAGCACCAACTTCAGGCACCAGCCCACCCTGCTGATGTCACGGCCACCACATCGCAGCCAGCAGACTGCTCCTGCTGCTCCACGTCACAAAGGCATTGCTGACACCCCTAGCCCCAGAAGAGGATAAAAAGGGCTGCGCCAAGCCAGACGGCCAGACGAGGCGGCAGGTGAGCGAGATCCGAGAGGAGCAGGCACCCAGGGGAAGGCAAGGAGGCTGGGGCTCCCCACAGCAATGGAGGGGGACTTCTCTTTGGCTGCTTCTCCTGACAAGGACAGCCAGACTTCTGCAAAGGGACGCAACAAGGCCACGGCTCCTGTCCTCGCCCACTTCGTCACTGGCACGGAGAGCTCTCAACACGCTACAGGACAGATGAGACACCCCTGGCCACTACCCATCCCGGGCTTGCAGGGAGCTTCCCAAAGCCACAGGCAAAGGGAACGCCACAAAACTGTGCCCTGGGGGGCGGAGAGCTGGTCCCGAAACGGACATCCTGGCACCAGCCATGGCCATGTCACAGCCAGCAGGCTACGCCTGGTGGTCCAGGTCAGAAAGGGGTTGGACACACGGCTGGCTGCGGAACGGTAGAAAAGGGGCTGCACCAGACGAGACTGGCAGACGACGAGACGGGCTAGCAAAGACTTACAGGCTCTGAAAAAGCCACCCTATCTGTAGCCCATCCTCATCCTATAGACAGCCAGAAGGTGCCCACCCCTGTGGGCAAGGACAGAGCCACACCACCCACCCTGTCTCGACCCCATCCAGGTCCCGCAGGCCGATCAAAGGTGCTCGCAGCCATGGACAAAGGGAGCTCCATAAGACCCACCGTATCCGGACCCCATCCTCGTCCTACGGACAGCCAGGAGGTGCCCACCCTTGTGGGCAAAGGGAGAGCCGCAGCACCCACATTACCTCCACCCCGTCCAGTTCCCGCAGGCAGATCAAAGGTGCTCACAGCCATGGACAAAGGGAGCTCCGCAAGACCCACCGTATCCAGACCCCATCCTCGTGCTCTGGACAGCCAGAAGGTGCCCACCCCTGTGGGCAAGGACAGAGCCACACCACCCACCCTGTCTCGACCCCGTCCAGGTCCCGCAGGCCGATCAAAGGTGCTCGCAGCCATGGACAAAGGGAGCTCCGCAAGACCCACCGTATCCGGACCCCATCCTCGTCCTGCAGACAGCCAGGAGGTGGGCACACTCGTGAGAAAAAGGGAGAGCCGCACCACCCACCCCATCTCTGTAACATGTCACGGTCCCACAAGCAACTGGAGGGAACACGCAGCCACGGACATTCTCAGCTTTGGATCCTTTCACAGCAAGACAGGCGCAATTCCCACACTCCACGCAGAGACACCCTCAGCATTGCCAGCCACTCGTGGACGCACGCTTCCACACTGGGCCACGTCTTCAGTGCCAAAGGCGTGAAAGAGCACCTCCCGAAAACTCAACAAGCGTCTTTCTTCCAGAAGAGCCCTCAGACCCACAACTCTCAGCAGCAAGTACCACCCAAAGCTTCCAAACAGGGCCGTGGCTACCACCTGCTGCTTTTAGTTCTCTTTTAACCTGTGCCGAGCTGCTGCTCTGTACACTCATCCTACAGCCTCCTCCTTTCCTTCCCCAGCACTACCAATTCTTCTCTTCTAGTGTATTGCATCGTTTATTGAACTGCGCCTTCTCACTGGACTGCTGGAAAAGCGGGATCACATGGATGCAGCACCAACTTCAGGCACCAGCCCACCCTGCTGATGTCACGGCCACCACATCGCAGCCAGCAGACTGCTCCTGCTGCTCCACGTCACAAAGGCATTGCTGACACCCCTAGCCCCAGAAGAGGATAAAAAGGGCTGCGCCAAGCCAGACGGCCAGACGAGGCGGCAGGTGAGCGAGATCCGAGAGGAGCAGGCACCCAGGGGAAGGCAAGGAGGCTGGGGCTCCCCACAGCAATGGAGGGGGACTTCTCTTTGGCTGCTTCTCCTGACAAGGACAGCCAGACTCCTGCAAAGGGACGCAACAAGGCCACGGCTCCTGTCCTCGCCCACTTCGTCACTGGCACGGAGAGCTCTCAACACGCTACAGGACAGATGAGACACCCCTGGCCACTACCCATCCCGGGCTTGCAGGGAGCTTCCCAAAGCCACAGGCAAAGGGAACGCCACAAAACTGTGCCCTGGGGGGCAGAGGGCTGGTCCCGAAACGGACATCCTGGCACCAGCCATGGCCACGTCACAGCCAGCAGGCTACGCCTGGTGGTCCAGGTCAGAAAGGGGTTGGACACACGGCTGGCTGCGGAACGGTAGAAAAGGGGCTGCACCAGACGAGACTGGCAGACGACGAGACGGGCTAGCAAAGACTTACAGGCTCTGAAAAAGCCACCCTATCTGTAGCCCATCCTCATCCTATAGAGAGCCAGAAGGTGCCCACCCCTGTGGGCAAGGACAGAGCCACACCACCCACCCTGTCTCGACCCCATCCAGGTCCCGCAGGCCGATCAAAGGTGCTCGCAGCCATGGACAAAGGGAGCTCCATAAGACCCACCGTATCCGGACCCCATCCTCGTCCTACGGACAGCCAGGAGGTGCCCACCCTTGTGGGCAAGGACAGAGCCGCACCACCCACCTTACCTCGACCCCGTCCAGTTCCCGCAGGCAGATCAAAGGTGCTCACAGCCATGGACAAAGGGAGCTCCGCAAGACCCACCGTATCCGGACCCCATCCTCATCCTGCAGACAGCCAGGAGGTGGGCACACTCGTGAGAAAAAGGGAGAGCCGCACCACCCACCCCATCTCTGTAACATGTCACGGTCCCACAAGCAACTGGAGGGAACACGCAGCCACGGACATTCTCAGCTTTGGATCCTTTCACAGCAAGACAGGCGCAATTCCCACACTCCACGCAGAGACACCCTCAGCATTGCCAGCCACTCGTGGACGCACGCTTCCACCCTGGGCCACGTCTTCAATGCCCAATTTGCTCACTGTCGCAGGCAAAGGCAGAGGCGCACCATCCACCATATGTGCAGAATATCTAGGTTCCACGGCAGCTTCAAGGTGCCCAGTTGCCGTGGACAAAAGCAATGTCGGAACACCCACCACCTCTGTACCATGTCATGGTTTCTAACGCACCTGGAAGCATTATGCAGCCGTGGATAATGAGAGCGTTGCAACACCTGTTTTATCTGTACCCCATCATCATACCAGATATATCTGAAGCTTCATACAGCTGTTGAGAAAGGGAGCACCGTACCATCCATCATATCTTTACCTCCTCACAGTCCTAGAGCCAGCTAGAAACTGCCAAGATTTTCTTTCATGCGTTAATAATCATCAGTTACAACAGTCTAAATTAGGATTTCTATTTAAAACTTAAACATCCACAGGGTGTTTTAAAGCAAGTTCTGGTTTGTGACTATCTTGTAGCAGTTTATTATGCCAAGAAAAAAAGCAAGTGTAATCTTGGTGACACACACATAATATTTGAGATCTCAGTTTTGCTGTTCTAGTCAAATTCAATGTTATGCATCCTGCAAGCAATTAGTTTGTACTAACATACGAACAATGCCTTTGCAGCGGGTTTTACAATCAGTCATAACCAAAGAGATGTTTCTGTGATCAGATGAATATGACATGGTGTGGAAATCAGCAACCTGGTTCTCAAATAGATTAAAACGTGCCTGGGTAACCTACATTTTTTGCTCCCCAGTATTCTGACACAGCATCACGTATTTCTCTGACAGGATACTATTTGTTATTCTACGAATAGCTACATAGAAGATATTGAAGTTTAAAAATACTGTTAGCTTTTTTAAGATTAAAATGGGGGTTTCCCCATGTTTTGAAGTTGTTTAGGGCTACTTCCCTGAGTTTATCATTAATCTGAAATTATTTTGTGTCACCAAGTGAAAACTCAGGAGGATTTTAGATGATCTAACTGGAAACATCTACAGAGCTCTACAAAGTTCCAATTATGTCCATTAAACTCAAAAGTCATTAAATCTATCTAACAAAAAAAATAAAAATAATTTAAAAAAAAACCACACAAAAAAACCTCAATACAAATGGAATTCCTTACAGAAACAGTTTGCACTACAATACGTACGTCCATCTTTTGGCTGGATGACTGTTCTGTTGTGTCAGTACTTATTGGACAAGACAAAATAAATACACATAAACACCCAGAGACACAGTCAAAAGCACTAGCAGAACGTTTGCTTTTTGCACAGCAAAACTAGCAACACCAAAAATAATCTGCAATACAAAGAACATGAGCAGGAGGAGCTGAGATGCTCAAGAACTTTGTTGATTGTATAGTAACGTGTTAAGATTCTGTAACATTAGGGCCTCCAAACACAGTTTTAAAGCCTTCATGAATCTGGAGATAAAGTAATTTAATCTATCCAAATGAGAAGCCAAGAAAAAATAAACGACCTACAGTGTATTCCAGCCATGAAAATTTGCAGAGGCATGCAGTAAAACATACAAATATTCACAGGAATAGGCAAAGTTCTATATATATACACAAAGACACACATACGTATACACTCCAACAACAACACAAATACATAAACAGTAAAAAACTAGTTATCTAGAAGAAGATCTAAGTTAAATGAAAAAAATTCATCCTTCTCTTACTCTATCCAAGTATTTTCAAACATTTCCCTTCACACTGAAAACAGGCACTCAGGCTGTTGTTAGATGGCAGACTATAGTACCTCACACACAAGCTGGCCTTATTCCATATTCAGAAATCAAATTTGCAAGATAATGGGACAGTAAAGCACAAATTCTTGCTCCTTAGAGGCAGGTGTCAAGAAACACCATCATCCTCACAAAATCCTGGCAGAAATCTACCACAGCTACCGCATGAAGATTTTGTCCTGGAAACCAAGGTTGCCTCAGGAGATAGCCCAGGCTGTGGGACCTACGGTGATTTGGAAGGAGAGGAACACGTAGAGAAATATTTGTCCACTTCTGTACCTCACAAGCACTAAAAATCCGTGAATCCCCCATTTAGAGAATTAATTTGTACATGGGAGATCACACTTAAATAATTCAGGATTTAATTCAGGACAAGGTTTCCTTCAAAGCCTTAAGTATTCCTTTAAAAAATTGCTTCTGGCTTGTATTACCTGACACAAATACATCTGGAGCTAGGTACATTTTCCTCTGATCATGTCATAGGCACATGTAGTTTGTCCTAAGAGAGGCCTCAGCCTAGTTTTTCACAGGAAATTAGAAAGTTGAGGTTAGCTTTATCCCAAAGAGACACTCGCTAAGGGAATACACCTGAGAGATACTATAGTGGACCAATCTACCTCTGGCTGACATCAGTAAAGTTTCCAACTCTCCATAGGCTTCAGTAGAAGGTGACAAACTATGCAGCCAAAAAAGGCACTGAGGGACAATCAAGCTAGGTGACAGCAGAGAACTTGATGACATCATACGTGGCAGATGATGTTCCTCACTAGTTTAATTACAGAATTGAAACACATGACACTGGAAGGTTTTCAGTTCTTACCTGTTCTTCTATTTCTGTCCACATAACAACACTTGATTTCATAATCTTTAAATAAGGCATGGATTTCCTAAAGAGAAAAGTACAAGTAGCATCAGATAAATAATTCACCAGACCAAATAAGTGTATAATTCATCTTTGGGGGGGGAGGGGGGAACAACCCCCACCCCCCCCCAACCTCCCCAAAACCTCCCCAACCAAAAAACTTTCCCAATAAACAGAAAATCTCACCATAGAAACACTATCAAATATTTGTTTTTAAAAGAGCTCGTTATACTACTGTATCAATGATTTTATCTCATATATAAAATTGGCTTACTGAATTTGATTAATTTACTTTTCGTTACATAAAGTCACATAAGCACAACAGCACGTCCTCTTGACTGTCTTTTGATAAAGATGAATAACATCACAGTTCATTAAATACCAAACCCCCCACAATTTCTCCGAAGTACAGCTAGCAGAGTTAAAACACCACACAGACAAGAAATACCGGCACAATCACATCATGCAGTTTTCTGAGGGCAGAACACTGTCATAGAATACAACAGCTGGTTTAGTTTCCTATAACTGCTCAAGTTCACTTTAACAGATTTTCATTCTTTTAATAATGAATATTCTTTCAACCAGCAGATAATTGTGCCCAGAATACCCCCTGGAAAGTGTCTTCTATCAATTACTGCACAAATGCTCAAGGAAGAATCAATCCCAAGAGCATTATTTGCTCCCACTAATTAACAGAGAGAGAACAGGGCTGTGGGAGGGGTGGGGTAGGAGCGAGTGTAAGAAAGAGGTGTGTACCAGTTTGCTGTGGCTATTCCCCAACAAGAGCAAGGTGTAGGCACGTGACCCACAAAACCCACAAACTATTACCAGTTCAGTGGCGAGAATGCCAACATGAACGTTAACCATCCCCAAGAAGAAACTGGGAGTAGTAACGTGGATATAAGTATTCTTTTACGTGGATAAGTCCCATAAACAATAGCGAAAGACCATCTCAGTAAGCAAAATAATCAACCAACTTTATCCGAAAGTTTAATTGCAGACAGTTTCCAGTAGCCCAGTCTACTTGCCAGTTTGCTAATTCAATATATATAGCCTAGAGGTTAATTGGGTTCTCTGTGACTGGTATCAGGTGCATACCTTTTAGTCAAGCCAGCACCAATCTCTAGTTTCACTAGTTAACAGCTGTCAAATACTACATTAAGAAAATACAGCAGCATTTCACAAGCTACCAGCCATCCTCTAATCAGACGCCATAAGGATGTGGTTTCGGAAAAGCAAAATACACCAGGCATAATTCAAAGATTCGGACCAGGTAGGCAATTTGACTGTGGACATCTCTCTAACGAGGATTAGACGGTGGTTCATTCTCAGTCATGGGAGAGTGAGAAGACACTTTCTGCACAGTTTTGTACAGCTCAGCTGTACTGTGGCACTGAGGACTCTAAAGAAGTTATTTCTGTCCCACTTAGAAAAAGGGGGACATGTTTACCTATTTCCTAGATTATTTTACAAGAGTAACACTGAAAATTACATATGATGATTAAGTAGCAGGAAATACTATTTCAAACAGCTCAGAACACCCTTGAAAGCCATCTGTGAAGCAGATGATTCCACATGATTTCCCAGTAACTGTTTGAAACTTCAACTGAGAGGGAAAACAGCCTATATTGAACATATCTTTGTGGGATAATTATGAGGTCTCATGTAAAAAATGATGAGAACATCAGGAAGATTTAAAATGAAAGCCTAATTTAAGCAAAGTAGTTTTAGTAAAGACTTTAACACCAACTTCCACAGGTTGTTGCAAACACTGCCAGGTTTGTGCAACTGGCTCTTCCAGGAAGGTGCTTGTTCTTGTGCTCTCATGGCCCCCAGTGGCAGGGCTGAGCCCTCTTCCTGTGGAATTGGGCTTGTGTAGTATTTCAATGAAAGCATTTTTCACATCAAGACCGTTTGTGACAATTTACAAAAATAAAACATACTACGCCGTCTCTTAAGCAAATGTGTACTCCTTCAAATTAAACAGATACATAGATATCTGTGCACATTAGACTAAGATTCTTCACAATATTTTCAGAATTACAAAGCCGGCTTTTGGACTCGGGCACTTCTCTAAACTTGACCTTCAACATCTTTCAACACTTAGGTCCCTTAGAAAAGGACGAACACTACCATTTTAATGTTGTTAACAGTTTCTACTCCCGACAGCTCAGAGCAGAACTCTCAGGGAAAGCAACAGGAACACTTTACTTGCTGTTCCTAACCAGGTTCAGCTGTGCACCACCAAACATCATGCACCAACAGCACTGAACATGGTTGGTCCCTTTGGGGTAAACAGTTACCCAGTATTTGGGCCAGGAAGGAGTGTTTACTCTGGGAGGAGAAACAGGTCATCCAAGTCAGGTGTATTCTCTGGCACAAGCCTATTAACTTGCAATGAATGTAAGCAGAGGGCTGTTGGCCTGAGCACAGCAGAAACAAACAGCCACGGTTCATTTCCCATTCCCAACCTCCCAGCAGCCCGCCAGCTCATGCACCTGGGAAGCCCAGCCTCCGCACCCCCCAGCCCAGCTACGCCAGCCCTCTCCCCATGGCAGGACCTACCACCACCACTGCACACACCCACGGAGAAGTCATCAAGCCCCTGCCCACACTGTGCAGGAGGAAAACCTTTCGCCCTCCCCAGGTTAGCCTCACCTCGGCACTGCCCTGTGCTGGGCAGCCACCTGAGAAGGGCAACGCAAGCACTCACCATTTATCATCACACAAGGTTTAGCAAAGCAGTAATAATAAACCCCGTGGTCGTACCACACGCGAGCACTCGCTGCCATCCCCAGTGCCACCGCTTCGCCCATGCTCACAATATCTACATCCAAACCACCTGTTGGGCAAGCCAGGCCACTATTAGTATTTCTTCCACATAACTTTTACAAAACTGCTTCTCCTAAAGGATTTTTTCCTCTTGTATAAATGAATGAATCTACTAGCCTAAAAAAGAGTGACTGACAATGACCATGATAAGCATGATTTAACTGTGTCATACTAAGTCTAAACAAAACGGCAACATCCACTAACATGCTGAAGGTCTAGCTGCCTAAGCGTCAATGCACTGAACATCAGGCTAGATTATGGTATTTTGACAACAAAACCTGTAAGCAGTTACAAAGCTATCTGGCAGACATACAGCAGTCATGGATCCCGTGAAGTTTCCAACACAAACGCTGTTTATAGCGGTGCCTATCTTGGCCCTCAATTACTGCACTCCTAGGATTGACTCCTAGTTGGCTCCTGAACCAGATGTAAAACTCAGCAACAACTCTTGGGCACCGAGGTGTGTTTGTACCTGAGCAAAGTCCCCGCCAGGCAGCTCCCGGGGGGATGTGTCCCTGGTCAAAGCAAGGATGATACGTACCACAGAAACGGAGAGGAGAGAAAACGGAGGACAGACCTTGCTCAGAGTGACAGCAGTTGCATAAACACATGGGCCATGCCAGCAGCTCTAACTGAACATCCTGGAACAGAAATGTAACCAATAATGCTTAGCTACTATACAGACCCTTAAACTTTCAAAGTTCTTAAAAGCAGACTTTGAAAGCTACTTTATCTTGCCATCAGTAAAAATTAAAATCCTAACCAGAAAATAATCAGTTCATAATTTAAAATTAGCAGAAAAAGCAAAACCAAATATATTAAAAGGAGTTTAAGCGAAACCACTAGTAAGTACAGGCTGAATATACTTTTAAAATGTATTACTTACTACTATAAGAAATGTGGTCTTCAAATACTTCAGTTCTTGGCCTGTCCTGTCTTGCCTCCGGTAGAAAACCTGGCAACATGAGGTTTTGCCACATACTATCCGTTTGAAATTTGCATCTCTCAAATGGAAAGAATGCCTTCCTTAGAGAGGATCTGTCTTTATGCTTTATTACCTGCACTGTTTTAAACACAAACAAGAAAGGGAGTCATTAACAGGCACATTTGTCCTATTTATCAGATTAGTAAAGTTCAATGTATTATTTCTAATAAAATCAGCTTTTCATACCCAGGATCTCATAGTGCAGGAAAAGAAATACGCAAGAAATACTCAGTCGTCACCTGGAACAAGATACCATGTATATAAAGCCTACAGCACCCTAACCCCAAGTATTCTTCTCTCTCCAGATGCAATACCGAAATGTGTTATTCTGGCAACAAAAATATTTAACAATTATAATGGCGCCTGGCCAGATTTCTACAGTAAGCTTTAGTGGTGTTTCCAATATAAACACTGTACAAGCCTGGTCTATAACTTCGCTCTCAGTAAGTAGCTGAAGGCCTAAACTTCACTCGCATACTCTTGAAACGGACTCAATTATGTTTTAAGTAGTTGAACTAAATAACATGTGTGGCTAACCAAGAAGTTTTAAATCATCTCATAAACTAAAAAAGACTTTGTTTTCATTTGTGCAGGCAGAGCAGGAAAGAGGAGGACTTCTCAGGAAAAAAGCTTTACATTTACAAATTATATAATGGGGTGTTCCTTTCATTCAAATTTCAGACCACTGAATCTTTGAGTCCATGACATGATACATGGATTTCAGTGCAGATATTAAAAAAACCAAAAAAGTCTGCTGTGGAAAAAAAAAAAAAAGGTAGTAAAAAGAGAAGATCAACACACTTTAAAATAACATTCTGTTACTTACACTCTGGTCATCCTGAAGTTCTTGGCATCTCTTTACCAGTAAAGGAGAGAAGTTGTTATTGATACCTTCCCTCCCTCAGCCCAGAGCAGTCCTCCTGCCTCCCAGAGCACCCAGAGCATGGGTATTATGATAGTTCCAAGGACCTTCAATATGCGATGCATGCCTTTGAGCACCGCTCTTTCAACATCGTCTACAATTGTGTTCCTTGCTGTTGAAATGGATTAGTTGATTCATCTCTGATGGTTCAGGGAGATGCACGCACAACAAGGCAAGCACAAGAGACATCCAACGAAGAGACTGCCGATTCATTGCCAAGCACTGACCAGAATAAAATGAACAACTACAACCACGCTTACCTTTAAGTCTCTTTGCAAAGATTCTTGATACAAACATCAGTCTTACCACAATACTGCATCAGAGGATATTAATGCTAACGAGAACAGACCCACCATCTGACATTTTTCAGAAAGACCGGCACCAATGGGACAATCTTGCCTGTCTTACTGTAAAACATCACACATGGCTGCCCTGCTAGGATTCCTTGGATCCTCCTTATGGCCCTTCATCCTAATGAAGCCATACAATGATTACTCTGGCAGGAGCAGATGACACTTCCCCACTCTCGCAAGACAAATTGCAAGTTAGAGGAGTATGTTCTGCAAAGGCTGCAGGAGAGAGGATCGCTGCTCTGGACAGCGCGTCCTGTACGTGAAGGCTGCTATGCGGCGCAACGCTCTTGATGCAAGCAGCGAAGCTCCACGGAGAAAGAGGAAGGCCCGTTGTGACCCTCCGTCCAGCCTGGTCCACAGTCGGTACTGGAATTCTCTTTTTAAGACAGTAGTCACTGCTACAGTATTACCTCAAAATCTGAAGTACATTCAGCATAACACCTAGGGGTCCCATATTCTCAGTGCATGGTGTGTTACCAGTTCACACCTCTCCAAAAGCTTCAGAGCAAGAAGATCAGATTGAGAGGAGAAGGAATGCCCCCCAAGTAGAACAAAATACCCAGCCCATTTTTAATATAGTTTCCATATAGCCACAATGATAGAAAAATATCAGATTGAGGGAGGGAGGGAAAACACAACATTAGTTAAGGCAGGAGTTGATCTGGTAAGCTGGTTTACTTACAACACTGACCCAACTAACAGGAACCTTGGTCAGTAATCTAAGAATAGATTCAGCAATCAGAAAAGTAACAAAAGTATAGCTGTACAGATATCAACGGTGCTTCATCTCAAGATTTAGAGAAGTCACAGCAATGGTGTATGTCCATTTTTAGGTCATTATCACACTAAGGGTTTGATAATGTCCACAGTTCGGGTACTGTGCTGGAGGAATCAGAAGAGGATAAATATGGGGGACTAACTGGCAACTCTAAAAGACTTCACCGAGACAGGTGAGCACAAAATCGACTGACTTGCCAACCAAACAGTAAATGGAGACTTTGCCTTCAAGAACAGTGAAGGTGCTAATAAAAATGTTTACCGCATACCTGTCACAAAAACACCTTTCTCCGTGGCTGTAGTGCTAGAATTGCTTGAAGAAATACTAATCCTGCAAGTACATATTTGCAGGTTGAGCTATAAAGCCCAATGCAGAAAGAATCTTCTTGACATAGTTTTGACTTAATTTGTTCCCCCTTTGGATTTGTTTCGTACTGACACCCCATGAAAAAAGCGCCTACGGGAATGCTGACTTACTTGATGTGACAGACTGCAAAGTGCTTTCTTCAGGCCCTCCTTCCTTGGCAGCATTTGCCCCTTAACAACAGCCACTGAGCACCTGAAGTGCTGAATGCTTCTGACACGTAAAGATCCCTCTGTTTGTTTGGTTTCTAAGACTACCAACCCCTGGTACAATGTTTTTGGTTCAGAAACTTCATGGCTAAGGTACGTTTCTTCTGTGGCCTTAAGAGTATTTTTTTTTTTTTTCAGTTTAACACAAGTGGAACTCCAAAGGTAATAGAAGATTACAAGTACAATAATAAATAAATAAAGTTAATACGTAGCTACAACTGGCAGAGGAAAATGCTTGTTACCTAATTTCACCTGAAAAATGTTGGAGTCTTGTTCTCATTTTGAAGATGATGAACCTCCTGGCAAAACTGAACATCTCCACCAATCTATATCAGCAGAAGAGTCATTTCTCGCTGGAAAACTATTTTGGTAAATCTTGGCCTCACTCTTCACATGGTGACAACGAATGATAGCAAACCCAACACCCCAGTGATTAGAAATGAATAATTACATTTATGAAAACCTATTCTAGAAGACTTTGCTGCAGTTTAACCATGTTCATCTCCTTCCTGACGGTGAATAAATTGGCCAGGTTAGCTATAGTTTATCTGATTTTACTTGGCTAACCAATCATTTCAGGAAGAAAACAGCAGACAAAACACCTCTGCACAGTGTTTACCAAGGGTGCTAATTTGAAATAAGAAATGTTAAGTTTTATGGTAATTTTTGGAAATGCATGACAGCCAAATACACAGGTGTACTGAATATGCCTGATGACCACAAACACACTTCTTTCCAAAACTGCTCCAGGCCAGAAACTTTTCTCTCTACAGCACGACTATTCTACCTTTACACGCCAACACCAACAGCTCAACAATGTTAAAAAATCAAAATGACATCTTTTGAAACTGTGTTTCAGGATCTGTACATGGTGGTACTGTTCTAGCCTAGTAACGGGTGAACATTAGAACCTTGCATATGGAGAAAAAGGCATCTAAGTGCTACTTTTAAGTCATCAAAACCAAATGGCAAACTTCCAAGATACTGTGTGGCTGCCAAATTGGACCTTAACGCCAGCGTTCTTTGTCTGACCAAGCAGCGCCAGGCTTGACGGCTTCCATATTGGCGAGATGGGCTTCTAACCAGTCCACACGTGAATTCACGACGTACCTGCTGTGTGCAACAGGAGCAAGTAACACAACTGTTCGAGCGTCAGACAAAGTGATCCCCCTCTGGCTATCCACAGCAAGCATCTTGTGACATGCCAGTAAGCCCTCTCTGTCAACACGGTCACGCGAGATGGCTTCTTGAAGAGACGATGAAGATTAGCAGGGTTTTCCAAGTTGTGAGTTTGCTACTGACTGGGTCATTAAGTCGCTGTAAAGAGAGGTGAGGCTCTGTGTGTAAAACATCACGCAGGATCATAGCAAAACTGTCACGTCTAAAAACTCTACCTACCTACAATCACAGTACAGCACGGCCAAACAGACCAAAAGGCACCCTATACGTGAGAACAAAACGTGAAGTACGCTGGCAAGCAAGCTCAGTACTCTGGACCAAATTATGCTCATCCCTGAAAAGATTCTCTCTAAAATGAATGGTCCCTCTCTACAGGAGTTACGGAGAAAATGACAGTCTGCACGTGCTGCACTTACCCGCAGGTAGTAAAATCGTCCGTGCTTTAGAAAAAGAGGGGAAGAGACACACCTCCGGAGTGATTTAGAACAGAAGTTGTAATTACATTCTTTCACACTTGTGCATCAAGTTGAATATTTGGAGCACGGTCAAGCTCTGGCAAGCGACTGTGCAACTAAATCGCCTCAAAATCTGACCCCCATGCATCAGGTTTAAGAGTTCACCCGTTTTCTCCTCTGAAGCGCAGCAGTTTGAGCGGAATTTTCCTAAACCACCAACGGATTGCGGAAAGCCGCTTGCACCGACTCCACGCTGCTCACCTCAGGCAAAAAACAAAGAAAAACAAAACCCGGGTTTGCAGCTTCTTAGCTTTACTTTTGCTGCAGGATCGTGAAGCCGCCCTACCTGTCTGGATGCAGTGAGGACGCAGGTGCCGCCTCAGGGGTACTGCTAACGGGCCACACACCGGCCGCCGCTTCCCTTCAGGAGGGTCACGCAAGTGCCACTACCCCGCTCATCCATCGGCCTTGCCGACTTGCACACCTTGCTGCCGGCGTGCCGAAGAAAGCGCTGCCCCTCGCAGTCCCCCGGCTTTGCCCCGGGACGGGGGCTGCTCTCTCACGCCCTGCGCCCCGACGCCGGCTCCCACAGGCCAGCAGGTAAGCGCGGGCGCCAGCGCGAAGCTGCCGCGGAGCCGTTCCCTGCCAGCCCGGCGTCGCCCCCCGCGGAGGAGGGCGGCAGTTCCCACCGCGAGGGGAGGACGAGCCGGAGCCGCCCTCCGCGGGCACCGCGGCTGCCGGCGGTAGCAAAGCCGTCTGCCAAAGGCGGCGGCGGGAGGAGAAGCCCGAGCGGACCCGCGGCGGGGAGGAAGGCAAGCCGCGGCCCCCTCGCTCCCCCGCAGACGAGGGCAAACGCGGGCCGCCGGGCAGCCCGGCGCCTCCCTCACGCCGGCCCTGGGGAGCGGCTCCCCCGCCCCCGGGCACGGCCCGCCTGAGGCGCCGGCGGGAGCGCGCGACGCCGCCGGCCGCCTGAGGGAAGGCGGCGGCCGTACCTGGCTGCTGCTCTCGGCCGGCGGGTTCCTCAGCCAGGGGCTGGCGCCTGTCGCTCAGCTGCCGGCGGGCGCTCGCCAGGCGCCTCGCCGCCTCCTCGGGGCCCAGCGGCGGGGGCCGACCCCCCCGCGGCGGCTCCGCGGGCGGCGCCGCGCCGCGCTCGGCTGCTGCCGCCGTTCTTGCAGAGCGCTCGGGCGAGCGGGGGGACGGGCGGGCAGCGGGCGAGCCGCGAGCACGGCACGGGCCGCTGGCGGGGCGCGGGGAGCCCGCCAGGCTCCGCCGCGCGCCGCGCGCCTCGCCCCCGGGCCCGCCGCGCTGACTGGCCGCGCCCGCCGCCCTCTCCCTCCCGGGGGGAGGCTGAAAGCTGCGGAGCCCCGTGAAGGGGCGGCGGGCTCGGCCTCCCCGCCAGCCACAGAGGGGTGGCCCCGGCCCCGGCCCCGGCCCCGGCCCCGGCCCCGAGGCGGTGAAAGGGAGGCAGATGCTCCGCGAGGAGGGAAGGGCGGGGGCGGGGGGGGGTGGGGGGGGCGAGCAGAGAAAACTGAGCGGGGCTCGGTAGTGCCTGTAACGGCCTCAGGCTGCGAACCTCTTCAAGGGGTGTGGGATGCACGGGGATCAGAGGGCGAGTTCCATCCCCGCAGTAACGTATCTCGAGTCAAATTTTAGGGAAGGTCTTGAGCGCTCCCGAGGGCAGTTTGGGGCTCCAGTATGAGGACAGTCGCCCCAAGAGCCATCGTGAGGGCAGCGCCTCAGGGAGGCCAAGGCCTGGACACCGGCACGGCGCGGCTCATCGCACCCAGGAGGTATCGTTTCCCCAAAGTCCCGCTCTCCATACCTTCCTTGGGTACAAGTCCACCCGGAGAGACCAAAATGCAGAACGCCAACAAAGCAAAGCAGATCTCCAGGGAACCCAAACGCTCCGTCAGAGGTTAGCAGGCACGATGGCGCGAGGTGATCTCGTTCTAACTTGATTCTGCATCAGAAACGTACCAAACCAATTACAAAGCGCCCGAATGGGTAAACCAACGCCTGGGTGCTGCGCTTGCGGCAAAAGTCACCCTCTTCTGGCAAAGCACCGTGTAATGGTGGATGGGCAGGCACGGGGCTTGCGAATGTCATGCGAAGAAAAGGAACGCAACATCCCGATAGAAGGAAGGTATTTCTGGGAGGCGCTGTAAAAGAAATCTTCCCTTGTCTGAAGCCTCCGTCCCTAAAAATGTTTCACTCTGTTAACGCTTGCTTTAAAAAAACAGAATAGGTTGTTCTCTTGGAAAATTCATTTCTCCTTAGCATAGTTACTTGCAATGTCGTTTACAGCTCGGTAAATTTAGCTCTGAACATCATTATCGTTGCTATAAATGAACGAAGAATAATTTCAGTATTGGTGTTCGTTTGTAGTTACGAGGCTGACCACAAGGAACAGGCAAAAGAAAATCCAAACCTGAGAAACAGTGGTCTTAAAAAGGAAACTGGAAACACACTTTGAGTTAAATTGGGTATGTGCGACTAAGTTCTTGCCGAGAAAATCTAATTCTGGATGATAATTCTTGACTAGGCTTAAAGTGCCATTTTAGAGACAGGATTACCAGTTACGGAAACGGCGCCCCCTCCCCCGCGCCCCCAAATAACGATAGTGGTTTTAGAAATTGCTTTAGTCCAAACCAAAGCTAGCGAGTTAAGACTACAAAGAGTCTTGAACCTTCATTACTAAAATTAATTTTAAAACTACTGAGCAAACAACAATCAAAGTACTTTTTGTTGGTTTTGGTGTATTACAAAAAAATTTGTCAGGGCTGACAAGCTTCCTTTCAAGCCCTGTTCAGGGGCTTCCTTCTCCCTAAATTTTTAAGCAGGTGATGTTCCTCCTCCTTCGGTATTTGCGTTCTGTTTAATGAATTTTGGAAATCAGAGGTCTGATGAAGGACATTTGTAAATGGTTCATCTATTTGTCACGGGAGAATTTGAGAACTGCCAAATTCAGCCTGTCGGGACAGGCTGTCAGAACAGTACTACCTTAGCCTTCATACATAAACCAAGAAGCAGGAAAAACTACTATAACAAATTATTAGTGTGAGATCTGATCTAAAGAAAACTTCATATTCTTAGAGAAACAAGATTTTCATAGGTCACCCTTCTTTGAGGAATGTAAGTGAAAATCAGTATATACCTGCTATTTTTTCAAATTTCCGATGAAGATTTGCATTTTAAAACTATGAAATACCTTTTCCAGCCCAAGCTGTGAGGTATAGGATTCTTAAGTCCTAAGGATTTACAAAGTAATAATCATGCTACCTATAAAATTATCCTTGGAAAAGATAAAAAAAAAAGAGTGAAAAGTCTGCTAGTGACTATTTACAAACTGATTTTCCAGTCAAGCTATGAAATTGTAGTGAGGATACTTAAATACTGTCTCCTCAAAACCTTTCCAAAGCATAGGATAGATTATGTGATATAAATTATTCTGGGACCACAAAAAAGATATTGCTCTGCTAGGAATACTAGAAACACGTAACTATCTCCTCAGAAATAATTACCAGATTAAGCTGTTACAGTAGAATTACAGATCTGCTCAAACACTATGCAGTTTGGTGAAGCTGTTGAAGTAGTGAAAGCAGAGTGATTAATTATACCATTAATTTTTCCAGTTTCAAGGTCGACACTCTGGTTCATCTGTATGCTACTGATAATTAATCCTACCTATAGCAATTACCTTCTCAAAAGCTGCCTGCCTTTTTTTTTTTTTTTCTTTTGATAGGCTGCAGGTGTATCTGAATGGAAGTCCTTAAAAGTTAAAGTGCATTGCTAAAAGAAGTATCTCAGAAATGAATAGTTTGATATTAATGGCAAAACCAAAACTACTGCAGTATTAGTTGTAAATAGTTCCAGAGAAATGTAAGCATTTTTCTTGCTTAGAGATACATATTTAAAAGATTGCATTTTGTAGGTAAGTGTATTCATCTTTTTATCCCCCCCCCCCCCCCCCCCCAATGCTCACATTCCATTCTGTATACAGGCAGTTGATATCACACAGGTAGATGAAGGAATTGCCTGCGCTAAAAGGCAACTATGAAGTGCTGCGGGAAGAGAGCAGGAAAGATCCAAGCTCTTGCCATAGTCCGTGGAGGCGGTCCATCAAAATGAACAAGGAGGTAGGGCACGCATCACCTCCTATGACAACCAAAATCAGCCAAACGGGCGTCAGTGCCAAGAACCAATCTGACCTGAGGAAATACTCCCTCTTGAACCCAAATGTCATCCCTGTTTTGAACTACAGTACACCCTCAGGCAGGTACCTGGAGAATTAAAATATAATTTTAAATAGAAGAACAATCAAAATTAGGCACCGATAAAGTAAAACACCGGAGTCCCTTGGAGCCCCCCCAGAGCATCAGTGGGCACATTAATATAGTACAGAGGTTGTGCGAGCCGACAATCCAGCCTTCTTGGAACCTCCACAAACATTCCAGCCTTCTTGGAACCTCCACAAACATTCCAGCCTTCTTGGAACCTCCACAAACATATCAACGCATTAGATGCGCAGGCCTTTCATTTGGCAAGTTAATCTTCTGCCTTCAGGAATTCTCCCACTTTACCATACAGTTTCTGCCAGAAGCACCAAAACCCTGGGCTGGTGGCACAGGTTACTGTCCTCTGTGCTGGCTTTGGCCAGCGCTCCTTCAGGTCAGCCATTACTGCTCTCAGCTGTTCTTTGGAACAGCTAACTGCTTTGTAACAGTGAAAAGAAATTGTGTAAGCTTAAGCAGTCCTTGCTAACCCATGCTGTGAGAAGTGACGCAGGTTAGGGAACCCACTCCCAAGCCTCTGCTTCTTTGCAGGAGTGGGAAACGTCTTCAGGAAGATGCTGAGATGGTGCAACTCGGGATGAACTGCAAGTGGTAACAGTCTCCACCCAGCTGTACCCAGGAGAGGAAGAAGACAGCGAGCCAACGCATGTATGTATTTTCCTTAAAGAATTTCATCTTGTTGATTACAGACCATCCTTCTATATGCAGACATTGTATGCATATGTTTGTATGAGTATACTGTTACTCACTTTATGTTGCTTTCAAGACAAAGCCCTACACATTTCTGCTTTGCACTCTAAACAGTGCAGTTTTCTAATGCACTTTCATTACATTTCAAAATTGCTGCAAAAGCAAAAAGCACTATTTAAAAAAAAGCAGAAAAGTATAGTGTTCTGCAAATGTAACTTTGGTTGCCCTGCTGACTTGATGCTATTATACAGATAAGCCACTTTGCAGTAATTTAATTTAGTTCACTAAATTCCTTTTTAATTAAGAGTAACGTACCCATCCACAGCAGTTGCTGCTGTAGCTCTTCTGAGCTGAAGATTAATTTACCCATGCTTCTGCAGCTTCAAAGTATCACAAGCCATATATATTTTTTCATTTTTATGGGATGAGAGTGTTAAAACAGAATTGTGTCACATTCTTTCTGAATTAAAGATGCACTCAGGCATAATTGTCCATGTGCAAAAGTACAAACAAGTTCAGATCTGTGCAGATAAAACAAAAGCCAAGTTTTAGAACATCTACTGGATCTCAAAGACCCATCTGATGTTCCCAGGTATACAAGAACGTATCTGTGAACTATTTAGGTAAGTGATTTCTTATATGAAAGAGAAATCTAAACAATTTTCTAAAACCTGAAACCATGCGATTGGTATGTTTCCTGCAATGAGGGTGTGGAATCCATCAGTTGCTGCAAATTCGACGCTTCCATAAAAATCCCCGATTGCTAGCACCATTTCACGTGAACAAAGTGAAAACAATACCACTCCCTTTAGTCTATATTATGCCCGCTGTTTCAAGCTCTAGCTGCTCCTTTTGTTTCATTAGGAAACTGAAATTTTGAAACCAAAAGATGTAGATTCAGTTGTCAACACCAGTAATTAGTTCGGTGATGATTATCTAGATGCTCAGTTGTTTATCTCAAGGATGCATCTTGCCTCCCAAATATACTGGAGGTGCCAAAAGAAGTTCCTTTCACCATTTTTCTACCAAATTTAAATACATTCTGTGTTCTCAGTGTACTACCATTCCATAGTGCAGTAACATTGAGGATCATTAAGAAACAAATGGAATTTCATATCAAATTACCAACCTAGAACAGCACAGTGAGCAACTGATACCTCCAGTATTCTGATGAAGCAAAAACTTCGTAACCCCTCTCTGCAGCTACTGCATAGTCTCAGGCTTCACTTATTCTGCAGGGTTGCGATCCACTAATTAACCATTAGAATAACTGAGCATATCTAGACTGCCATTTTGTTGAGATAGGTATTGTGACACAGCAAGTCCTCCCAATTAACTGCTAAGCTTGTTTTAACATCAGAGATGATACTTTGATTAATGTTTCATTCTCCAGGCACTTAGGAGTTGCAGTAATATAGGAACAGACTTCAGGTCCATCAAATCACATCCCAGCAGTGCCCATCTTCAGGTCAAAGAGATGCCAGATGGGCAACACATTGCTTCAGAGACCACAACAGCCACACGCTTCATTCAGAGTTGCATTGCCAATAAACAGTGACTTTCACTTTGCTCGCGCTCCTTTGCGGGAGCCTTATATGTACTGTACATAGCTCACATTCACTGGGATATGTCAGGTACTGCTGTGTGTGACCAAAAATGGCATGTTCTTAAATGTTCTTCCATACAGATACGAAAACACTTCAAGTGACTTTGCCCACAGCTGAACGTTTTCTTTTTAAGTGGAACCTGATAGCTATTAAACTTGGTGCAACGCTGCTCCTAAGTGTGTTAGGAATGATGGATTATCCCAGTTACAGACTGGTTAGCAACTTCTCCGCAGTTTCCAGTCTGTAACACGGTAGTCTGCAAATGAACGGTAAGACCGTAAAGATAGAAGAGGTAAGAGCTATAGCTTATAAAGCGAGTAACTATTCTGAGGAAATCATTACACTGAAACGTAATGTAATAGTCTATTTTGGGAATCATGGTCTTTGCACTAGAATTTATAACCTTTGTTGCCTAATGCATATCATTAGCAAATTCGTGTGAAGGTTATATTTAAAGACAGCAAAAAGAGAGTAAATCTCAAAATGAACCACCACAAAACAAATGCAGCTTCTTGAATAATACCTGAGAACAAAAGAAAATAAGATCAAACAAATATTCTAAGTACAGTCCTCTTCAATAAATGGCCCTAGAGCCCAATATTTTCATGAGGAAACCTCAGCAAAACTATCTCCTAAAACAATGCCTTGCCTGCTTTAAATCACCATTCTTCCCTGCATAGGCTTTATTTTTCCTCATTCAGAGTCAACTTCCAATTTAGTAATAACTTCTTGGCAGAAAGTACATTTTGGCAATTTTAGTATTGAAAAAAGTGTTCCTTGGGTTTCTAGCAAAAGCAGGTACATCCCCACATTCCTACACACAGTGTTTTTATTGGCTAACCTGTTAACGTGCTGCAAATTGTAGTTTCAAATCATTCTGTCTCAGATTCTCTGTAAGGGCCTGTTTTTCTAGGAACTGGAAACTGATATTGATAATTCACAGGAAACTGTGAAATAATTTCACATCAAAAAATAGCAAAATCATAATACTGAATTAAAGCATTCCAGAGGGTGAATCGGTACATCTCCATTACTATCTAAGTCACAGCCCTTACAGATCTGGCTAATTATAAACCTGAAGAAAATCTTTGACATGATTTAACTGAATAGCTAGCACGTACTGGGAATGAACAGGCATCTTACCAGCAATTTGTTTTGACATGATAAACCAGTCAGTGATTTATCCCTGCCAGCAGAGGTTGGAGTCTGAAAACACCCCCACAATATTCTGTCCTTAAAACCGCTGTAACTTATTAAATATGGAAGACTGGCATAGAGGATGTAATGCAAGCTAAACTTTCCCAAGGCGTTCTTAAAAAATTGATGAGACTTTAAAATGTTCTG
This sequence comes from Buteo buteo, assembly GCF_964188355.1. Classification (NCBI taxonomy): domain Eukaryota; kingdom Metazoa; phylum Chordata; class Aves; order Accipitriformes; family Accipitridae; genus Buteo; species Buteo buteo. Next base: position 33,684,589 of record NC_134177.1, read on the forward strand.
CCAATCAGTTATAAAAAAGGTTTCCACAGAAACTGTCATGCAACATGAGTTTTTGCTATAAACACATTTATTGAAGTGTCAAACTTCTACACGTTCATTCTGTTTTCATGGGGCACAAAAGATCCCACCCCCTTCCTGTTATCCAGGCTCTCTGGCTGAGGTTACGGCAGTAACACATTTTGACTTGTTTATAGAGATTTCTTTGGTTAAGCTGCAATGCAAATAAACACACTTAAAGAGGTTATTATTGTTTTGCAGGAATTAGATCATGTAGTTTGATTACTCAACCTTTAATCTCTCCCAAGTGCATGTGATTTGCATACATTATGCCAAGAGAATTGATATGGGGAGTAAATTAATTCTTTAAGTGTCAGGAAGTTGGAAAACTGAAATTAAGTATACTAAACCTATTTGACCAAGTTCCCAGTTTCCTGCAGTTCTCAGTGCCAACCCATCTCAGAGTGTCTGTCTGATTTCATCACCTCTAAGTGCAGTGAAAGGGGTTTAAAATTAGAAAAATCCATCACTGTTGACCAAACTGGAAATATTTGGCAATCTAATCCAAGGCTGGCCATTGTTCAACTGGTGTGATAGTGCCTGGGTTTAAAGAGGAGAGACCGCCAGTTTTATAAGAACTTTGGCGTGGCGTGGCATGGCACCACCTCTTTCTGCGCATTTTTCCACGCAGACATACTGCTTGTAAAAAGTGCTGACTTGACGGTCTTGGAGGCTGAGGTGTCCCCTTTATCCATGGAGCGGCTGTTGCACTCGTGCCCTCACATTTCGTTGCCAGCTGGAGGGTGGGGTAGAAAGGTTCCTGCACTATGCTTTTTGGCCTTTCCCTTCCTTGCTATGACTATTTTTGTTCCATTAGCGGCAATAACAGCGGAGAGCACTCATTCAGGCAGTGCTCCAAGAAGCTGGTGGTTTTGCCAATGTCAGCTATAAAAATGTAGAAGAGAATAGAATACAACAAAACATAATTGCTACTGCTGGCTCCCAGCTTCTGAGAACAGTACCATCTACTGCTACCATTAATGAAACCAGCCCAGGGTTAACAACAGTAATTTTTTTCCACAGACTTTAGATGAGGCCACTATGATTTATCTTGGAGCTGAAGGTGAAACTTCCAGATCTAATCCATGTTCTGCCTCTGCCATCAAATTCGTGCTTCCCTTCTGCTCAGGCCATCGCTGTTGCTAACTGGTAGCGACTGCCACTGTCTGATGGGCATATGTCCTGGGTTCAGCTGGGATAGAGTTAATTTTTACAGGAACCGGGGAGGTGGGGGGCATAGCCGGGGCAGCTGACCTGAACTAGCCAAGGAGCTATTCCATACCATGTGACATCATGTTCAGTATATAAATGGGGAGTGGGCCGGGGGGAGCTCTCTACTTTCGGTGGGGAAAGTGGCGGAGCGTCGGGTTCCGGGTGGTGAGCCGTTGCACTGTGCATCACTCTTTTTGTATACTCTTTCATTAGTACCGTTGTTGTTATAACCTTTTTTTTGTGTTGTCCCAGTAAACTGCCTTTATCTCAACCCTGGAGGTTCCAGGGCTTTTTTTCTTTTCTCTCCTCAGTCTCCTCCCTATCCCACCGGAGGGGGGTGGGAGGAGTGAGCGAACGGCTGCGTGGTCCTTTGTTACCGGCTGGGCTGAAAACCACGACACCAGGTCTAAGCCCTCTCTTGCTGGAGCAATGAGAGGAACAGGGTCCTATGCCCGGAGATACTGCTACACCCTGCGGGTCAGTGTAACAAACTCTGACTGTCCGAAATAAAAGAGTAGTGCACAGGCTGGACAAGCAGGTTGGGCACTGTGGACATGGTGTCAAAATCAGGAGGGCACAACCCCATGAGAAAAGCAATCCTGCCACTGAGCTCTGCTTGGCCCTTCTCTTTTGCAGGCCATCAGACATAGAAGTGGCTTCTGCTTAATCGGAGGAACCCTCTGCAATAACTAAGTGTAGAACACTGTTATCAGGAAACAGAAAGGTCGGGTTCAATACAATCTCAAGGGAAAGCCAAACAGACTTTCTGCTCCTGGAATGACACTTGCAGTTAGTTACTCATCAGATCTGCACACAGCGAGCAAAGAAGGAAATGATGCTGCTAGCAGAGACTCCCAATAAGCTACAAGACACTTGCCATGCACCAATAACCTATTCGTGGAAAGAGAGAAAACTGCACTTTGAGTTTCTCTAGCCTCTGTGTCCAGAAGAAACAAGTTGCTCTGTACACTCATCCTACAGCCTCCTCCTTTCCTTCCCCAGCACTACCAATTCTTCTCTTCTAGTGTATTGCATCGTTTATTGAACTGCGCCTTCTCACTGGACTGCTGGAAAAGCGGGATCACACGGATGCAGCACCAGCCCACCCTGCTGATGTCACGGCCACCACATCGCAGCCAGCAGACTGCTCCTGCTGCTCCACGTCACGAAGGCATTGCTGACAGCCCTAGCCCCAGAAGAGGATAAAAAGGGCTGCGCCAAGCCAGACGGCCAGACGAGGCGGCAGGTGAGCGAGATCCGAGAGGAGCAGGCACCCAGGGGAAGGCAAGGAGGCTGGGGCTCCCCACAGCAATGGAGGGGGACTTCTCTTTGGCTGCTTCTCCTGACAATGACAGCCAGACTCCTGCAAAGGGACGCAACAAGGCCACGGCTCCTGTCCTCGCCCACTTCGTCACTGGCACGGAGAGCTCTCAACACGCTACAGGACAGATGAGACACCCCTGGCCACTACCCATCCCGGGCTTGCAGGGAGCTTCCCAAAGCCACAGGCAAAGGGAACGCCACAAAACTGTGCCCTGGGGGGCGGAGGGCTGGTCCCGAAACGGACATCCTGGCACCAGCCATGGCCATGTCACAGCCAGCAGGCTACGCCTGGTGGTCCAGGTCAGAAAGGGGTTGGACACACGGCTGGCTGCGGGACCGTAGAAAAGGGGCTGCACCAGACGAGACTGGCAGACGACGAGACAGGCTAGCAAAGACTTACAGGCTCTGAAAAAGCCACCCTATCTGTAGCCCATCCTCATCCTATAGAGAGCCAGAAGGTGCCCACCCCTGTGGGCAAGGACAGAGCCACACCACCCACCCTGTCTCGACCCCATCCAGGTCCCGCAGGCCGATCAAAGGTGCTCGCAGCCATGGACAAAGGGAGCTCCATAAGACCCACCGTATCCGGACCCCATCCTCGTCCTACGGACAGCCAGGAGGTGCCCACCCTTGTGGGCAAAGGGAGAGCCGCAGCACCCACCTTACCTCGACCCCGTCCAGTTCCCGCAGGCAGATCAAAGGTGCTCACAGCCATGGACAAAGGGAGCTCCATAAGACCCACCGTATCCGGACCCCATCCTTGTGCTCTGGACAGCCAGAAGGTGCCCACCCCTGTGGGCAAGGACAGAGCCACACCACCCACCCTGTCTCGACCCCGTCCAGGTCCCGCAGGCCGATCAAAGGTGCTCGCAGCCATGGACAAAGGGAGCTCCGCAAGACCCACCGTATCCGGACCCCATCCTCGTCCTGCAGACAGCCAGGAGGTGGGCACAGTCGTGAGAAAAAGGGAGAGCCGCACCACCCACCCCATCTCTGTAACATGTCACGGTCCCACAAGCAACTGGAGGGAACACGCAGCCATGGACATTCTCAGCTTTGGATCCTTTCACAGCAAGACAGGCGCAATTCCCACACTCCACGCAGAGACACCCTCAGCATTGCCAGCCACTCGTGGACGCACGCTTCCACACTGGGCCACGTCTTCAGTGCCAAAGGCGTGAAAGAGCACCTCCCGAAAACTCAACAAGCGTCTTTCTTCCAGAAGAGCCCTCAGACCCACAACTCTCAGCAGCAAGTACCACCCAAAGCTTCCAAACAGGGCCGTGGCTACCACCTGCTGCTTTTAGTTCTCTTTTAACCTGTGCCCAGCTGCTGCTCTGTACACTCATCCTACAGCCTCCTCCTTTCCTTCCCCAGCACTACCAATTCTTCTCTTCTAGTGTATTGCATCGTTTATTGAACTGCGCCTTCTCACTGGACTGCTGGAAAAGCGGGATCACACGGATGCAGCACCAACTCCAGGCACCAGCCCACCCTGCTGATGTCACGGCCACCACATCGCAGCCAGCAGACTGCTCCTGGTGCTCCACGTCACGAAGGCATTGCTGACACCCCTAGCCCCAGAAGAGGATAAAAAGGGCTGCGCCAAGCCAGACGGCCAGACGAGGCGGCAGGTGAGGGAGATCCGAGAGGAGCAGGCACCCAGGGGAAGGCAAGGAGGCTGGGGCTCCCCACAGCAATGGAGGGGGACTTCTCTTTGGCTGCTTCTCCTGACAATGACAGCCAGACTCCTGCAAAGGGACGCAACAAGGCCACGGCTCCTGTCCTCGCCCACTTCGTCACTGGCACGGAGAGCTCTCAACACGCTACAGGACAGATGAGACACCCCTGGCCACTACCCATCCCGGGCTTGCAGGGAGCTTCCCAAAGCCACAGGCAAAGGGAACGCCACAAAACTGTGCCCTGGGGGGCGGAGGGCTGGTCCCGAAACGGACATCCTGGCACCAGCCATGGCCATGTCACAGCCAGCAGGCTACGCCTGGTGGTCCAGGTCAGAAAGGGGTTGGACACACGGCTGGCTGCGGAACGGTAGAAAAGGGGCTGCACCAGACGAGACTGGCAGACGACGAGACGGGCTAGCAAAGACTTACAGGCTCTGAAAAAGCCACCCTATCTGTAGCCCATCCTCATCCTATAGAGAGCCAGAAGGTGCCCACCCCTGTGGGCAAGGACAGAGCCACACCACCCACCCTGTCTCGACCCCATCCAGGTCCTGCAGGCCGATCAAAGGTGCTCGCAGCCATGGACAAAGGGAGCTCCATAAGACCCACCGTATCCGGACCCCATCCTCGTCCTACGGACAGCCAGGAGGTGCCCACCCTTGTGGGCAAAGGGAGAGCCGCAGCACCCACCTTACCTCGACCCCGTCCAGTTCCCGCAGGCAGATCAAAGGTGCTCACAGCCATGGACAAAGGGAGCTCCGCAAGACCCACCGTATCCAGACCCCATCCTCGTGCTCTGGACAGCCAGAAGGTGCCCACCCCTGTGGGCAAGGACAGAGCCACACCACCCACCCTGTCTCGACCCCGTCCAGGTCCCGCAGGCCGATCAAAGGTGCTCGCAGCCATGGACAAAGGGAGCTCCGCAAGACCCACCGTATCCGGACCCCATCCTCGTCCTGCAGACAGCCAGGAGGTGGGCACAGTCGTGAGAAAAAGGGAGAGCCGCACCACCCACCCCATCTCTGTAACATGTCACGGTCCCACAAGCAACTGGAGGGAACACGCAGCCACGGACATTCTCAGCTTTGGATCCTTTCACAGCAAGACAGGCGCAATTCCCACACTCCACGCAGAGACACCCTCAGCATTGCCAGCCACTCGTGGACGCACGCTTCCACACTGGGCCACGTCTTCAGTGCCAAAGGCGTGAAAGAGCACCTCCCGAAAACTCAACAAGCGTCTTTCTTCCAGAAGAGCCCTCAGACCCACAACTCTCAGCAGCAAGTACCACCCAAAGCTTCCAAACAGGGCCGTGGCTACCACCTGCTGCTTTTAGTTCTCTTTTAACCTGTGCCGAGCTGCTGCTCTGTACACTCATCCTACAGCCTCCTCCTTTCCTTCCCCAGCACTACCAATTCTTCTCTTCTAGTGTATTGCATCGTTTATTGAACTGCGCCTTCTCACTGGACTGCTGGAAAAGCGGGATCACACGGATGCAGCACCAGCCCACCCTGCTGATGTCACGGCCACCACATCGCAGCCAGCAGACTGCTCCTGGTGCTCCACGTCACAAAGGCATTGCTGACAGCCCTAGCCCCAGAAGAGGATAAAAAGGGCTGCGCCAAGCCAGACGGCCAGACGAGGCGGCAGGTGAGCGAGATCCGAGAGGAGCAGGCACCCAGGGGAAGGCAAGGAGGCTGGGGCTCCCCACAGCAATGGAGGGGGACTTCTCTTTGGCTGCTTCTCCTGACAATGACAGCCAGACTCCTGCAAAGGGACGCAACAAGGCCACGGCTCCTGTCCTCGCCGACTTCGTCACTGGCACGGAGAGCTCTCAACACGCTACAGGACAGATGAGACACCCCTGGCCACTACCCATCCCGGGCTTGCAGGGAGCTTCCCAAAGCCACAGGCAAAGGGAACGCCACAAAACTGTGCCCTGGGGGGCGGAGGGCTGGTCCCGAAACGGACATCCTGGCACCAGCCATGGCCATGTCACAGCCAGCAGGCTACGCCTGGTGGTCCAGGTCAGAAAGGGGTTGGACACACGGCTGGCTGCGGAACGGTAGAAAAGGGGCTGCACCAGACGAGACTGGCAGACGACGAGACGGGCTAGCAAAGACTTACAGGCTCTGAAAAAGCCACCCTATCTGTAGCCCATCCTCATCCTATAGAGAGCCAGAAGGTGCCCACCCCTGTGGGCAAGGACAGAGCCACACCACCCACCCTGTCTCGACCCCATCCAGGTCCTGCAGGCCGATCAAAGGTGCTCGCAGCCATGGACAAAGGGAGCTCCATAAGACCCACCGTATCCGGACCCCATCCTCGTCCTACGGACAGCCAGGAGGTGCCCACCCTTGTGGGCAAAGGGAGAGCCGCAGCACCCACCTTACCTCGACCCCGTCCAGTTCCCGCAGGCAGATCAAAGGTGCTCACAGCCATGGACAAAGGGAGCTCCGCAAGACCCACCGTATCCAGACCCCATCCTCGTGCTCTGGACAGCCAGAAGGTGCCCACCCCTGTGGGCAAGGACAGAGCCACACCACCCACCCTGTCTCGACCCCGTCCAGGTCCCGCAGGCCGATCAAAGGTGCTCGCAGCCATGGACAAAGGGAGCTCCGCAAGACCCACCGTATCCGGACCCCATCCTCGTCCTGCAGACAGCCAGGAGGTGGGCACACTCGTGAGAAAAAGGGAGAGCCGCACCACCCACCCCATCTCTGTAACATGTCACGGTCCCACAAGCAACTGGAGGGAACACGCAGCCACGGACATTCTCAGCTTTGGATCCTTTCACAGCAAGACAGGCGCAATTCCCACACTCCACGCAGAGACACCCTCAGCATTGCCAGCCACTCGTGGACGCACGCTTCCACACTGGGCCACGTCTTCAGTGCCAAAGGCGTGAAAGAGCACCTCCCGAAAACTCAACAAGCGTCTTTCTTCCAGAAGAGCCCTCAGACCCACAACTCTCAGCAGCAAGTACCACCCAAAGCTTCCAAACAGGGCCGTGGCTACCACCTGCTGCTTTTAGTTCTCTTTTAACCTGTGCCCAGCTGCTGCTCTGTACACTCATCCTACAGCCTCCTCCTTTCCTTCCCCAGCACTACCAATTCTTCTCTTCTAGTGTATTGCATCGTTTATTGAACTGCGCCTTCTCACTGGACTGCTGGAAAAGCGGGATCACACGGATGCAGCACCAGCCCACCCTGCTGATGTCACGGCCACCACATCGCAGCCAGCAGACTGCTCCTGGTGCTCCACGTCACAAAGGCATTGCTGACACCCCTAGCCCCAGAAGAGGATAAAAAGGGCTGCGCCAAGCCAGACGGCCAGACGAGGCGGCAGGTGAGCGAGATCCGAGAGGAGCAGGCACCCAGGGGAAGGCAAGGAGGCTGGGGCTCCCCACAGCAATGGAGGGGGACTTCTCTTTGGCTGCTTCTCCTGACAATGACAGCCAGACTCCTGCAAAGGGACGCAACAAGGCCATGGCTCCTGTCCTCGCCCACTTCGTCACTGGCACGGAGAGCTCTCAACACGCTACAGGACAGATGAGACACCCCTGGCCACTACCCATCCCGGGCTTGCAGGGAGCTTCCCAAAGCCACAGGCAAAGGGAACGCCACAAAACTGTGCCCTGGGGGGCGGAGGGCTGGTCCCGAAACGGACATCCTGGCACCAGCCATGGCCATGTCACAGCCAGCAGGCTACGCCTGGTGGTCCAGGTCAGAAAGGGGTTGGACACACGGCTGGCTGCGGAACGGTAGAAAAGGGGCTGCACCAGACGAGACTGGCAGACGACGAGACGGGCTAGCAAAGACTTACAGGCTCTGAAAAAGCCACCCTATCTGTAGCCCATCCTCATCCTATAGAGAGCCAGAAGGTGCCCACCCCTGTGGGCAAGGACAGAGCCACACCACCCACCCTGTCTCGACCCCATCCAGGTCCCGCAGGCCGATCAAAGGTGCTCGCAGCCATGGACAAAGGGAGCTCCATAAGACCCACCGTATCCGGACCCCATCCTCGTCCTACGGACAGCCAGGAGGTGCCCACCCTTGTGGGCAAAGGGAGAGCCGCAGCACCCACCTTACCTCCACCCCGTCCAGTTCCCGCAGGCAGATCAAAGGTGCTCACAGCCATGGACAAAGGGAGCTCCGCAAGACCCACCGTATCCAGACCCCATCCTCGTGCTCTGGACAGCCAGAAGGTGCCCACCCCTGTGGGCAAGGACAGAGCCACACCACCCACCCTGTCTCGACCCCGTCCAGGTCCCGCAGGCCGATCAAAGGTGCTCGCAGCCATGGACAAAGGGAGCTCCGCAAGACCCACCGTATCCGGACCCCATCCTCGTCCTGCAGACAGCCAGGAGGTGGGCACAGTCGTGAGAAAAAGGGAGAGCCGCACCACCCACCCCATCTCTGTAACATGTCACGGTCCCACAAGCAACTGGAGGGAACACGCAGCCACGGACATTCTCAGCTTTGGATCCTTTCACAGCAAGACAGGCGCAATTCCCACACTCCACGCAGAGACACCCTCAGCATTGCCAGCCACTCGTGGACGCACGCTTCCACACTGGGCCACGTCTTCAGTGCCAAAGGCGTGAAAGAGCACCTCCCGAAAACTCAACAAGCGTCTTTCTTCCAGAAGAGCCCTCAGACCCACAACTCTCAGCAGCAAGTACCACCCAAAGCTTCCAAATAGGGCCGTGGCTACCACCTGCTGCTTTTAGTTCTCTTTTAACCTGTGCCCAGCTGCTGCTCTGTACACTCATCCTACAGCCTCCTCCTTTCCTTCCCCAGCACTACCAATTCTTCTCTTCTAGTGTATTGCATCGTTTATTGAACTGCGCCTTCTCACTGGACTGCTGGAAAAGCGGGATCACACGGATGCAGCACCAGCCCACCCTGCTGATGTCACGGCCACCACATCGCAGCCAGCAGACTGCTCCTGCTGCTCCACGTCACAAAGGCATTGCTGACAGCCCTAGCCCCAGAAGAGGATAAAAAGGGCTGCGCCAAGCCAGACGGCCAGACGAGGCGGCAGGTGAGCGAGATCCGAGAGGAGCAGGCACCCAGGGGAAGGCAAGGAGGCTGGGGCTCCCCACAGCAATGGAGGGGGACTTCTCTTTGGCTGCTTCTCCTGACAATGACAGCCAGACTCCTGCAAAGGGATGCAACAAGGCCACGGCTCCTGTCCTCGCCGACTTCGTCACTGGCACGGAGAGCTCTCAACACGCTACAGGACAGATGAGACACCCCTGGCCACTACCCATCCCGGGCTTGCAGGGAGCTTCCCAAAGCCACAGGCAAAGGGAACGCCACAAAACTGTGCCCTGGGGGGCGGAGGGCTGGTCCCGAAACGGACATCCTGGCACCAGCCATGGCCATGTCACAGCCAGCAGGCTACGCCTGGTGGTCCAGGTCAGAAAGGGGTTGGACACACGGCTGGCTGCGGAACGGTAGAAAAGGGGCTGCACCAGACGAGACTGGCAGACGACGAGACGGGCTAGCAAAGACTTACAGGCTCTGAAAAAGCCACCCTATCTGTAGCCCATCCTCATCCTATAGAGAGCCAGAAGGTGCCCACCCCTGTGGGCAAGGACAGAGCCACACCACCCACCCTGTCTCGACCCCATCCAGGTCCTGCAGGCCGATCAAAGGTGCTCGCAGCCATGGACAAAGGGAGCTCCATAAGACCCACCGTATCCGGACCCCATCCTCGTCCTACGGACAGCCAGGAGGTGCCCACCCTTGTGGGCAAAGGGAGAGCCGCACCACCCACCTTACCTCGACCCCGTCCAGTTCCCGCAGGCAGATCAAAGGTGCTCACAGCCATGGACAAAGGGAGCTCCGCAAGACCCACCGTATCCAGACCCCATCCTCGTGCTCTGGACAGCCAGAAGGTGCCCACCCCTGTGGGCAAGGACAGAGCCACACCACCCACCCTGTCTCGACCCCATCCAGGTCCCGCAGGCCGATCAAAGGTGCTCGCAGCCATGGACAAAGGGAGCTCCGCAAGACCCACCGTATCCGGACCCCATCCTCGTCCTGCAGACAGCCAGGAGGTGGGCACAGTCGTGAGAAAAAGGGAGAGCCGCACCACCCACCCCATCTCTGTAACATGTCACGGTCCCACAAGCAACTGGAGGGAACACGCAGCCACGGACATTCTCAGCTTTGGATCCTTTCACAGCAAGACAGGCGCAATTCCCACACTCCACGCAGAGACACCCTCAGCATTGCCAGCCACTCGTGGACGCACGCTTCCACACTGGGCCACGTCTTCAGTGCCAAAGGCGTGAAAGAGCACCTCCCGAAAACTCAACAAGCGTCTTTCTTCCAGAAGAGCCCTCAGACCCACAACTCTCAGCAGCAAGTACCACCCAAAGCTTCCAAACAGGGCCGTGGCTACCACCTGCTGCTTTTAGTTCTCTTTTAACCTGTGCCCAGCTGCTGCTCTGTACACTCATCCTACAGCCTCCTCCTTTCCTTCCCCAGCACTACCAATTCTTCTCTTCTAGTGTATTGCATCGTTTATTGAACTGCGCCTTCTCACTGGACTGCTGGAAAAGCGGGATCACACGGATGCAGCACCAGCCCACCCTGCTGATGTCACGGCCACCACATCGCAGCCAGCAGACTGCTCCTGCTGCTCCACGTCACAAAGGCATTGCTGACACCCCTAGCCCCAGAAGAGGATAAAAAGGGCTGCGCCAAGCCAGACGGCCAGACGAGGCGGCAGGTGAGCGAGATCCGAGAGGAGCAGGCACCCAGGGGAAGGCAAGGAGGCTGGGGCTCCCCACAGCAATGGAGGGGGACTTCTCTTTGGCTGCTTCTCCTGACAATGACAGCCAGACTCCTGCAAAGGGACGCAACAAGGCCACGGCTCCTGTCCTCGCCCACTTCGTCACTGGCACGGAGAGCTCTCAACACGCTACAGGACAGATGAGACACCCCTGGCCACTACCCATCCCGGGCTTGCAGGGAGCTTCCCAAAGCCACAGGCAAAGGGAACGCCACAAAACTGTGTCCTGGGGGGCGGAGGGCTGGTCCCGAAACGGACATCCTGGCACCAGCCATGGCCATGTCACAGCCAGCAGGCTACGCCTGGTGGTCCAGGTCAGAAAGGGGTTGGACACACGGCTGGCTACGGAACGGTAGAAAAGGGGCTGCACCAGACGAGACTGGCAGACGACGAGACGGGCTAGCAAAGACTTACAGGCTCTGAAAAAGCCACCCTATCTGTAGCCCATCCTCATCCTATAGAGAGCCAGAAGGTGCCCACCCCTGTGGGCAAGGACAGAGCCACACCACCCACCCTGTCTCGACCCCATCCAGGTCCCGCAGGCCGATCAAAGGTGCTCGCAGCCATGGACAAAGGGAGCTCCATAAGACCCACCGTATCCGGACCCCATCCTCGTCCTACGGACAGCCAGGAGGTGCCCACCCTTGTGGGCAAAGGGAGAGCCGCACCACCCACCTTACCTCGACCCCGTCCAGTTCCCGCAGGCAGATCAAAGGTGCTCACAGCCATGGACAAAGGGAGCTCCGCAAGACCCACCGTATCCAGACCCCATCCTCGTGCTCTGGACAGCCAGAAGGTGCCCACCCCTGTGGGCAAGGACAGAGCCACACCACCCACCCTGTCTCGACCCCGTCCAGGTCCCGCAGGCCGATCAAAGGTGCTCGCAGCCATGGACAAAGGGAGCTCCGCAAGACCCACCGTATCCGGACCCCATCCTCGTCCTGCAGACAGCCAGGAGGTGGGCACAGTCGTGAGAAAAAGGGAGAGCCGCACCACCCACCCCATCTCTGTAACATGTCACGGTCCCACAAGCAACTGGAGGGAACACGCAGCCACGGACATTCTCAGCTTTGGATCCTTTCACAGCAAGACAGGCGCAATTCCCACACTCCACGCAGAGACACCCTCAGCATTGCCAGCCACTCGTGGACGCACGCTTCCACACTGGGCCACGTCTTCAGTGCCAAAGGCGTGAAAGAGCACCTCCCGAAAACTCAACAAGCGTCTTTCTTCCAGAAGAGCCCTCAGACCCACAACTCTCAGCAGCAAGTACCACCCAAAGCTTCCAAACAGGGCCGTGGCTACCACCTGCTGCTTTTAGTTCTCTTTTAACCTGTGCCCAGCTGCTGCTCTGTACACTCATCCTACAGCCTCCTCCTTTCCTTCCCCAGCACTACCAATTCTTCTCTTCTAGTGTATTGCATCGTTTATTGAACTGCGCCTTCTCACTGGACTGCTGGAAAAGCGGGATCACACGGATGCAGCACCAGCCCACCCTGCTGATGTCACGGCCACCACATCGCAGCCAGCAGACTGCTCCTGGTGCTCCACGTCACGAAGGCATTGCTGACACCCCTAGCCCCAGAAGAGGATAAAAAGGGCTGCGCCAAGCCAGACGGCCAGACGAGGCGGCAGGTGAGCGAGATCCGAGAGGAGCAGGCACCCAGGGGAAGGCAAGGAGGCTGGGGCTCCCCACTGCAATGGAGGGGGACTTCTCTTTGGCTGCTTCTCCTGACAATGACAGCCAGACTCCTGCAAAGGGACGCAACAAGGCCACGGCTCCTGTCCTCGCCCACTTCGTCACTGGCACGGAGAGCTCTCAACACGCTACAGGACAGATGAGACACCCCTGGCCACTACCCATCCCGGGCTTGCAGGGAGCTTCCCAAAGCCACAGGCAAAGGGAACGCCACAAAACTGTGCCCTGGGGGGCGGAGGGCTGGTCCCGAAACGGACATCCTGGCACCAGCCATGGCCATGTCACAGCCAGCAGGCTACGCCTGGTGGTCCAGGTCAGAAAGGGGTTGGACACACGGCTGGCTGCGGAACGGTAGAAAAGGGGCTGCACCAGACGAGACTGGCAGACGACGAGACGGGCTAGCAAAGACTTACAGGCTCTGAAAAAGCCACCCTATCTGTAGCCCATCCTCATCCTATAGAGAGCCAGAAGGTGCCCACCCCTGTGGGCAAGGACAGAGCCACACCACCCACCCTGTCTCGACCCCATCCAGGTCCCGCAGGCCGATCAAAGGTGCTCGCAGCCATGGACAAAGGGAGCTCCATAAGACCCACCGTATCCGGACCCCATCCTCGTCCTACGGACAGCCAGGAGGTGCCCACCCTTGTGGGCAAAGGGAGAGCCGCACCACCCACCTTACCTCGACCCCGTCCAGTTCCCGCAGGCAGATCAAAGGTGCTCACAGCCATGGACAAAGGGAGCTCCGCAAGACCCACCGTATCCAGACCCCATCCTCGTGCTCTGGACAGCCAGAAGGTGCCCACCCCTGTGGGCAAGGACAGAGCCACACCACCCACCCTGTCTCGACCCCGTCCAGGTCCCGCAGGCCGATCAAAGGTGCTCGCAGCCATGGACAAAGGGAGCTCCGCAAGACCCACCGTATCCGGACCCCATCCTCGTCCTGCAGACAGCCAGGAGGTGGGCACAGTCGTGAGAAAAAGGGAGAGCCGCACCACCCACCCCATCTCTGTAATATGTCACAGTCCCACAAGCAACTGGAGGGAACACGCAGCCATGGACATTCTCAGCTTTGGATCCTTTCACAGCAAGACAGGCGCAATTCCCACACTCCACGCAGAGACACCCTCAGCATTGCCAGCCACTCGTGGACGCACGCTTCCACACTGGGCCACGTCTTCAGTGCCAAAGGCGTGAAAGAGCACCTCCCGAAAACTCAACAAGCGTCTTTCTTCCAGAAGAGCCCTCAGACCCACAACTCTCAGCAGCAAGTACCACCCAAAGCTTCCAAACAGAGCTGTGGCTACCACCTGCTGCTTTTAGTTCTCTTTTAACCTGTGCCGAGCTGCTGCTCTGTACACTCATCCTACAGCCTCCTCCTTTCCTTCCCCAGCACTACCAATTCTTCTCTTCTAGTGTATTGCATCGTTTATTGAACTGCGCCTTCTCACTGGACTGCTGGAAAAGCGGGATCACACGGATGCAGCACCAACTTCAGGCACCAGCCCACCCTGCTGATGTCACGGCCACCACATCGCAGCCAGCAGACTGCTCCTGGTGCTCCACGTCACGAAGGCATTGCTGACACCCCTAGCCCCAGAAGAGGATAAAAAGGGCTGCGCCAAGCCAGACGGCCAGACGAGGCGGCAGGTGAGCGAGATCCGAGAGGAGCAGGCACCCAGGGGAAGGCAAGGAGGCTGGGGCTCCCCACAGCAATGGAGGGGGACTTCTCTTTGGCTGCTTCTCCTGACAATGACAGCCAGACTCCTGCAAAGGGACGCAACAAGGCCACGGCTCCTGTCCTCGCCGACTTCGTCACTGGCACGGAGAGCTCTCAACACGCTACAGGACAGATGAGACACCCCTGGCCACTACCCATCCCGGGCTTGCAGGGAGCTTCCCAAAGCCACAGGCAAAGGGAACGCCACAAAACTGTGCCCTGGGGGGCGGAGGGCTGGTCCCGAAACGGACATCCTGGCACCAGCCATGGCCATGTCACAGCCAGCAGGCTACGCCTGGTGGTCCAGGTCAGAAAGGGGTTGGACACACGGCTGGCTGCGGAACGGTAGAAAAGGGGCTGCACCAGACGAGACTGGCAGACGACGAGACGGGCTAGCAAAGACTTACAGGCTCTGAAAAAGCCACCCTATCTGTAGCCCATCCTCATCCTATAGAGAGCCAGAAGGTGCCCACCCCTGTGGGCAAGGACAGAGCCACACCACCCACCCTGTCTTGACCCCGTCCAGGTCCCGCAGGCCGATCAAAGGTGCTCGCAGCCATGGACAAAGGGAGCTCCGCAAGACCCACCGTATCCGGACCCCATCCTCGTCCTGCAGACAGCCAGGAGGTGGGCACACTCGTGAGAAAAAGGGAGAGCCGCACCACCCACCCCATCTCTGTAACATGTCACGGTCCCACAAGCAACTGGAGGGAACACGCAGCCACGGACATTCTCAGCTTTGGATCCTTTCACAGCAAGACAGGCGCAATTCCCACACTCCACGCAGAGACACCCTCAGCATTGCCAGCCACTCGTGGACGCACGCTTCCACACTGGGCCACGTCTTCAGTGCCAAAGGCGTGAAAGAGCACCTCCCGAAAACTCAACAAGCGTCTTTCTTCCAGAAGAGCCCTCAGACCCACAACTCTCAGCAGCAAGTACCACCCAAAGCTTCCAAACAGAGCCGTGGCTACCACCTGCTGCTTTTAGTTCTCTTTTAACCTGTGCCCAGCTGCTGCTCTGTACACTCATCCTACAGCCTCCTCCTTTCCTTCCCCAGCACTACCAATTCTTCTCTTCTAGTGTATTGCATCGTTTATTGAACTGCGCCTTCTCACTGGACTGCTGGAAAAGCGGGATCACACGGATGCAGCACCAACTTCAGGCACCAGCCCACCCTGCTGAGGTCACGGCCACCACATCGCAGCCAGCAGACTGCTCCTGGTGCTCCACGTCACGAAGGCATTGCTGACACCCCTAGCCCCAGAAGAGGATAAAAAGGGCTGCGCCAAGCCAGACGGCCAGACGAGGCGGCAGGTGAGCGAGATCCGAGAGGAGCAGGCACCCAGGGGAAGGCAAGGAGGCTGGGGCTCCCCACTGCAATGGAGGGGGACTTCTCTTTGGCTGCTTCTCCTGACAATGACAGCCAGACTCCTGCAAAGGGACGCAACAAGGCCACGGCTCCTGTCCTCGCCGACTTCGTCACTGGCACGGAGAGCTCTCAACACACTACAGGACAGATGAGACACCCCTGGCCACTACCCATCCCGGGCTTGCAGGGAGCTTCCCAAAGCCACAGGCAAAGGGAACGCCACAAAACTGTGCCCTGGGGGGCGGAGGGCTGGTCCCGAAACGGACATCCTGGCACCAGCCATGGCCATGTCACAGCCAGCAGGCTACGCCTGGTGGTCCAGGTCAGAAAGGGGTTGGACACACGGCTGGCTGCGGAACGGTAGAAAAGGGGCTGCACCAGACGAGACTGGCAGACGATGAGACGGGCTAGCAAAGACTTACAGGCTCTGAAAAAGCCACCCTATCTGTAGCCCATCCTCATCCTATAGACAGCCAGAAGGTGCCCACCCCTGTGGGCAAGGACAGAGCCACACCACCCACCCTGTCTCGACCCCGTCCAGGTCCCGCAGGCCGATCAAAGGTGCTCGCAGCCATGGACAAAGGGAGCTCCGCAAGACCCACCGTATCCAGACCCCATCCTCGTCCTGCAGACAGCCAGGAGGTGGGCACAGTCGTGAGAAAAAGGGAGAGCCGCACCACCCACCCCATCTCTGTAACATGTCACGGTCCCACAAGCAACTGGAGGGAACACGCAGCCACGGACATTCTCAGCTTTGGATCCTTTCACAGCAAGACAGGCGCAATTCCCACACTCCACGCAGAGACACCCTCAGCATTGCCAGCCACTCGTGGACGCACGCTTCCACACTGGGCCACGTCTTCAGTGCCAAAGGTGTGAAAGAGCACCTCCCGAAAACTCAACAAGCGTCTTTCTTCCAGAAGAGCCCTCAGACCCACAACTCTCAGCAGCAAGTACCACCCAAAGCTTCCAAACAGAGCCGTGGCTACCACCTGCTGCTTTTAGTTCTCTTTTAACCTGTGCCCAGCTGCTGCTCTGTACACTCATCCTACAGCCTCCTCCTTTCCTTCCCCAGCACTACCAATTCTTCTCTTCTAGTGTATTGCATCGTTTATTGAACTGCGCCTTCTCACTGGACTGCTGGAAAAGCGGGATCACACGGATGCAGCACCAGCCCACCCTGCTGATGTCACGGCCACCACATCGCAGCCAGCAGACTGCTCCTGGTGCTCCACGTCACAAAGGCATTGCTGACAGCCCTAGCCCCAGAAGAGGATAAAAAGGGCTGCGCCAAGCCAGACGGCCAGACGAGGCGGCAGGTGAGCGAGATCCGAGAGGAGCAGGCACCCAGGGGAAGGCAAGGAGGCTGGGGCTCCCCACAGCAATGGAGGGGGACTTCTCTTTGGCTGCTTCTCCTGACAATGACAGCCAGACTCCTGCAAAGGGACGCAACAAGGCCACGGCTCCTGTCCTCGCCGACTTCGTCACTGGCACGGAGAGCTCTCAACACGCTACAGGACAGATGAGACACCCCTGGCCACTACCCATCCTGGGCTTGCAGGGAGCTTCCCAAAGCCACAGGCAAAGGGAACGCCACAAAACTGTGTCCTGGGGGGCGGAGGGCTGGTCCCGAAACGGACATCCTGGCACCAGCCATGGCCATGTCACAGCCAGCAGGCTACGCCTGGTGGTCCAGGTCAGAAAGGGGTTGGACACACAGCTGGCTGCGGAACGGTAGAAAAGGGGCTGCACCAGACGAGACTGGCAGACGACGAGACGGGCTAGCAAAGACTTACAGGCTCTGAAAAAGCCACCCTATCTGTAGCCCATCCTCATCCTATAGAGAGCCAGAAGGTGCCCACCCCTGTGGGCAAGGACAGAGCCACACCACCCACCCTGTCTCGACCCCATCCAGGTCCCGCAGGCCGATCAAAGGTGCTCGCAGCCATGGACAAAGGGAGCTCCATAAGACCCACCGTATCCGGACACCATCCTCGTCCTACGGACAGCCAGGAGGTGCCCACCCTTGTGGGCAAAGGGAGAGCCGCACCACCCACCTTACCTCGACCCCGTCCAGTTCCCGCAGGCAGATCAAAGGTGCTCACAGCCATGGACAAAGGGAGCTCCGCAAGACCCACCGTATCCAGACCCCATCCTCATGCTCTGGACAGCCAGAAGGTGCCCACCCCTGTGGGCAAGGACAGAGCCACACCACCCACCCTGTCTCGACCCCGTCCAGGTCCCGCAGGCCGATCAAAGGTGCTCGCAGCCATGGACAAAGGGAGCTCCGCAAGACCCACCGTATCCGGACCCCATCCTCGTCCTGCAGACAGCCAGGAGGTGGGCACAGTCGTGAGAAAAAGGGAGAGCCGCACCACCCACCCCATCTCTGTAACATGTCACGGACCCACAAGCAACTGGAGGGAACACGCAGCCACGGACATTCTCAGCTTTGGATCCTTTCACAGCAAGACAGGCGCAATTCCCACACTCCACGCAGAGACACCCTCAGCATTGCCAGCCACTCGTGGACGCACGCTTCCACGCTGGGCCACGTCTTCAGTGCCAAAGGCGTGAAAGAGCACCTCCCGAAAACTCAACAAGCGTCTTTCTTCCAGAAGAGCCCTCAGACCCACAACTCTCAGCAGCAAGTACCACCCAAAGCTTCCAAACAGGGCCGTGGCTACCACCTGCTGCTTTTAGTTCTCTTTTAACCTGTGCCGAGCTGCTGCTCTGTACACTCATCCTACAGCCTCCTCCTTTCCTTCCCCAGCACTACCAATTCTTCTCTTCTAGTGTATTGCATCGTTTATTGAACTGCGCCTTCTCACTGGACTGCTGGAAAAGCGGGATCACACGGATGCAGCACCAGCCCACCTTGCTGATGTCACGGCCACCACATCGCAGCCAGCAGACTGCTCCTGGTGCTCCACGTCACGAAGGCATTGCTGACACCCCTAGCCCCAGAAGAGGATAAAAAGGGCTGCGCCAAGCCAGACGGCCAGACGAGGCGGCAGGTGAGCGAGATCCGAGAGGAGCAGGCACCCAGGGGAAGGCAAGGAGGCTGGGGCTCCCCACAGCAATGGAGGGGGACTTCTCTTTGGCTGCTTCTCCTGACAATGACAGCCAGACTCCTGCAAAGGGACGCAACAAGGCCACGGCTCCTGTCCTCGCCGACTTCGTCACTGGCACGGAGAGCTCTCAACACGCTACAGGACAGATGAGACACCCCTGGCCACTACCCATCCCGGGCTTGCAGGGAGCTTCCCAAAGCCACAGGCAAAGGGAACGCCACAAAACTGTGCCCTGGGGGGCGGAGGGCTGGTCCCGAAACGGACATCCTGGCACCAGCCATGGCCATGTCACAGCCAGCAGGCTACGCCTGGTGGTCCAGGTCAGAAAGGGGTTGGACACACGGCTGGCTGCGGAACGGTAGAAAAGGGGCTGCACCAGACGAGACTGGCAGACGACGAGACGGGCTAGCAAAGACTTACAGGCTCTGAAAAAGCCACCCTATCTGTAGCCCATCCTCATCCTATAGAGAGCCAGAAGGTGCCCACCCCTGTGGGCAAGGACAGAGCCACACCACCCACCCTGTCTCGACCCCATCCAGGTCCCGCAGGCCGATCAAAGGTGCTCGCAGCCATGGACAAAGGGAGCTCCATAAGACCCACCGTATCCGGACCCCATCCTCGTGCTCTGGACAGCCAGGAGGTGCCCACCCTTGTGGGCAAAGGGAGAGCCGCAGCACCCACCTTACCTCGACCCCGTCCAGTTCCCGCAGGCAGATCAAAGGTGCTCACAGCCATGGACAAAGGGAGCTCCGCAAGACCCACCGTATCCAGACCCCATCCTCGTGCTCTGGACAGCCAGAAGGTGCCCACCCCTGTGGGCAAGGACAGAGCCACACCACCCACCCTGTCTTGACCCCGTCCAGGTCCCGCAGGCCGATCAAAGGTGCTTGCAGCCATGGACAAAGGGAGCTCCGCAAGACCCACCGTATCCAGACCCCATCCTCGTCCTGCAGACAGCCAGGAGGTGGGCACAGTCGTGAGAAAAAGGGAGAGCCGCACCACCCACCCCATCTCTGTAACATGTCACGGTCCCACAAGCAACTGGAGGGAACACGCAGCCACGGACATTCTCAGCTTTGGATCCTTTCACAGCAAGACAGGCGCAATTCCCACACTCCACGCAGAGACACCCTCAGCATTGCCAGCCACTCGTGGACGCACGCTTCCACACTGGGCCACGTCTTCAGTGCCAAAGGCGTGAAAGAGCACCTCCCGAAAACTCAACAAGCGTCTTTCTTCCAGAAGAGCCCTCAGACCCACAACTCTCAGCAGCAAGTACCACCCAAAGCTTCCAAACAGAGCCGTGGCTACCACCTGCTGCTTTTAGTTCTCTTTTAACCTGTGCCGAGCTGCTGCTCTGTACACTCATCCTACAGCCTCCTCCTTTCCTTCCCCAGCACTACCAATTCTTCTCTTCTAGTGTATTGCATTGTTTATTGAACTGCGCCTTCTCACTGGACTGCTGGAAAAGCGGGATCACACGGATGCAGCACCAACTTCAGGCACCAGCCCACCCTGCTGATGTCACGGCCACCACATCGCAGCCAGCAGACTGCTCCTGGTGCTCCACGTCACAAAGGCATTGCTGACAGCCCTAGCCCCAGAAGAGGATAAAAAGGGCTGCGCCAAGCCAGACGGCCAGACGAGGCGGCAGGTGAGCGAGATCCGAGAGGAGCAGGCACCCAGGGGAAGGCAAGGAGGCTGGGGCTCCCCACAGCAATGGAGGGGGACTTCTCTTTGGCTGCTTCTCCTGACAATGACAGCCAGACTCCTGCAAAGGGACGCAACAAGGCCACGGCTCCTGTCCTCGCCGACTTCGTCACTGGCACGGAGAGCTCTCAACACGCTACAGGACAGATGAGACACCCCTGGCCACTACCCATCCCGGGCTTGCAGGGAGCTTCCCAAAGCCATAGGGAAAGGGAACGCCACAAAACTGTGCCCTGGGGGGCGGAGGGCTGGTCCCGAAACGGACATCCTGGCACCAGCCATGGCCATGTCACAGCCAGCAGGCTACGCCTGGTGGTCCAGGTCAGAAAGGGGTTGGACACACGGCTGGCTGCGGAACGGTAGAAAAGGGGCTGCACCAGACGAGACTGGCAGACGACGAGACGGGCTAGCAAAGACTTACAGGCTCTGAAAAAGCCACCCTATCTGTAGCCCATCCTCATCCTATAGACAGCCAGAAGGTGCCCACCCCTGTGGGCAAGGACAGAGCCACACCACCCACCCTGTCTCGACCCCATCCAGGTCCCGCAGGCCGATCAAAGGTGCTCGCAGCCATGGACAAAGGGAGCTCCATAAGACCCACCGTATCCGGACCCCATCCTCGTCCTACGGACAGCCAGGAGGTGCCCACCCTTGTGGGCAAAGGGAGAGCCGCAGCACCCACCTTACCTCCACCCCGTCCAGTTCCCGCAGGCAGATCAAAGGTGCTCACAGCCATGGACAAAGGGAGCTCCGCAAGACCCACCGTATCCAGACCCCATCCTCGTGCTCTGGACAGCCAGAAGGTGCCCACCCCTGTGGGCAACGACAGAGCCACACCACCCACCCTGTCTCGACCCCGTCCAGGTCCCGCAGGCCGATCAAAGGTGCTCGCAGCCATGGACAAAGGGAGCTCCGCAAGACCCACCGTATCCGGACCCCATCCTCGTCCTGCAGACAGCCAGGAGGTGGGCACACTCGTGAGAAAAAGGGAGAGCCGCACCACCCACCCCATCTCTGTAACATGTCACGGTCCCACAAGCAACTGGAGGGAACACGCAGCCACGGACATTCTCAGCTTTGGATCCTTTCACAGCAAGACAGGCGCAATTCCCACACTCCACGCAGAGACACCCTCAGCATTGCCAGCCACTCGTGGACGCACGCTTCCACACTGGGCCACGTCTTCAGTGCCAAAGGCGTGAAAGAGCACCTCCCGAAAACTCAACAAGCGTCTTTCTTCCAGAAGAGCCCTCAGACCCACAACTCTCAGCAGCAAGTACCACCCAAAGCTTCCAAACAGGGCCGTGGCTACCACCTGCTGCTTTTAGTTCTCTTTTAACCTGTGCCCAGCTGCTGCTCTGTACACTCATCCTACAGCCTCCTCCTTTCCTTCCCCAGCACTACCAATTCTTCTCTTCTAGTGTATTGCATCGTTTATTGAACTGCGCCTTCTCACTGGACTGCTGGAAAAGCGGGATCACACGGATGCAGCACCAACTTCAGGCACCAGCCCACCCTGCTGAGGTCACGGCCACCACATCGCAGCCAGCAGACTGCTCCTGGTGCTCCACGTCACGAAGGCATTGCTGACACCCCTAGCCCCAGAAGAGGATAAAAAGGGCTGCGCCAAGCCAGACGGCCAGACGAGGCGGCAGGTGAGCGAGATCCGAGAGGAGCAGGCACCCAGGGGAAGGCAAGGAGGCTGGGGCTCCCCACAGCAATGGAGGGGGACTTCTCTTTGGCTGCTTCTCCTGACAATGACAGCCAGACTCCTGCAAAGGGACGCAACAAGGCCACGGCTCCTGTCCTCGCCGACTTCGTCACTGGCACGGAGAGCTCTCAACACACTACAGGACAGATGAGACACCCCTGGCCACTACCCATCCCGGGCTTGCAGGGAGCTTCCCAAAGCCACAGGCAAAGGGAACGCCACAAAACTGTGCCCTGGGGGGCGGAGGGCTGGTCCCGAAACGGACATCCTGGCACCAGC
Organism: Buteo buteo; assembly: GCF_964188355.1. Lineage (NCBI taxonomy): Eukaryota > Metazoa > Chordata > Aves > Accipitriformes > Accipitridae > Buteo > Buteo buteo. Next base: position 33,707,232 of record NC_134177.1, read on the forward strand.
CATGGCCATGTCACAGCCAGCAGGCTACGCCTGGTGGTCCAGGTCAGAAAGGGGTTGGACACACGGCTGGCTGCGGAACGGTAGAAAAGGGGCTGCACCAGACGAGACTGGCAGACGATGAGACGGGCTAGCAAAGACTTACAGGCTCTGAAAAAGCCACCCTATCTGTAGCCCATCCTCATCCTATAGAGAGCCAGAAGGTGCCCACCCCTGTGGGCAAGGACAGAGCCACACCACCCACCCTGTCTCGACCCCATCCAGGTCCCGCAGGCCGATCAAAGGTGCTCGCAGCCATGGACAAAGGGAGCTCCATAAGACCCACCGTATCCGGACCCCATCCTCGTGCTCTGGACAGCCAGGAGGTGCCCACCCTTGTGGGCAAAGGGAGAGCCGCAGCACCCACCTTACCTCCACCCCGTCCAGTTCCCGCAGGCAGATCAAAGGTGCTCACAGCCATGGACAAAGGGAGCTCCGCAAGACCCACCGTATCCAGACCCCATCCTCGTGCTCTGGACAGCCAGAAGGTGCCCACCCCTGTGGGCAAGGACAGAGCCACACCACCCACCCTGTCTCGACCCCGTCCAGGTCCCGCAGGCCGATCAAAGGTGCTCGCAGCCATGGACAAAGGGAGCTCCGCAAGACCCACCGTATCCGGACCCCATCCTCGTCCTGCAGACAGCCAGGAGGTGGGCACACTCGTGAGAAAAAGGGAGAGCCGCACCACCCACCCCATCTCTGTAACATGTCACGGTCCCACAAGCAACTGGAGGGAACACGCAGCCACGGACATTCTCAGCTTTGGATCCTTTCACAGCAAGACAGGCGCAATTCCCACACTCCACGCAGAGACACCCTCAGCATTGCCAGCCACTCGTGGACGCACGCTTCCACACTGGGCCACGTCTTCAGTGCCAAAGGCGTGAAAGAGCACCTCCCGAAAACTCAACAAGCGTCTTTCTTCCAGAAGAGCCCTCAGACCCACAACTCTCAGCAGCAAGTACCACCCAAAGCTTCCAAACAGGGCCGTGGCTACCACCTGCTGCTTTTAGTTCTCTTTTAACCTGTGCCCAGCTGCTGCTCTGTACACTCATCCTACAGCCTCCTCCTTTCCTTCCCCAGCACTACCAATTCTTCTCTTCTAGTGTATTGCATCGTTTATTGAACTGCGCCTTCTCACTGGACTGCTGGAAAAGCGGGATCACACGGATGCAGCACCAGCCCACCCTGCTGATGTCACGGCCACCACATCGCAGCCAGCAGACTGCTCCTGGTGCTCCACGTCACAAAGGCATTGCTGACAGCCCTAGCCCCAGAAGAGGATAAAAAGGGCTGCGCCAAGCCAGACGGCCAGACGAGGCGGCAGGTGAGGGAGATCCGAGAGGAGCAGGCACCCAGGGGAAGGCAAGGAGGCTGGGGCTCCCCACAGCAATGGAGGGGGACTTCTCTTTGGCTGCTTCTCCTGACAATGACAGCCAGACTCCTGCAAAGGGACGCAACAAGGCCACGGCTCCTGTCCTCGCCCACTTCGTCACTGGCACGGAGAGCTCTCAACACGCTACAGGACAGATGAGACACCCCTGGCCACTACCCATCCCGGGCTTGCAGGGAGCTTCCCAAAGCCATAGGCAAAGGGAACGCCACAAAACTGTGCCCTGGGGGGCGGAGGGCTGGTCCCGAAACGGACATCCTGGCACCAGCCATGGCCATGTCACAGCCAGCAGGCTACGCCTGGTGGTCCAGGTCAGAAAGGGGTTGGACACACGGCTGGCTGCGGAACGGTAGAAAAGGGGCTGCACCAGACGAGACTGGCAGACGACGAGACGGGCTAGCAAAGACTTACAGGCTCTGAAAAAGCCACCCTATCTGTAGCCCGTCCTCATCCTATAGAGAGCCAGAAGGTGCCCACCCCTGTGGGCAAGGACAGAGCCACACCACCCACCCTGTCTCGACCCCATCCAGGTCCCGCAGGCCGATCAAAGGTGCTCGCAGCCATGGACAAAGGGAGCTCCATAAGACCCACCGTATCCGGACCCCATCCTCGTCCTACGGACAGCCAGGAGGTGCCCACCCTTGTGGGCAAAGGGAGAGCCGCACCACCCACCTTACCTCGACCCCGTCCAGTTCCCGCAGGCAGATCAAAGGTGCTCACAGCCATGGACAAAGGGAGCTCCGCAAGACCCACCGTATCCAGACCCCATCCTCGTGCTCTGGACAGCCAGAAGGTGCCCACCCCTGTGGGCAAGGACAGAGCCACACCACCCACCCTGTCTCGACCCCGTCCAGGTCCCGCAGGCCGATCAAAGGTGCTCGCAGCCATGGACAAAGGGAGCTCCGCAAGACCCACCGTATCCGGACCCCATCCTCGTCCTGCAGACAGCCAGGAGGTGGGCACAGTCGTGAGAAAAAGGGAGAGCCGCACCACCCACCCCATCTCTGTAACATGTCACGGTCCCACAAGCAACTGGAGGGAACACGCAGCCACGGACATTCTCAGCTTTGGATCCTTTCACAGCAAGACAGGCGCAATTCCCACACTCCACGCAGAGACACCCTCAGCATTGCCAGCCACTCGTGGACGCACGCTTCCACACTGGGCCACGTCTTCAGTGCCAAAGGCGTGAAAGAGCACCTCCCGAAAACTCAACAAGCGTCTTTCTTCCAGAAGAGCCCTCAGACCCACAACTCTCAGCAGCAAGTACCACCCAAAGCTTCCAAACAGGGCCGTGGCTACCACCTGCTGCTTTTAGTTCTCTTTTAACCTGTGCCCAGCTGCTGCTCTGTACACTCATCCTACAGCCTCCTCCTTTCCTTCCCCAGCACTACCAATTCTTCTCTTCTAGTGTATTGCATCGTTTATTGAACTGCGCCTTCTCACTGGACTGCTGGAAAAGCGGGATCACACGGATGCAGCACCAACTTCAGGCACCAGCCCACCCTGCTGATGTCACGGCCACCACATCGCAGCCAGCAGACTGCTCCTGCTGCTCCACGTCACGAAGGCATTGCTGACACCCCTAGCCCCAGAAGAGGATAAAAAGGGCTGCGCCAAGCCAGACGGCCAGACGAGGCGGCAGGTGAGCGAGATCCGAGAGGAGCAGGCACCCAGGGGAAGGCAAGGAGGCTGGGGCTCCCCACAGCAATGGAGGGGGACTTCTCTTTGGCTGCTTCTCCTGACAATGACAGCCAGACTCCTGCAAAGGGACGCAACAAGGCCACGGCTCCTGTCCTCGCCCGCTTCGTCACTGGCACGGAGAGCTCTCAACACACTACAGGACAGATGAGACACCCCTGGCCACTACCCATCCCGGGCTTGCAGGGAGCTTCCCAAAGCCACAGGCAAAGGGAACGCCACAAAACTGTGCCCTGGGGGGCGGAGGGCTGGTCCCGAAACGGACATCCTGGCACCAGCCATGGCCATGTCACAGCCAGCAGGCTACGCCTGGTGGTCCAGGTCAGAAAGGGGTTGGACACACGGCTGGCTGCGGAACGGTAGAAAAGGGGCTGCACCAGACGAGACTGGCAGACGATGAGACGGGCTAGCAAAGACTTACAGGCTCTGAAAAAGCCACCCTATCTGTAGCCCATCCTCATCCTATAGAGAGCCAGAAGGTGCCCACCCCTGTGGGCAAGGACAGAGCCACACCACCCACCCTGTCTCGACCCCGTCCAGGTCCCGCAGGCCGATCAAAGGTGCTCGCAGCCATGGACAAAGGGAGCTCCGCAAGACCCACCGTATCCGGACCCCATCCTCGTCCTGCAGACAGCCAGGAGGTGGGCACAGTCGTGAGAAAAAGGGAGAGCCGCACCACCCACCCCATCTCTGTAACATGTCACGGTCCCACAAGCAACTGGAGGGAACACGCAGCCACGGACATTCTCAGCTTTGGATCCTTTCACAGCAAGACAGGCGCAATTCCCACACTCCACGCAGAGACACCCTCAGCATTGCCAGCCACTCGTGGACGCACGCTTCCACACTGGGCCGCGTCTTCAGTGCCAAAGGCGTGAAAGAGCACCTCCCGAAAACTCAACAAGCGTCTTTCTTCCAGAAGAGCCCTCAGACCCACAACTCTCAGCAGCAAGTACCACCCAAAGCTTCCAAACAGGGCCGTGGCTACCACCTGCTGCTTTTAGTTCTCTTTTAACCTGTGCCCAGCTGCTGCTCTGTACACTCATCCTACAGCCTCCTCCTTTCCTTCCCCAGCACTACCAATTCTTCTCTTCTAGTGTATTGCATCGTTTATTGAACTGCGCCTTCTCACTGGACTGCTGGAAAAGCGGGATCACACGGATGCAGCACCAGCCCACCCTGCTGATGTCACGGCCACCACATCGCAGCCAGCAGACTGCTCCTGCTGCTCCACGTCACAAAGGCATTGCTGACACCCCTAGACCCAGAAGAGGATAAAAAGGGCTGCGCCAAGCCAGACGGCCAGACGAGGCGGCAGGTGAGCGAGATCCGAGAGGAGCAGGCACCCAGGGGAAGGCAAGGAGGCTGGGGCTCCCCACAGCAATGGAGGGGGACTTCTCTTTGGCTGCTTCTCCTGACAATGACAGCCAGACTCCTGCAAAGGGACGCAACAAGGCCACGGCTCCTGTCCTCGCCCGCTTCGTCACTGGCACGGAGAGCTCTCAACACACTACAGGACAGATGAGACACCCCTGGCCACTACCCATCCCGGGCTTGCAGGGAGCTTCCCAAAGCCACAGGCAAAGGGAACGCCACAAAACTGTGTCCTGGGGGGCGGAGGGCTGGTCCCGAAACGGACATCCTGGCACCAGCCATGGCCATGTCACAGCCAGCAGGCTACGCCTGGTGGTCCAGGTCAGAAAGGGGTTGGACACACGGCTGGCTGCGGAACGGTAGAAAAGGGGCTGCACCAGACGAGACTGGCAGACGACGAGACGGGCTAGCAAAGACTTACAGGCTCTGAAAAAGCCACCCTATCTGTAGCCCATCCTCATCCTATAGACAGCCAGAAGGTGCCCACCCCTGTGGGCAAGGACAGAGCCACACCACCCGCCCTGTCTCGACCCCATCCAGGTCCCGCAGGCCGATCAAAGGTGCTCGCAGCCATGGACAAAGGGAGCTCCATAAGACCCACCGTATCCGGACCCCATCCTCGTCCTACGGACAGCCAGGAGGTGCCCACCCTTGTGGGCAAAGGGAGAGCCGCAGCACCCACCTTACCTCCACCCCGTCCAGTTCCCGCAGGCAGATCAAAGGTGCTCACAGCCATGGACAAAGGGAGCTCCGCAAGACCCACCGTATCCAGACCCCATCCTCGTGCTCTGGACAGCCAGAAGGTGCCCACCCCTGTGGGCAAGGACAGAGCCACACCACCCACCCTGTCTCGACCCCGTCCAGGTCCCGCAGGCCGATCAAAGCTGCTCGCAGCCATGGACAAAGGGAGCTCCGCAAGACCCACCGTATCCAGACCCCATCCTCGTCCTGCAGACAGCCAGGAGGTGGGCACACTCGTGAGAAAAAGGGAGAGCCGCACCACCCACCCCATCTCTGTAACATGTCACGGTCCCACAAGCAACTGGAGGGAACACGCAGCCACGGACATTCTCAGCTTTGGATCCTTTCACAGCAAGACAGGCGCAATTCCCACACTCCACGCAGAGACACCCTCAGCATTGCCAGCCACTCGTGGACGCACGCTTCCACACTGGGCCACGTCTTCAGTGCCAAAGGCGTGAAAGAGCACCTCCCGAAAACTCAACAAGCGTCTTTCTTCCAGAAGAGCCCTCAGACCCACAACTCTCAGCAGCAAGTACCACCCAAAGCTTCCAAACAGGGCCGTGGCTACCACCTGCTGCTTTTAGTTCTCTTTTAACCTGTGCCCAGCTGCTGCTCTGTACACTCATCCTACAGCCTCCTCCTTTCCTTCCCCAGCACTACCAATTCTTCTCTTCTAGTGTATTGCATCGTTTATTGAACTGCGCCTTCTCACTGGACTGCTGGAAAAGCGGGATCACACGGATGCAGCACCAGCCCACCCTGCTGATGTCACGGCCACCACATCGCAGCCAGCAGACTGCTCCTGCTGCTCCACGTCACAAAGGCATTGCTGACACCCCTAGCCCCAGAAGAGGATAAAAAGGGCTGCGCCAAGCCAGACGGCCAGACGAGGCGGCAGGTGAGCGAGATCCGAGAGGAGCAGGCACCCAGGGGAAGGCAAGGAGGCTGGGGCTCCCCACAGCAATGGAGGGGGACTTCTCTTTGGCTGCTTCTCCTGACAAGGACAGCCAGACTCCTGCAAAGGGACGCAACAAGGCCACGGCTCCTGTCCTCGCCCACTTCGTCACTGGCACGGAGAGCTCTCAACACGCTACAGGACAGATGAGACACCCCTGGCCACTACCCATCCCGGGCTTGCAGGGAGCTTCCCAAAGCCACAGGCAAAGGGAACGCCACAAAACTGTGCCCTGGGGGGCGGAGGGCTGGTCCCGAAACGGACATCCTGGCACCAGCCATGGCCATGTCACAGCCAGCAGGCTACGCCTGGTGGTCCAGGTCAGAAAGGGGTTGGACACACGGCTGGCTGCGGAACGGTAGAAAAGGGGCTGCACCAGACGAGACTGGCAGACGACGAGACGGGCTAGCAAAGACTTACAGGCTCTGAAAAAGCCACCCTATCTGTAGCCCATCCTCATCCTATAGAGAGCCAGAAGGTGCCCACCCCTGTGGGCAAGGACAGAGCCACACCACCCACCCTGTCTCGACCCCATCCAGGTCCCGCAGGCCGATCAAAGGTGCTCGCAGCCATGGACAAAGGGAGCTCCATAAGACCCACCGTATCCGGACCCCATCCTCGTCCTACGGACAGCCAGGAGGTGCCCACCCTTGTGGGCAAAGGGAGAGCCGCAGCACCCACCTTACCTCCACCCCGTCCAGTTCCCGCAGGCAGATCAAAGGTGCTCACAGCCATGGACAAAGGGAGCTCCGCAAGACCCACCGTATCCAGACCCCATCCTCGTGCTCTGGACAGCCAGAAGGTGCCCACCCCTGTGGGCAAGGACAGAGCCACACCACCCACCCTGTCTCGACCCCGTCCAGGTCCCGCAGGCCGATCAAAGGTGCTCGCAGCCATGGACAAAGGGAGCTCCGCAAGACCCACCGTATCCGGACCCCATCCTCGTCCTGCAGACAGCCAGGAGGTGGGCACAGTCGTGAGAAAAAGGGAGAGCCGCACCACCCACCCCATCTCTGTAACATGTCACGGTCCCACAAGCAACTGGAGGGAACACGCAGCCACGGACATTCTCAGCTTTGGATCCTTTCACAGCAAGACAGGCGCAATTCCCACACTCCACGCAGAGACACCCTCAGCATTGCCAGCCACTCGTGGACGCACGCTTCCACACTGGGCCACGTCTTCAGTGCCAAAGGCGTGAAAGAGCACCTCCCGAAAACTCAACAAGCGTCTTTCTTCCAGAAGAGCCCTCAGACCCACAACTCTCAGCAGCAAGTACCACCCAAAGCTTCCAAACAGGGCCGTGGCTACCACCTGCTGCTTTTAGTTCTCTTTTAACCTGTGCCCAGCTGCTGCTCTGTACACTCATCCTACAGCCTCCTCCTTTCCTTCCCCAGCACTACCAATTCTTCTCTTCTAGTGTATTGCATCGTTTATTGAACTGCGCCTTCTCACTGGACTGCTGGAAAAGCGGGATCACACGGATGCAGCACCAGCCCACCCTGCTGATGTCACGGCCACCACATCGCAGCCAGCAGACTGCTCCTGCTGCTCCACGTCACAAAGGCATTGCTGACACCCCTAGCCCCAGAAGAGGATAAAAAGGGCTGCGCCAAGCCAGACGGCCAGACGAGGCGGCAGGTGAGCGAGATCCGAGAGGAGCAGGCACCCAGGGGAAGGCAAGGAGGCTGGGGCTCCCCACAGCAATGGAGGGGGACTTCTCTTTGGCTGCTTCTCCTGACAAGGACAGCCAGACTCCTGCAAAGGGACGCAACAAGGCCACGGCTCCTGTCCTCGCCCACTTCGTCACTGGCACGGAGAGCTCTCAACACGCTACAGGACAGATGAGACACCCCTGGCCACTACCCATCCTGGGCTTGCAGGGAGCTTCCCAAAGCCACAGGCAAAGGGAACGCCACAAAACTGTGCCCTGGGGGGCGGAGGGCTGGTCCCGAAACGGACATCCTGGCACCAGCCATGGCCATGTCACAGCCAGCAGGCTACGCCTGGTGGTCCAGGTCAGAAAGGGGTTGGACACACGGCTGGCTGCGGAACGGTAGAAAAGGGGCTGCACCAGACGAGACTGGCAGACGACGAGACGGGCTAGCAAAGACTTACAGGCTCTGAAAAAGCCACCCTATCTGTAGCCCATCCTCATCCTATAGAGAGCCAGAAGGTGCCCACCCCTGTGGGCAAGGACAGAGCCACACCACCCACCCTGTCTCGACCCCATCCAGGTCCCGCAGGCCGATCAAAGGTGCTCGCAGCCATGGACAAAGGGAGCTCCATAAGACCCACCGTATCCGGACCCCATCCTCGTCCTACGGACAGCCAGGAGGTGCCCACCCTTGTGGGCAAAGGGAGAGCCGCAGCACCCACCTTACCTCCACCCCGTCCAGTTCCCGCAGGCAGATCAAAGGTGCTCACAGCCATGGACAAAGGGAGCTCCGCAAGACCCACCGTATCCAGACCCCATCCTCGTGCTCTGGACAGCCAGAAGGTGCCCACCCCTGTGGGCAAGGACAGAGCCACACCACCCACCCTGTCTCGACCCCGTCCAGGTCCCGCAGGCCGATCAAAGCTGCTCGCAGCCATGGACAAAGGGAGCTCCGCAAGACCCACCGTATCCAGACCCCATCCTCGTCCTGCAGACAGCCAGGAGGTGGGCACACTCGTGAGAAAAAGGGAGAGCCGCACCACCCACCCCATCTCTGTAACATGTCACGGTCCCACAAGCAACTGGAGGGAACACGCAGCCACGGACATTCTCAGCTTTGGATCCTTTCACAGCAAGACAGGCGCAATTCCCACACTCCACGCAGAGACACCCTCAGCATTGCCAGCCACTCGTGGACGCACGCTTCCACACTGGGCCACGTCTTCAGTGCCAAAGGCGTGAAAGAGCACCTCCCGAAAACTCAACAAGCGTCTTTCTTCCAGAAGAGCCCTCAGACCCACAACTCTCAGCAGCAAGTACCACCCAAAGCTTCCAAACAGGGCCGTGGCTACCACCTGCTGCTTTTAGTTCTCTTTTAACCTGTGCCCAGCTGCTGCTCTGTACACTCATCCTACAGCCTCCTCCTTTCCTTCCCCAGCACTACCAATTCTTCTCTTCTAGTGTATTGCATCGTTTATTGAACTGCGCCTTCTCACTGGACTGCTGGAAAAGCGGGATCACACGGATGCAGCACCAGCCCACCCTGCTGATGTCACGGCCACCACATCGCAGCCAGCAGACTGCTCCTGCTGCTCCACGTCACGAAGGCATTGCTGACACCCCTAGCCCCAGAAGAGGATAAAAAGGGCTGCGCCAAGCCAGACGGCCAGACGAGGCAGCAGGTGAGCGAGATCCGAGAGGAGCAGGCACCCAGGGGAAGGCAAGGAGGCTGGGGCTCCCCACAGCAATGGAGGGGGACTTCTCTTTGGCTGCTTCTCCTGACAAGGACAGCCAGACTCCTGCAAAGGGACGCAACAAGGCCACGGCTCCTGTCCTCGCCCACTTCGTCACTGGCACGGAGAGCTCTCAACACGCTACAGGACAGATGAGACACCCCTGGCCACTACCCATCCCGGGCTTGCAGGGAGCTTCCCAAAGCCACAGGCAAAGGGAACGCCACAAAACTGTGCCCTGGGGGGCGGAGGGCTGGTCCCGAAACGGACATCCTGGCACCAGCCATGGCCATGTCACAGCCAGCAGGCTACGCCTGGTGGTCCAGGTCAGAAAGGGGTTGGACACACGGCTGGCTGCGGAACGGTAGAAAAGGGGCTGCACCAGACGAGACTGGCAGACGACGAGACGGGCTAGCAAAGACTTACAGGCTCTGAAAAAGCCACCCTATCTGTAGCCCATCCTCATCCTATAGAGAGCCAGAAGGTGCCCACCCCTGTGGGCAAGGACAGAGCCACACCACCCACCCTGTCTCGACCCCATCCAGGTCCCGCAGGCCGATCAAAGGTGCTCGCAGCCATGGACAAAGGGAGCTCCATAAGACCCACCGTATCCGGACCCCATCCTCGTCCTACGGACAGCCAGGAGGTGCCCACCCTTGTGGGCAAAGGGAGAGCCGCAGCACCCACCTTACCTCCACCCCGTCCAGTTCCCGCAGGCAGATCAAAGGTGCTCACAGCCATGGACAAAGGGAGCTCCGCAAGACCCACCGTATCCAGACCCCATCCTCGTGCTCTGGACAGCCAGAAGGTGCCCACCCCTGTGGGCAAGGACAGAGCCACACCACCCACCCTGTCTCGACCCCGTCCAGGTCCCGCAGGCCGATCAAAGGTGCTCGCAGCCATGGACAAAGGGAGCTCCGCAAGACCCACCGTATCCGGACCCCATCCTCGTCCTGCAGACAGCCAGGAGGTGGGCACAGTCGTGAGAAAAAGGGAGAGCCGCACCACCCACCCCATCTCTGTAACATGTCACGGTCCCACAAGCAACTGGAGGGAACACGCAGCCACGGACATTCTCAGCTTTGGATCCTTTCACAGCAAGACAGGCGCAATTCCCACACTCCACGCAGAGACACCCTCAGCATTGCCAGCCACTCGTGGACGCACGCTTCCACACTGGGCCACGTCTTCAGTGCCAAAGGCGTGAAAGAGCACCTCCCGAAAACTCAACAAGCGTCTTTCTTCCAGAAGAGCCCTCAGACCCACAACTCTCAGCAGCAAGTACCACCCAAAGCTTCCAAACAGGGCCGTGGCTACCACCTGCTGCTTTTAGTTCTCTTTTAACCTGTGCCCAGCTGCTGCTCTGTACACTCATCCTACAGCCTCCTCCTTTCCTTCCCCAGCACTACCAATTCTTCTCTTCTAGTGTATTGCATCGTTTATTGAACTGCGCCTTCTCACTGGACTGCTGGAAAAGCGGGATCACACGGATGCAGCACCAGCCCACCCTGCTGATGTCACGGCCACCACATCGCAGCCAGCAGACTGCTCCTGCTGCTCCACGTCACAAAGGCATTGCTGACACCCCTAGCCCCAGAAGAGGATAAAAAGGGCTGCGCCAAGCCAGACGGCCAGACGAGGCGGCAGGTGAGCGAGATCCGAGAGGAGCAGGCACCCAGGGGAAGGCAAGGAGGCTGGGGCTCCCCACAGCAATGGAGGGGGACTTCTCTTTGGCTGCTTCTCCTGACAAGGACAGCCAGACTCCTGCAAAGGGACGCAACAAGGCCACGGCTCCTGTCCTCGCCCACTTCGTCACTGGCACGGAGAGCTCTCAACACGCTACAGGACAGATGAGACACCCCTGGCCACTACCCATCCCGGGCTTGCAGGGAGCTTCCCAAAGCCACAGGCAAAGGGAACGCCACAAAACTGTGTCCTGGGGGGCGGAGGGCTGGTCCCGAAACGGACATCCTGGCACCAGCCATGGCCATGTCACAGCCAGCAGGCTACGCCTGGTGGTCCAGGTCAGAAAGGGGTTGGACACACGGCTGGCTGCGGAACGGTAGAAAAGGGGCTGCACCAGACGAGACTGGCAGACGACGAGACGGGCTAGCAAAGACTTACAGGCTCTGAAAAAGCCACCCTATCTGTAGCCCATCCTCATCCTATAGAGAGCCAGAAGGTGCCCACCCCTGTGGGCAAGGACAGAGCCACACCACCCACCCTGTCTCGACCCCATCCAGGTCCCGCAGGCCGATCAAAGGTGCTCGCAGCCATGGACAAAGGGAGCTCCATAAGACCCACCGTATCCGGACCCCATCCTCGTCCTACGGACAGCCAGGAGGTGCCCACCCTTGTGGGCAAAGGGAGAGCCGCAGCACCCACCTTACCTCCACCCCGTCCAGTTCCCGCAGGCAGATCAAAGGTGCTCACAGCCATGGACAAAGGGAGCTCCGCAAGACCCACCGTATCCAGACCCCATCCTCGTGCTCTGGACAGCCAGAAGGTGCCCACCCCTGTGGGCAAGGACAGAGCCACACCACCCACCCTGTCTCGACCCCGTCCAGGTCCCGCAGGCCGATCAAAGGTGCTCGCAGCCATGGACAAAGGGAGCTCCGCAAGACCCACCGTATCCGGACCCCATCCTCGTCCTGCAGACAGCCAGGAGGTGGGCACAGTCGTGAGAAAAAGGGAGAGCCGCACCACCCACCCCATCTCTGTAACATGTCACGGTCCCACAAGCAACTGGAGGGAACACGCAGCCACGGACATTCTCAGCTTTGGATCCTTTCACAGCAAGACAGGCGCAATTGCCACACTCCACGCAGAGACACCCTCAGCATTGCCAGCCACTCGTGGACGCACGCTTCCACACTGGGCCACGTCTTCAGTGCCAAAGGCGTGAAAGAGCACCTCCCGAAAACTCAACAAGCGTCTTTCTTCCAGAAGAGCCCTCAGACCCACAACTCTCAGCAGCAAGTACCACCCAAAGCTTCCAAACAGGGCCATGGCTACCACCTGCTGCTTTTAGTTCTCTTTTAACCTGTGCCCAGCTGCTGCTCTGTACACTCATCCTACAGCCTCCTCCTTTCCTTCCCCAGCACTACCAATTCTTCTCTTCTAGTGTATTGCATCGTTTATTGAACTGCGCCTTCTCACTGGACTGCTGGAAAAGCGGGATCACACGGATGCAGCACCAACTTCAGGCACCAGCCCACCCTGCTGAGGTCACGGCCACCACATCGCAGCCAGCAGACTGCTCCTGGTGCTCCACGTCACAAAGGCATTGCTGACACCCCTAGCCCCAGAAGAGGATAAAAAGGGCTGCGCCAAGCCAGACGGCCAGACGAGGCGGCAGGTGAGCGAGATCCGAGAGGAGCAGGCACCCAGGGGAAGGCAAGGAGGCTGGGGCTCCCCACAGCAATGGAGGGGGACTTCTCTTTGGCTGCTTCTCCTGACAAGGACAGCCAGACTCCTGCAAAGGGACGCAACAAGGCCACGGCTCCTGTCCTCGCCCACTTCGTCACTGGCACGGAGAGCTCTCAACACGCTACAGGACAGATGAGACACCCCTGGCCACTACCCATCCCGGGCTTGCAGGGAGCTTCCCAAAGCCACAGGCAAAGGGAACGCCACAAAACTGTGCCCTGGGGGGCGGAGGGCTGGTCCCGAAACGGACATCCTGGCACCAGCCATGGCCATGTCACAGCCAGCAGGCTACGCCTGGTGGTCCAGGTCAGAAAGGGGTTGGACACACGGCTGGCTGCGGAACGGTAGAAAAGGGGCTGCACCAGACGAGACTGGCAGACGACGAGACAGGCTAGCAAAGACTTACAGGCTCTGAAAAAGCCACCCTATCTGTAGCCCATCCTCATCCTATAGAGAGCCAGAAGGTGCCCACCCCTGTGGGCAAGGACAGAGCCACACCACCCACCCTGTCTTGACCCCATCCAGGTCCCGCAGGCCGATCAAAGGTGCTCGCAGCCATGGACAAAGGGAGCTCCATAAGACCCACCGTATCCGGACCCCATCCTCGTCCTACGGACAGCCAGGAGGTGCCCACCCTTGTGGGCAAAGGGAGAGCCGCAGCACCCACCTTACCTCCACCCCGTCCAGTTCCCGCAGGCAGATCAAAGGTGCTCACAGCCATGGACAAAGGGAGCTCCGCAAGACCCACCGTATCCAGACCCCATCCTCGTGCTCTGGACAGCCAGAAGGTGCCCACCCCTGTGGGCAAGGACAGAGCCACACCACCCACCCTGTCTCGACCCCGTCCAGGTCCCGCAGGCCGATCAAAGGTGCTCGCAGCCATGGACAAAGGGAGCTCCGCAAGACCCACCGTATCCGGACCCCATCCTCGTCCTGCAGACAGCCAGGAGGTGGGCACAGTCGTGAGAAAAAGGGAGAGCCGCACCACCCACCCCATCTCTGTAACACGTCACGGTCCCACAAGCAACTGGAGGGAACACGCAGCCACGGACATTCTCAGCTTTGGATCCTTTCACAGCAAGACAGGCGCAATTCCCACACTCCACGCAGAGACACCCTCAGCATTGCCAGCCACTCGTGGACGCACGCTTCCACACTGGGCCACGTCTTCAGTGCCAAAGGCGTGAAAGAGCACCTCCCGAAAACTCAACAAGCGTCTTTCTTCCAGAAGAGCCCTCAGACCCACAACTCTCAGCAGCAAGTACCACCCAAAGCTTCCAAACAGGGCCGTGGCTACCACCTGCTGCTTTTAGTTCTCTTTTAACCTGTGCCCAGCTGCTGCTCTGTACACTCATCCTACAGCCTCCTCCTTTCCTTCCCCAGCACTACCAATTCTTCTCTTCTAGTGTATTGCATCGTTTATTGAACTGCGCCTTCTCACTGGACTGCTGGAAAAGCGGGATCACACGGATGCAGCACCAGCCCACCCTGCTGATGTCACGGCCACCACATCGCAGCCAGCAGACTGCTCCTGCTGCTCCACGTCACGAAGGCATTGCTGACACCCCTAGCCCCAGAAGAGGATAAAAAGGGCTGCGCCAAGCCAGACGGCCAGACGAGGCGGCAGGTGAGGGAGATCCGAGAGGAGCAGGCACCCAGGGGAAGGCAAGGAGGCTGGGGCTCCCCACAGCAATGGAGGGGGACTTCTCTTTGGCTGCTTCTCCTGACAAGGACAGCCAGACTCCTGCAAAGGGACGCAACAAGGCCACGGCTCCTGTCCTCGCCCACTTCGTCACTGGCACGGAGAGCTCTCAACACGCTACAGGACAGATGAGACACCCCTGGCCACTACCCATCCCGGGCTTGCAGGGAGCTTCCCAAAGCCACAGGCAAAGGGAACGCCACAAAACTGTGCCCTGGGGGGCGGAGGGCTGGTCCCGAAATGGACATCCTGGCACCAGCCATGGCCATGTCACAGCCAGCAGGCTACGCCTGGTGGTCCAGGTCAGAAAGGGGTTGGACACACGGCTGGCTGCGGAACGGTAGAAAAGGGGCTGCACCAGACGAGACTGGCAGACGACGAGACGGGCTAGCAAAGACTTACAGGCTCTGAAAAAGCCACCCTATCTGTAGCCCATCCTCATCCTATAGACAGCCAGAAGGTGCCCACCCCTGTGGGCAAGGACAGAGCCACACCACCCACCCTGTCTCGACCCCATCCAGGTCCCGCAGGCCGATCAAAGGTGCTCGCAGCCATGGACAAAGGGAGCTCCATAAGACCCACCGTATCCGGACCCCATCCTCGTCCTACGGACAGCCAGGAGGTGCCCACCCTTGTGGGCAAAGGGAGAGCCGCAGCACCCACCTTACCTCCACCCCGTCCAGTTCCCGCAGGCAGATCAAAGGTGCTCACAGCCATGGACAAAGGGAGCTCCGCAAGACCCACCGTATCCAGACCCCATCCTCGTGCTCTGGACAGCCAGAAGGTGCCCACCCCTGTGGGCAATGACAGAGCCACACCACCCACCCTGTCTCGACCCCGTCCAGGTCCCGCAGGCCGATCAAAGGTGCTCGCAGCCATGGACAAAGGGAGCTCCATAAGACCCACCGTATCCGGACCCCATCCTCGTCCTGCAGACAGCCAGGAGGTGGGCACACTCGTGAGAAAAAGGGAGAGCCGCACCACCCACCCCATCTCTGTAACATGTCACGGTCCCACAAGCAACTGGAGGGAACACGCAGCCACGGACATTCTCAGCTTTGGATCCTTTCACAGCAAGACAGGCGCAATTCCCACACTCCACGCAGAGACACCCTCAGCATTGCCAGCCACTCGTGGACGCACGCTTCCACACTGGGCCACGTCTTCAGTGCCAAAGGCGTGAAAGAGCACCTCCCGAAAACTCAACAAGCGTCTTTCTTCCAGAAGAGCCCTCAGACCCACAACTCTCAGCAGCAAGTACCACCCAAAGCTTCCAAACAGGGCCGTGGCTACCACCTGCTGCTTTTAGTTCTCTTTTAACCTGTGCCCAGCTGCTGCTCTGTACACTCATCCTACAGCCTCCTCCTTTCCTTCCCCAGCACTACCAATTCTTCTCTTCTAGTGTATTGCATCGTTTATTGAACTGCGCCTTCTCACTGGACTGCTGGAAAAGCGGGATCACACGGATGCAGCACCAGCCCACCCTGCTGATGTCACGGCCACCACATCGCAGCCAGCAGACTGCTCCTGCTGCTCCACGTCACGAAGGCATTGCTGACACCCCTAGCCCCAGAAGAGGATAAAAAGGGCTGCGCCAAGCCAGACGGCCAGACGAGGCGGCAGGTGAGGGAGATCCGAGAGGAGCAGGCACCCAGGGGAAGGCAAGGAGGCTGGGGCTCCCCACAGCAATGGAGGGGGACTTCTCTTTGGCTGCTTCTCCTGACAATGACAGCCAGACTCCTGCAAAGGGACGCAACAAGGCCACGGCTCCTGTCCTCGCCCACTTCGTCACTGGCACGGAGAGCTCTCAACATGCTACAGGACAGATGAGACACCCCTGGCCACTACCCATCCCGGGCTTGCAGGGAGCTTCCCAAAGCCACAGGCAAAGGGAACGCCACAAAACTGTGCCCTGGGGGGCGGAGGGCTGGTCCCGAAATGGACATCCTGGCACCAGCCATGGCCATGTCACAGCCAGCAGGCTACGCCTGGTGGTCCAGGTCAGAAAGGGGTTGGACACACGGCTGGCTGCGGAACGGTAGAAAAGGGGCTGCACCAGACGAGACTGGCAGACGACGAGACGGGCTAGCAAAGACTTACTGGCTCTGAAAAAGCCACCCTATCTGTAGCCCATGCTCATCCTATAGAGAGCCAGAAGGTGCCCACCCCTGTGGGCAAGGACAGAGCCACACCACCCACCCTGTCTCGACCCCATCCAGGTCCCGCAGGCCGATCAAAGGTGCTCGCAGCCATGGACAAAGGGAGCTCCATAAGACCCACCGTATCCGGACCCCATCCTCGTCCTACGGACAGCCAGGAGGTGCCCACCCTTGTGGGCAAAGGGAGAGCCGCAGCACCCACCTTACCTCGACCCCGTCCAGTTCCCGCAGGCAGATCAAAGGTGCTCACAGCCATGGACAAAGGGAGCTCCGCAAGACCCACCGTATCCAGACCCCATCCTCGTGCTCTGGACAGCCAGAAGGTGCCCACCCCTGTGGGCAAGGACAGAGCCACACCACCCACCCTGTCTCGACCCCGTCCAGGTCCCGCAGGCCGATCAAAGGTGCTCGCAGCCATGGACAAAGGGAGCTCCGCAAGACCCACCGTATCCGGACCCCATCCTCGTCCTGCAGACAGCCAGGAGGTGGGCACAGTCGTGAGAAAAAGGGAGAGCCGCACCACCCACCCCATCTCTGTAACATGTCACGGTCCCACAAGCAACTGGAGGGAACACGCAGCCACGGACATTCTCAGCTTTGGATCCTTTCACAGCAAGACAGGCGCAATTGCCACACTCCACGCAGAGACACCCTCAGCATTGCCAGCCACTCGTGGACGCACGCTTCCACACTGGGCCACGTCTTCAGTGCCAAAGGCGTGAAAGAGCACCTCCCGAAAACTCAACAAGCGTCTTTCTTCCAGAAGAGCCCTCAGACCCACAACTCTCAGCAGCAAGTACCACCCAAAGCTTCCAAACAGGGCCGTGGCTACCACCTGCTGCTTTTAGTTCTCTTTTAACCTGTGCCCAGCTGCTGCTCTGTACACTCATCCTACAGCCTCCTCCTTTCCTTCCCCAGCACTACCAATTCTTCTCTTCTAGTGTATTGCATCGTTTATTGAACTGCGCCTTCTCACTGGACTGCTGGAAAAGCGGGATCACACGGATGCAGCACCAGCCCACCCTGCTGATGTCACGGCCACCACATCGCAGCCAGCAGACTGCTCCTGCTGCTCCATGTCACGAAGGCATTGCTGACAGCCCTAGCCCCAGAAGAGGATAAAAAGGGCTGCGCCAAGCCAGACGGCCAGACGAGGCGGCAGGTGAGGGAGATCCGAGAGGAGCAGGCACCCAGGGGAAGGCAAGGAGGCTGGGGCTCCCCACAGCAATGGAGGGGGACTTCTCTTTGGCTGCTTCTCCTGACAATGACAGCCAGACTCCTGCAAAGGGACGCAACAAGGCCACGGCTCCTGTCCTCGCCCACTTCGTCACTGGCACGGAGAGCTCTCAACACGCTACAGGACAGATGAGACACCCCTGGCCACTACCCATCCCGGGCTTGCAGGGAGCTTCCCAAAGCCACAGGCAAAGGGAACGCCACAAAACTGTGTCCTGGGGGGCGGAGGGCTGGTCCCGAAACGGACATCCTGGCACCAGCCATGGCCATGTCACAGCCAGCAGGCTACGCCTGGTGGTCCAGGTCAGAAAGGGGTTGGACACACGGCTGGCTGCGGAACGGTAGAAAAGGGGCTGCACCAGACGAGACTGGCAGACGACGAGACGGGCTAGCAAAGACTTACAGGCTCTGAAAAAGCCACCCTATCTGTAGCCCATCCTCATCCTATAGAGAGCCAGAAGGTGCCCACCCCTGTGGGCAAGGACAGAGCCACACCACCCACCCTGTCTCGACCCCATCCAGGTCCCGCAGGCCGATCAAAGGTGCTCGCAGCCATGGACAAAGGGAGCTCCATAAGACCCACCGTATCCGGACCCCATCCTCGTCCTACGGACAGCCAGGAGGTGCCCACCCTTGTGGGCAAAGGGAGAGCCGCAGCACCCACCTTACCTCCACCCCGTCCAGTTCCCGCAGGCAGATCAAAGGTGCTCACAGCCATGGACAAAGGGAGCTCCGCAAGACCCACCGTATCCAGACCCCATCCTCGTGCTCTGGACAGCCAGAAGGTGCCCACCCCTGTGGGCAACGACAGAGCCACACCACCCACCCTGTCTCGACCCCGTCCAGGTCCCGCAGGCCGATCAAAGGTGCTCGCAGCCATGGACAAAGGGAGCTCCGCAAGACCCACCGTATCCGGACCCCATCCTCGTCCTGCAGACAGCCAGGAGGTGGGCACAGTCGTGAGAAAAAGGGAGAGCCGCACCACCCACCCCATCTCTGTAACATGTCACGGTCCCACAAGCAACTGGAGGGAACACGCAGCCACGGACATTCTCAGCTTTGGATCCTTTCACAGCAAGACAGGCGCAATTCCCACACTCCACGCAGAGACACCCTCAGCATTGCCAGCCACTCGTGGACGCACGCTTCCACACTGGGCCGCGTCTTCAGTGCCAAAGGCGTGAAAGAGCACCTCCCGAAAACTCAACAAGCGTCTTTCTTCCAGAAGAGCCCTCAGACCCACAACTCTCAGCAGCAAGTACCACCCAAAGCTTCCAAACAGGGCCGTGGCTACCACCTGCTGCTTTTAGTTCTCTTTTAACCTGTGCCGAGCTGCTGCTCTGTACACTCATCCTACAGCCTCCTCCTTTCCTTCCCCAGCACTACCAATTCTTCTCTTCTAGTGTATTGCATCGTTTATTGAACTGCGCCTTCTCACTGGACTGCTGGAAAAGCGGGATCACACGGATGCAGCACCAACTCCAGGCACCAGCCCACCCTGCTGAGGTCACGGCCACCACATCGCAGCCAGCAGACTGCTCCTGGTGCTCCACGTCACGAAGGCATTGCTGACACCCCTAGCCCCAGAAGAGGATAAAAAGGGCTGCGCCAAGCCAGACGGCCAGACGAGGCGGCAGGTGAACGAGATCCGAGAGGAGCAGGCACCCAGGGGAAGGCAAGGAGGCTGGGGCTCCCCACAGCAATGGAGGGGGACTTCTCTTTGGCTGCTTCTCCTGACAAGGACAGCCAGACTCCTGCAAAGGGACGCAACAAGGCCACGGCTCCTGTCCTCGCCCACTTCGTCACTGGCACGGAGAGCTCTCAACACGCTACAGGACAGATGAGACACCCCTGGCCACTACCCATCCCGGGCTTGCAGGGAGCTTCCCAAAGCCACAGGCAAAGGGAACGCCACAAAACTGTGCCCTGGGGGGCGGAGGGCTGGTCCCGAAACGGACATCCTGGCACCAGCCATGGCCATGTCACAGCCAGCAGGCTACGCCTGGTGGTCCAGGTCAGAAAGGGGTTGGACACACGGCTGGCTGCGGAACGGTAGAAAAGGGGCTGCACCAGACGAGACTGGCAGACGACGAGACGGGCTAGCAAAGACTTACAGGCTCTGAAAAAGCCACCCTATCTGTAGCCCATCCTCATCCTATAGACAGCCAGAAGGTGCCCACCCCTGTGGGCAAGGACAGAGCCACACCACCCACCCTGTCTCGACCCCATCCAGGTCCCGCAGGCCGATCAAAGGTGCTCGCAGCCATGGACAAAGGGAGCTCCATAAGACCCACCGTATCCGGACCCCATCCTCGTCCTACGGACAGCCAGGAGGTGCCCACCCTTGTGGGCAAAGGGAGAGCCGCAGCACCCACCTTACCTCGACCCCGTCCAGTTCCCGCAGGCAGATCAAAGGTGCTCACAGCCATGGACAAAGGGAGCTCCGCAAGACCCACCGTATCCAGACCCCATCCTCGTGCTCTGGACAGCCAGAAGGTGCCCACCCCTGTGGGCAAGGACAGAGCCACACCACCCACCCTGTCTCGACCCCGTCCAGGTCCCGCAGGCCGATCAAAGGTGCTCGCAGCCATGGACAAAGGGAGCTCCGCAAGACCCACCGTATCCGGACCCCATCCTCGTCCTGCAGACAGCCAGGAGGTGGGCACACTCGTGAGAAAAAGGGAGAGCCGCACCACCCACCCCATCTCTGTAACATGTCACGGTCCCACAAGCAACTGGAGGGAACACGCAGCCACGGACATTCTCAGCTTTGGATCCTTTCACAGCAAGACAGGCGCAATTCCCACACTCCACGCAGAGACACCCTCAGCATTGCCAGCCACTCGTGGACGCACGCTTCCACACTGGGCCACGTCTTCAGTGCCAAAGGCGTGAAAGAGCACCTCCCGAAAACTCAACAAGCGTCTTTCTTCCAGAAGAGCCCTCAGACCCACAACTCTCAGCAGCAAGTACCACCCAAAGCTTCCAAACAGGGCCGTGGCTACCACCTGCTGCTTTTAGTTCTCTTTTAACCTGTGCCCAGCTGCTGCTCTGTACACTCATCCTACAGCCTCCTCCTTTCCTTCCCCAGCACTACCAATTCTTCTCTTCTAGTGTATTGCATCGTTTATTGAACTGCGCCTTCTCACTGGACTGCTGGAAAAGCGGGATCACACGGATGCAGCACCAGCCCACCCTGCTGATGTCACGGCCACCACATCGCAGCCAGCAGACTGCTCCTGCTGCTCCACGTCACGAAGGCATTGCTGACACCCCTAGCCCCAGAAGAGGATAAAAAGGGCTGCGCCAAGCCAGACGGCCAGACGAGGCGGCAGGTGAGCGAGATCCGAGAGGAGCAGGCACCCAGGGGAAGGCAAGGAGGCTGGGGCTCCCCACAGCAATGGAGGGGGACTTCTCTTTGGCTGCTTCTCCTGACAAGGACAGCCAGACTCCTGCAAAGGGACGCAACAAGGCCACGGCTCCTGTCCTCGCCCACTTCGTCACTGGCACGGAGAGCTCTCAACACGCTACAGGACAGATGAGACACCCCTGGCCACTACCCATCCCGGGCTTGCAGGGAGCTTCCCAAAGCCACAGGCAAAGGGAACGCCACAAAACTGTGCCCTCGGGGGCGGAGGGCTGGTCCCGAAACGGACATCCTGGCACCAGCCATGGCCATGTCACAGCCAGCAGGCTACGCCTGGTGGTCCAGATCAGAAAGGGGTTGGACACACGGCTGGCTGCGGAACGGTAGAAAAGGGGCTGCACCAGACGAGACTGGCAGACGACGAGACGGGCTAGCAAAGACTTACAGGCTCTGAAAAAGCCACCCTATCTGTAGCCCATCCTCATCCTATAGAGAGCCAGAAGGTGCCCACCCCTGTGGGCAAGGACAGAGCCACACCACCCACCCTGTCTCGACCCCATCCAGGTCCCGCAGGCCGATCAAAGGTGCTCGCAGCCATGGACAAAGGGAGCTCCATAAGACCCACCGTATCCGGACCCCATCCTCGTCCTACGGACAGCCAGGAGGTGCCCACCCTTGTGGGCAAAGGGAGAGCCGCAGCACCCACCTTACCTCCACCCCGTCCAGTTCCCGCAGGCAGATCAAAGGTGCTCACAGCCATGGACAAAGGGAGCTCCGCAAGACCCACCGTATCCAGACCCCATCCTCGTGCTCTGGACAGCCAGAAGGTGCCCACCCCTGTGGGCAAGGACAGAGCCACACCACCCACCCTGTCTCGACCCCGTCCAGGTCCCGCAGGCCGATCAAAGGTGCTCGCAGCCATGGACAAAGGGAGCTCCGCAAGACCCACCGTATCCGGACCCCATCCTCGTCCTGCAGACAGCCAGGAGGTGGGCACAGTCGTGAGAAAAAGGGAGAGCCGCACCACCCACCCCATCTCTGTAACATGTCACGGTCCCACAAGCAACTGGAGGGAACACGCAGCCACGGACATTCTCAGCTTTGGATCCTTTCACAGCAAGACAGGCGCAATTCCCACACTCCACGCAGAGACACCCTCAGCATTGCCAGCCACTCGTGGACGCACGCTTCCACACTGGGCCACGTCTTCAGTGCCAAAGGCGTGAAAGAGCACCTCCCGAAAACTCAACAAGCGTCTTTCTTCCAGAAGAGCCCTCAGACCCACAACTCTCAGCAGCAAGTACCACCCAAAGCTTCCAAACAGGGCCGTGGCTACCACCTGCTGCTTTTAGTTCTCTTTTAACCTGTGCCGAGCTGCTGCTCTGTACACTCATCCTACAGCCTCCTCCTTTCCTTCCCCAGCACTACCAATTCTTCTCTTCTAGTGTATTGCATCGTTTATTGAACTGCGCCTTCTCACTGGACTGCTGGAAAAGCGGGATCACACGGATGCAGCACCAGCCCACCCTGCTGATGTCACGGCCACCACATCGCAGCCAGCAGACTGCTCCTGGTGCTCCACGTCACGAAGGCATTGCTGACACCCCTAGCCCCAGAAGAGGATAAAAAGGGCTGCGCCAAGCCAGACGGCCAGACGAGGCGGCAGGTGAGCGAGATCCGAGAGGAGCAGGCACCCAGGGGAAGGCAAGGAGGCTGGGGCTCCCCACAGCAATGGAGGGGGACTTCTCTTTGGCTGCTTCTCCTGACAAGGACAGCCAGACTCCTGCAAAGGGACGCAACAAGGCCACGGCTCCTGTCCTCGCCCACTTCGTCACTGGCACGGAGAGCTCTCAACACGCTACAGGACAGATGAGACACCCCTGGCCACTACCCATCCTGGGCTTGCAGGGAGCTTCCCAAAGCCACAGGCAAAGGGAACGCCACAAAACTGTGCCCTGGGGGGCGGAGGGCTGGTCCCGAAACGGACATCCTGGCACCAGCCATGGCCATGTCACAGCCAGCAGGCTACGCCTGGTGGTCCAGGTCAGAAAGGGGTTGGACACACGGCTGGCAGCGGAACGGTAGAAAAGGGGCTGCACCAGACGAGACTGGCAGATGACGAGACGGGCTAGCAAAGACTTACAGGCTCTGAAAAAGCCACCCTATCTGTAGCCCATCCTCATCCTATAGAGAGCCAGAAGGTGCCCACCCCTGTGGGCAAGGACAGAGCCACACCACCCACCCTGTCTCGACCCCATCCAGGTCCCGCAGGCCGATCAAAGGTGCTCGCAGCCATGGACAAAGGGAGCTCCATAAGACCCACCGTATCCGGACCCCATCCTCGTCCTACGGACAGCCAGGAGGTGCCCACCCTTGTGGGCAAAGGGAGAGCCGCAGCACCCACCTTACCTCCACCCCGTCCAGTTCCCGCAGGCAGATCAAAGGTGCTCACAGCCATGGACAAAGGGAGCTCCGCAAGACCCACCGTATCCAGACCCCATCCTCGTGCTCTGGACAGCCAGAAGGTGCCCACCCCTGTGGGCAAGGACAGAGCCACACCACCCACCCTGTCTCGACCCCGTCCAGGTCCCGCAGGCCGATCAAAGGTGCTCGCAGCCATGGACAAAGGGAGCTCCGCAAGACCCACCGTATCCGGACCCCATCCTCGTCCTGCAGACAGCCAGGAGGTGGGCACACTCGTGAGAAAAAGGGAGAGCCGCACCACCCACCCCATCTCTGTAACATGTCACGGTCCCACAAGCAACTGGAGGGAACACGCAGCCACGGACATTCTCAGCTTTGGATCCTTTCACAGCAAGACAGGCGCAATTCCCACACTCCACACAGAGACACCCTCAGCATTGCCAGCCACTCGTGGACGCACGCTTCCACACTGGGCCACGTCTTCAGTGCCAAAGGCGTGAAAGAGCACCTCCCGAAAACTCAACAAGCGTCTTTCTTCCAGAAGAGCCCTCAGACCCACAACTCTCAGCAGCAAGTACCACCCAAAGCTTCCAAACAGGGCCGTGGCTACCACCTGCTGCTTTTAGTTCTCTTTTAACCTGTGCCCAGCTGCTGCTCTGTACACTCATCCTACAGCCTCCTCCTTTCCTTCCCCAGCACTACCAATTCTTCTCTTCTAGTGTATTGCATCGTTTATTGAACTGCGCCTTCTCACTGGACTGCTGGAAAAGCGGGATCACACGGATGCAGCACCAGCCCACCCTGCTGATGTCACGGCCACCACATCGCAGCCAGCAGACTGCTCCTGCTGCTCCACGTCACGAAGGCATTGCTGACACCCCTAGCCCCAGAAGAGGATAAAAAGGGCTGCGCCAAGCCAGACGGCCAGACGAGGCGGCAGGTGAACGAGATCCGAGAGGAGCAGGCACCCAGGGGAAGGCAAGGAGGCTGGGGCTCCCCACAGCAATGGAGGGGGACTTCTCTTTGGCTGCTTCTCCTGACAAGGACAGCCAGACTCCTGCAAAGGGACGCAACAAGGCCACGGCTCCTGTCCTCGCCCACTTCGTCACTGGCACGGAGAGCTCTCAACACGCTACAGGACAGATGAGACACCCCTGGCCACTACCCATCCTGGGCTTGCAGGGAGCTTCCCAAAGCCACAGGCAAAGGGAACGCCACAAAACTGTGCCCTGGGGGGCGGAGGGCTGGTCCCGAAACGGACATCCTGGCACCAGCCATGGCCATGTCACAGCCAGCAGGCTACGCCTGGTGGTCCAGGTCAGAAAGGGGTTGGACACACGGCTGGCTGCGGAACGGTAGAAAAGGGGCTGCACCAGACGAGACTGGCAGACGACGAGACGGGCTAGCAAAGACTTACAGGCTCTGAAAAAGCCACCCTATCTGTAGCCCATCCTCATCCTATAGAGAGCCAGAAGGTGCCCACCCCTGTGGGCAAGGACAGAGCCACACCACCCACCCTGTCTCGACCCCGTCCAGGTCCCGCAGGCCGATCAAAGGTGCTCGCAGCCATGGACAAAGGGAGCTCCATAAGACCCACCGTATCCGGACCCCATCCTCGTCCTACGGACAGCCAGGAGGTGCCCACCCTTGTGGGCAAAGGGAGAGCCGCACCACCCACCTTACCTCGACCCCGTCCAGTTCCCGCAGGCAGATCAAAGGTGCTCACAGCCATGGACAAAGGGAGCTCCGCAAGACCCACCATATCCAGACCCCATCCTCGTGCTCTGGACAGCCAGAAGGTGCCCACCCCTGTGGGCAAGGACAGAGCCACACCACCCACCCTGTCTCGACCCCGTCCAGGTCCCGCAGGCCGATCAAAGGTGCTCGCAGCCATGGACAAAGGGAGCTCCATAAGACCCACCGTATCCAGACCCCATCCTCGTGCTCTGGACAGCCAGAAGGTGCCCACCCCTGTGGGCAATGACAGAGCCACACCACCCACCCTGTCTCGACCCCGTCCAGGTCCCGCAGGCCGATCAAAGGTGCTCGCAGCCATGGACAAAGGGAGCTCCGCAAGACCCACCGTATCCGGACCCCATCCTCGTCCTGCAGACAGCCAGGAGGTGGGCACACTCGTGAGAAAAAGGGAGAGCCGCACCACCCACCCCATCTCTGTAACATGTCACGGTCCCACAAGCAACTGCAGGGAACACGCAGCCACGGACATTCTCAGCTTTGGATCCTTTCACAGCAAGACAGGCGCAATTCCCACACTCCACGCAGAGACACCCTCAGCATTGCCAGCCACTTGTGGACGCACGCTTCCACACTGGGCCACGTCTTCAGTGCCAAAGGCGTGAAAGAGCACCTCCCGAAAACTCAACAAGCGTCTTTCTTCCAGAAGAGCCCTCAGACCCACAACTCTCAGCAGCAAGTACCACCCAAAGCTTCCAAACAGGGCCGTGGCTACCACCTGCTGCTTTTAGTTCTCTTTTAACCTGTGCCCAGCTGCTGCTCTGTACACTCATCCTACAGCCTCCTCCTTTCCTTCCCCAGCACTACCAATTCTTCTCTTCTAGTGTATTGCATCGTTTATTGAACTGCGCCTTCTCACTGGACTGCTGGAAAAGCGGGATCACACGGATGCAGCACCAGCCCACCCTGCTGATGTCACGGCCACCACATCGCAGCCAGCAGACTGCTCCTGCTGCTCCACGTCACGAAGGCATTGCTGACACCCCTAGCCCCAGAAGAGGATAAAAAGGGCTGCACCAAGCCAGACGGCCAGACGAGGCGGCAGGTGAACGAGATCCGAGAGGAGCAGGCACCCAGGGGAAGGCAAGGAGGCTGGGGCTCCCCACAGCAATGGAGGGGGACTTCTCTTTGGCTGCTTCTCCTGACAAGGACAGCCAGACTCCTGCAAAGGGACGCAACAAGGCCACGGCTCCTGTCCTCGCCCACTTCGTCACTGGCACGGAGAGCTCTCAACACGCTACAGGACAGATGAGACACCCCTGGCCACTACCCATCCTGGGCTTGCAGGGAGCTTCCCAAAGCCACAGGCAAAGGGAACGCCACAAAACTGTGCCCTGGGGGGCGGAGGGCTGGTCCCGAAACGGACATCCTGGCACCAGCCATGGCCATGTCACAGCCAGCAGGCTACGCCTGGTGGTCCAGGTCAGAAAGGGGTTGGACACACGGCTGGCTGCGGAACGGTAGAAAAGGGGCTGCACCAGACGAGACTGGCAGACGACGAGACGGGCTAGCAAAGACTTACAGGCTCTGAAAAAGCCACCCTATCTGTAGCCCATCCTCATCCTATAGAGAGCCAGAAGGTGCCCACCCCTGTGGGCAAGGACAGAGCCACACCACCCACCCTGTCTCGACCCCGTCCAGGTCCCGCAGGCCGATCAAAGGTGCTCGCAGCCATGGACAAAGGGAGCTCCATAAGACCCACCGTATCCGGACCCCATCCTCGTCCTACGGACAGCCAGGAGGTGCCCACCCTTGTGGGCAAAGGGAGAGCCGCACCACCCACCTTACCTCGACCCCGTCCAGTTCCCGCAGGCAGATCAAAGGTGCTCACAGCCATGGACAAAGGGAGCTCCGCAAGACCCACCATATCCAGACCCCATCCTCGTGCTCTGGACAGCCAGAAGGTGCCCACCCCTGTGGGCAAGGACAGAGCCACACCACCCACCCTGTCTCGACCCCGTCCAGGTCCCGCAGGCCGATCAAAGGTGCTCGCAGCCATGGACAAAGGGAGCTCCATAAGACCCACCGTATCCAGACCCCATCCTCGTGCTCTGGACAGCCAGAAGGTGCCCACCCCTGTGGGCAATGACAGAGCCACACCACCCACCCTGTCTCGACCCCGTCCAGGTCCCGCAGGCCGATCAAAGGTGCTCGCAGCCATGGACAAAGGGAGCTCCGCAAGACCCACCGTATCCGGACCCCATCCTCGTCCTGCAGACAGCCAGGAGGTGGGCACACTCGTGAGAAAAAGGGAGAGCCGCACCACCCACCCCATCTCTGTAACATGTCACGGTCCCACAAGCAACTGCAGGGAACACGCAGCCACGGACATTCTCAGCTTTGGATCCTTTCACAGCAAGACAGGCGCAATTCCCACACTCCACGCAGAGACACCCTCAGCATTGCCAGCCACTTGTGGACGCACGCTTCCACACTGGGCCACGTCTTCAGTGCCAAAGGCGTGAAAGAGCACCTCCCGAAAACTCAACAAGCGTCTTTCTTCCAGAAGAGCCCTCAGACCCACAACTCTCAGCAGCAAGTACCACCCAAAGCTTCCAAACAGGGCCGTGGCTACCACCTGCTGCTTTTAGTTCTCTTTTAACCTGTGCCCAGCTGCTGCTCTGTACACTCATCCTACAGCCTCCTCCTTTCCTTCCCCAGCACTACCAATTCTTCTCTTCTAGTGTATTGCATCGTTTATTGAACTGCGCCTTCTCACTGGACTGCTGGAAAAGCGGGATCACACGGATGCAGCACCAACTCCAGGCACCAGCCCACCCTGCTGATGTCACGGCCACCACATCGCAGCCAGCAGACTGCTCCTGCTGCTCCACGTCACGAAGGCATTGCTGACACCCCTAGCCCCAGAAGAGGATAAAAAGGGCTGCGCCAAGCCAGACGGCCAGACGAGGCGGCAGGTGAGCGAGATCCGAGAGGAGCAGGCACCCAGGGGAAGGCAAGGAGGCTGGGGCTCCCCACAGCAATGGAGGGGGACTTCTCTTTGGCTGCTTCTCCTGACAAGGACAGCCAGACTCCTGCAAAGGGACGCAACAAGGCCACGGCTCCTGTCCTCGCCCACTTCGTCACTGGCACGGAGAGCTCTCAACACGCTACAGGACAGATGAGACACCCCTGGCCACTACACATCCCGGGCTTGCAGGGAGCTTCCCAAAGCCACAGGCAAAGGGAACGCCACAAAACTGTGCCCTGGGGGGCGGAGGGCTGGTCCCGAAACGGACATCCTGGCACCAGCCATGGCCATGTCACAGCCAGCAGGCTACACCTGGTGGTCCAGATCAGAAAGGGGTTGGACACACGGCTGGCAGCGGAACGGTAGAAAAGGGGCTGCACCAGACGAGACTGGCAGACGACGAGACGGGCTAGCAAAGACTTACAGGCTCTGAAAAAGCCACCCTATCTGTAGCCCATCCTCATCCTATAGACAGCCAGAAGGTGCCCACCCCTGTGGGCAAGGACAGAGCCACACCACCCACCCTGTCTCGACCCCATCCAGGTCCCGCAGGCCGATCAAAGGTGCTCGCAGCCATGGACAAAGGGAGCTCCATAAGACCCACCGTATCCGGACCCCATCCTCGTCCTACGGACAGCCAGGAGGTGCCCACCCTTGTGGGCAAAGGGAGAGCCGCAGCACCCACCTTACCTCCACCCCGTCCAGTTCCCGCAGGCAGATCAAAGGTGCTCACAGCCATGGACAAAGGGAGCTCCGCAAGACCCACCGTATCCAGACCCCATCCTCGTGCTCTGGACAGCCAGAAGGTGCCCACCCCTGTGGGCAAGGACAGAGCCACACCACCCACCCTGTCTCGACCCCGTCCAGGTCCCGCAGGCCGATCAAAGGTGCTCGCAGCCATGGACAAAGGGAGCTCCGCAAGACCCACCGTATCCGGACCCCATCCTCGTCCTGCAGACAGCCAGGAGGTGGGCACACTCGTGAGAAAAAGGGAGAGCCGCACCACCCACCCCATCTCTGTAACATGTCACGGTCCCACAAGTAACTGGAGGGAACACGCAGCCACGGACATTCTCAGCTTTGGATCCTTTCACAGCAAGACAGGCGCAATTGCCACACTCCACGCAGAGACACCCTCAGCATTGCCAGCCACTCGTGGACGCACGCTTCCACACTGGGCCACGTCTTCAGTGCCAAAGGCGTGAAAGAGCACCTCCCGAAAACTCAACAAGCGTCTTTCTTCCAGAAGAGCCCTCAGACCCACAACTCTCAGCAGCAAGTACCACCCAAAGCTTCCAAACAGGGCCGTGGCTACCACCTGCTGCTTTTAGTTCTCTTTTAACCTGTGCCCAGCTGCTGCTCTGTACACTCATCCTACAGCCTCCTCCTTTCCTTCCCCAGCACTACCAATTCTTCTCTTCTAGTGTATTGCATCGTTTATTGAACTGCGCCTTCTCACTGGACTGCTGGAAAAGCGGGATCACACGGATGCAGCACCAGCCCACCCTGCTGATGTCACGGCCACCACATCGCAGCCAGCAGACTGCTCCTGCTGCTCCACGTCACGAAGGCATTGCTGACACCCCTAGCCCCAGAAGAGGATAAAAAGGGCTGCGCCAAGCCAGACGGCCAGACGAGGCGGCAGGTGAACGAGATCCGAGAGGAGCAGGCACCCAGGGGAAGGCAAGGAGGCTGGGGCTCCCCACAGCAATGGAGGGGGACTTCTCTTTGGCTGCTTCTCCTGACAAGGACAGCCAGACTCCTGCAAAGGGACGCAACAAGGCCACGGCTCCTGTCCTCGCCCACTTCGTCACTGGCACGGAGAGCTCTCAACACGCTACAGGACAGATGAGACACCCCTGGCCACTACCCATCCTGGGCTTGCAGGGAGCTTCCCAAAGCCACAGGCAAAGGGAACGCCACAAAACTGTGCCCTGGGGGGCGGAGGGCTGGTCCCGAAACGGACATCCTGGCACCAGCCATGGCCATGTCACAGCCAGCAGGCTACGCCTGGTGGTCCAGGTCAGAAAGGGGTTGGACACACGGCTGGCTGCGGAACGGTAGAAAAGGGGCTGCACCAGACGAGACTGGCAGACGACGAGACGGGCTAGCAAAGACTTACAGGCTCTGAAAAAGCCACCCTATCTGTAGCCCATCCTCATCCTATAGAGAGCCAGAAGGTGCCCACCCCTGTGGGCAAGGACAGAGCCACACCACCCACCCTGTCTCGACCCCGTCCAGGTCCCGCAGGCCGATCAAAGGTGCTCGCAGCCATGGACAAAGGGAGCTCCATAAGACCCACCGTATCCGGACCCCATCCTCGTCCTACGGACAGCCAGGAGGTGCCCACCCTTGTGGGCAAAGGGAGAGCCGCACCACCCACCTTACCTCGACCCCGTCCAGTTCCCGCAGGCAGATCAAAGGTGCTCACAGCCATGGACAAAGGGAGCTCCGCAAGACCCACCATATCCAGACCCCATCCTCGTGCTCTGGACAGCCAGAAGGTGCCCACCCCTGTGGGCAAGGACAGAGCCACACCACCCACCCTGTCTCGACCCCGTCCAGGTCCCGCAGGCCGATCAAAGGTGCTCGCAGCCATGGACAAAGGGAGCTCCATAAGACCCACCGTATCCAGACCCCATCCTCGTGCTCTGGACAGCCAGAAGGTGCCCACCCCTGTGGGCAATGACAGAGCCACACCACCCACCCTGTCTCGACCCCGTCCAGGTCCCGCAGGCCGATCAAAGGTGCTCGCAGCCATGGACAAAGGGAGCTCCGCAAGACCCACCGTATCCGGACCCCATCCTCGTCCTGCAGACAGCCAGGAGGTGGGCACACTCGTGAGAAAAAGGGAGAGCCGCACCACCCACCCCATCTCTGTAACATGTCACGGTCCCACAAGCAACTGGAGGGAACACGCAGCCACGGACATTCTCAGCTTTGGATCCTTTCACAGCAAGACAGGCGCAATTCCCACACTCCACGCAGAGACACCCTCAGCATTGCCAGCCACTTGTGGACGCACGCTTCCACACTGGGCCACGTCTTCAGTGCCAAAGGCGTGAAAGAGCACCTCCCGAAAACTCAACAAGCGTCTTTCTTCCAGAAGAGCCCTCAGACCCACAACTCTCAGCAGCAAGTACCACCCAAAGCTTCCAAACAGGGCCGTGGCTACCACCTGCTGCTTTTAGTTCTCTTTTAACCTGTGCCCAGCTGCTGCTCTGTACACTCATCCTACAGCCTCCTCCTTTCCTTCCCCAGCACTACCAATTCTTCTCTTCTAGTGTATTGCATCGTTTATTGAACTGCGCCTTCTCACTGGACTGCTGGAAAAGCGGGATCACACGGATGCAGCACCAACTCCAGGCACCAGCCCACCCTGCTGATGTCACGGCCACCACATCGCAGCCAGCAGACTGCTCCTGGTGCTCCACGTCACGAAGGCATTGCTGACACCCCTAGCCCCAGAAGAGGATAAAAAGGGCTGCGCCAAGCCAGACGGCCAGACGAGGCGGCAGGTGAGCGAGATCCGAGAGGAGCAGGCACCCAGGGGAAGGCAAGGAGGCTGGGGCTCCCCACAGCAATGGAGGGGGACTTCTCTTTGGCTGCTTCTCCTGACAAGGACAGCCAGACTCCTGCAAAGGGACGCAACAAGGCCACGGCTCCTGTCCTCGCCCACTTCGTCACTGGCACGGAGAGCTCTCAACACGCTACAGGACAGATGAGACACCCCTGGCCACTACACATCCCGGGCTTGCAGGGAGCTTCCCAAAGCCACAGGCAAAGGGAACGCCACAAAACTGTGCCCTGGGGGGCGGAGGGCTGGTCCCGAAACGGACATCCTGGCACCAGCCATGGCCATGTCACAGCCAGCAGGCTACACCTGGTGGTCCAGATCAGAAAGGGGTTGGACACACGGCTGGCAGCGGAACGGTAGAAAAGGGGCTGCACCAGACGAGACTGGCAGACGACGAGACGGGCTAGCAAAGACTTACAGGCTCTGAAAAAGCCACCCTATCTGTAGCCCATCCTCATCCTATAGACAGCCAGAAGGTGCCCACCCCTGTGGGCAAGGACAGAGCCACACCACCCACCCTGTCTCGACCCCATCCAGGTCCCGCAGGCCGATCAAAGGTGCTCGCAGCCATGGACAAAGGGAGCTCCATAAGACCCACCGTATCCGGACCCCATCCTCGTCCTACGGACAGCCAGGAGGTGCCCACCCTTGTGGGCAAAGGGAGAGCCGCAGCACCCACCTTACCTCCACCCCGTCCAGTTCCCGCAGGCAGATCAAAGGTGCTCACAGCCATGGACAAAGGGAGCTCCGCAAGACCCACCGTATCCAGACCCCATCCTCGTGCTCTGGACAGCCAGAAGGTGCCCACCCCTGTGGGCAAGGACAGAGCCACACCACCCACCCTGTCTCGACCCCGTCCAGGTCCCGCAGGCCGATCAAAGGTGCTCGCAGCCATGGACAAAGGGAGCTCCGCAAGACCCACCGTATCCGGACCCCATCCTCGTCCTGCAGACAGCCAGGAGGTGGGCACACTCGTGAGAAAAAGGGAGAGCCGCACCACCCACCCCATCTCTGTAACATGTCACGGTCCCACAAGTAACTGGAGGGAACACGCAGCCACGGACATTCTCAGCTTTGGATCCTTTCACAGCAAGACAGGCGCAATTCCCACACTCCACGCAGAGACACCCTCAGCATTGCCAGCCACTCGTGGACGCACGCTTCCACACTGGGCCACGTCTTCAGTGCCAAAGGCGTGAAAGAGCACCTCCCGAAAACTCAACAAGCGTCTTTCTTCCAGAAGAGCCCTCAGACCCACAACTCTCAGCAGCAAGTACCACCCAAAGCTTCCAAACAGGGCCGTGGCTACCACCTGCTGCTTTTAGTTCTCTTTTAACCTGTGCCCAGCTGCTGCTCTGTACACTCATCCTACAGCCTCCTCCTTTCCTTCCCCAGCACTACCAATTCTTCTCTTCTAGTGTATTGCATCGTTTATTGAACTGCGCCTTCTCACTGGACTGCTGGAAAAGCGGGATCACACGGATGCAGCACCAGCCCACCCTGCTGATGTCACGGCCACCACATCGCAGCCAGCAGACTGCTCCTGCTGCTCCACGTCACGAAGGCATTGCTGACACCCCTAGCCCCAGAAGAGGATAAAAAGGGCTGCACCAAGCCAGACGGCCAGACGAGGCGGCAGGTGAACGAGATCCGAGAGGAGCAGGCACCCAGGGGAAGGCAAGGAGGCTGGGGCTCCCCACAGCAATGGAGGGGGACTTCTCTTTGGCTGCTTCTCCTGACAATGACAGCCAGACTCCTGCAAAGGGACGCAACAAGGCCACGGCTCCTGTCCTCGCCCACTTCGTCACTGGCACGGAGAGCTCTCAACACGCTACAGGACAGATGAGACACCCCTGGCCACTACCCATCCTGGGCTTGCAGGGAGCTTCCCAAAGCCACAGGCAAAGGGAACGCCACAAAACTGTGCCCTGGGGGGCGGAGGGCTGGTCCCGAAACGGACATCCTGGCACCAGCCATGGCCATGTCACAGCCAGCAGGCTACGCCTGGTGGTCCAGGTCAGAAAGGGGTTGGACACACGGCTGGCAGCGGAACGGTAGAAAAGGGGCTGCACCAGACGAGACTGGCAGACGACGAGACGGGCTAGCAAAGACTTACAGGCTCTGAAAAAGCCACCCTATCTGTAGCCCATCCTCATCCTATAGACAGCCAGAAGGTGCCCACCCCTGTGGGCAAGGACAGAGCCACACCACCCACCCTGTCTCGACCCCATCCAGGTCCCGCAGGCCGATCAAAGGTGCTCGCAGCCATGGACAAAGGGAGCTCCATAAGACCCACCGTATCCGGACCCCATCCTCGTCCTACGGACAGCCAGGAGGTGCCCACCCTTGTGGGCAAAGGGAGAGCCGCAGCACCCACCTTACCTCGACCCCGTCCAGTTCCCGCAGGCAGATCAAAGGTGCTCACAGCCATGGACAAAGGGAGCTCCGCAAGACCCACCATATCCAGACCCCATCCTCGTGCTCTGGACAGCCAGAAGGTGCCCACCCCTGTGGGCAAGGACAGAGCCACACCACCCACCCTGTCTCGACCCCGTCCAGGTCCCGCAGGCCGATCAAAGGTGCTCGCAGCCATGGACAAAGGGAGCTCCATAAGACCCACCGTATCCAGACCCCATCCTCGTGCTCTGGACAGCCAGAAGGTGCCCACCCCTGTGGGCAAGGACAGAGCTACACCACCCACCCTGTCTCGACCCCGTCCAGGTCCCGCAGGCCGATCAAAGGTGCTCGCAGCCATGGACAAAGGGAGCTCCGCAAGACCCACCGTATCCGGACCCCATCCTCGTCCTGCAGACAGCCAGGAGGTGGGCACACTCGTGAGAAAAAGGGAGAGCCGCACCACCCACCCCATCTCTGGAACATGTCACGGTCCCACAAGCAACTGGAGGGAACACGCAGCCACGGACATTCTCAGCTTTGGATCCTTTCACAGCAAGACAGGCGCAATTCCCACACTCCACGCAGAGACACCCTCAGCATTGCCAGCCACTTGTGGACGCACGCTTCCACACTGGGCCACGTCTTCAGTGCCAAAGGCGTGAAAGAGCACCTCCCGAAAACTCAACAAGCGTCTTTCTTCCAGAAGAGCCCTCAGACCCACAACTCTCAGCAGCAAGTACCACCCAAAGCTTCCAAACAGGGCCGTGGCTACCACCTGCTGCTTTTAGTTCTCTTTTAACCTGTGCCCAGCTGCTGCTCTGTACACTCATCCTACAGCCTCCTCCTTTCCTTCCCCAGCACTACCAATTCTTCTCTTCTAGTGTATTGCATCGTTTATTGAACTGCGCCTTCTCACTGGACTGCTGGAAAAGCGGGATCACACGGATGCAGCACCAACTCCAGGCACCAGCCCACCCTGCTGATGTCACAGCCACCACATCGCAGCCAGCAGACTGCTCCTGCTGCTCCACGTCACGAAGGCATTGCTGACACCCCTAGCCCCAGAAGAGGATAAAAAGGGCTGCGCCAAGCCAGACGGCCAGACGAGGCGGCAGGTGAGCGAGATCCGAGAGGAGCAGGCACCCAGGGGAAGGCAAGGAGGCTGGGGCTCCCCACAGCAATGGAGGGGGACTTCTCTTTGGCTGCTTCTCCTGACAAGGACAGCCAGACTCCTGCAAAGGGACGCAACAAGGCCACGGCTCCTGTCCTCGCCCACTTCGTCACTGGCACGGAGAGCT
Source organism: Buteo buteo (assembly GCF_964188355.1). Lineage (NCBI taxonomy): Eukaryota > Metazoa > Chordata > Aves > Accipitriformes > Accipitridae > Buteo > Buteo buteo. The sequence continues at coordinate 33,743,140 of NC_134177.1, forward strand.
CTCAACACGCTACAGGACAGATGAGACACCCCTGGCCACTACCCATCCCGGGCTTGCAGGGAGCTTCCCAAAGCCACAGGCAAAGGGAACGCCACAAAACTGTGCCCTGGGGGGCGGAGGGCTGGTCCCGAAACGGACATCCTGGCACCAGCCATGGCCATGTCACAGCCAGCAGGCTACGCCTGGTGGTCCAGGTCAGAAAGGGGTTGGACACACGGCTGGCTGCGGAACGGTAGAAAAGGGGCTGCACCAGACGAGACTGGCAGACGACGAGACGGGCTAGCAAAGACTTACAGGCTCTGAAAAAGCCACCCTATCTGTAGCCCATCCTCATCCTATAGACAGCCAGAAGGTGCCCACCCCTGTGGGCAAGGACAGAGCCACACCACCCACCCTGTCTCGACCCCGTCCAGGTCCCGCAGGCCGATCAAAGGTGCTCGCAGCCATGGACAAAGGGAGCTCCATAAGACCCACCGTATCCAGACCCCATCCTCGTGCTCTGGACAGCCAGAAGGTGCCCACCCCTGTGGGCAATGACAGAGCCACACCACCCACCCTGTCTCGACCCCGTCCAGGTCCCGCAGGCCGATCAAAGGTGCTCGCAGCCATGGACAAAGGGAGCTCCGCAAGACCCACCGTATCCGGACCCCATCCTCGTCCTGCAGACAGCCAGGAGGTGGGCACACTCGTGAGAAAAAGGGAGAGCCGCACCACCCACCCCATCTCTGTAACATGTCACGGTCCCACAAGCAACTGGAGGGAACACGCAGCCACGGACATTCTCAGCTTTGGATCCTTTCACAGCAAGACAGGCGCAATTCCCACACTCCACGCAGAGACACCCTCAGCATTGCCAGCCACTCGTGGACGCACGCTTCCACACTGGGCCACGTCTTCAGTGCCAAAGGCGTGAAAGAGCACCTCCCGAAAACTCAACAAGCGTCTTTCTTCCAGAAGAGCCCTCAGACCCACAACTCTCAGCAGCAAGTACCACCCAAAGCTTCCAAACAGGGCCGTGGCTACCACCTGCTGCATTAGTTCTCTTTTAACCTGTGCCCAGCTGCTGCTCTGTACACTCATCCTACAGCCTCCTCCTTTCCTTCCCCAGCACTACCAATTCTTCTCTTCTAGTGTATTGCATCGTTTATTGAACTGCGCTTTCTCACTGGACTGCTGGAAAAGCGGGATCACACGGATGCAGCACCAGCCCACCCTGCTGATGTCACGGCCACCACATCGCAGCCAGCAGACTGTTCCTGCTGCTCCACGTCACAAAGGCATTGCTGACACCCCTAGCCCCAGAAGAGGATAAAAAGGGCTGCGCCAAGCCAGACGGCCAGACGAGGCAGCAGGTGAGGGAGATCCGAGAGGAGCAGGCACCCAGGGGAAGGCAAGGAGGCTGGGGCTCCCCACAGCAATGGAGGGGGACTTCTCTTTGGCTGCTTCTCCTGACAAGGACAGCCAGACTTCTGCAAAGGGACGCAACAAGGCCACGGCTCCTGTCCTCGCCCACTTCGTCACTGGCACGGAGAGCTCTCAACACGCTACAGGACAGATGAGACACCCCTGGCCACTACCCATCCCGGGCTTGCAGGGAGCTTCCCAAAGCCACAGGCAAAGGGAATGCCACAAAACTGTGCCCTGGGGGGCGGAGGGCTGGTCCCGAAACGGACATCCTGGCACCAGCCATGGCCATGTCACAGCCAGCAGGCTACACCTGGTGGTCCAGGTCAGAAAGGGGTTGGACACACGGCTGGCAGCGGAACGGTAGAAAAGGGGCTGCACCAGACGAGACTGGCAGACGACGAGACGGGCTAGCAAAGACTTACAGGCTCTGAAAAAGCCACCCTATCTGTAGCCCATCCTCATCCTATAGACAGCCAGAAGGTGCCCACCCCTGTGGGCAAGGACAGAGCCACACCACCCACCCTGTCTCGACCCCATCCAGGTCCCGCAGGCCGATCAAAGGTGCTCGCAGCCATGGACAAAGGGAGCTCCATAAGACCCACCGTATCCAGACCCCATCCTCGTGCTCTGGACAGCCAGAAGGTGCCCACCCCTGTGGGCAAGGACAGAGGCACACCACCCACCCTGTTTCGACCCCGTCCAGGTCCCGCAGGCCGATCAAAGGTGCTCGCAGCCATGGACAAAGGGAGCTCCGCAAGACCCACCGTATCCGGACCCCATCCTCGTCCTGCAGACAGCCAGGAGGTGGGCACACTCGTGAGAAAAAGGGAGAGCCGCACCACCCACCCCATCTCTGTAACATGTCACGGTCCCACAAGCAACTGGAGGGAACACGCAGCCACGGACATTCTCAGCTTTGGATCCTTTCACAGCAAGACAGGCGCAATTCCCACACTCCACGCAGAGACACCCTCAGCATTGCCAGCCACTCGTGGACGCACGCTTCCACACTGGGCCACGTCTTCAGTGCCAAAGGCGTGAAAGAGCACCTCCCGAAAACTCAACAAGCGTCTTTCTTCCAGAAGAGCCCTCAGACCCACAACTCTCAGCAGCAAGTACCACCCAAAGCTTCCAAACAGGGCCGTGGCTACCACCTGCTGCTTTTAGTTCTCTTTTAACCTGTGCCCAGCTGCTGCTCTGTACACTCATCCTACAGCCTCCTCCTTTCCTTCCCCAGCACTACCAATTCTTCTCTTCTAGTGTATTGCATCGTTTATTGAACTGCGCCTTCTCACTGGACTGCTGGAAAAGCGGGATCACACGGATGCAGCACCAGCCCACCCTGCTGATGTCACGGCCACCACATCGCAGCCAGCAGACTGCTCCTGGTGCTCCACGTCACGAAGGCATTGCTGACACCCCTAGCCCCAGAAGAGGATAAAAAGGGCTGCGCCAAGCCAGACGGCCAGACGAGGCGGCAGGTGAGCGAGATCCGAGAGGAGCAGGCACCCAGGGGAAGGCAAGGAGGCTGGGGCTCCCCACAGCAATGGAGGGGGACTTCTCTTTGGCTGCTTCTCCTGACAAGGACAGCCAGACTCCTGCAAAGGGACGCAACAAGGCCACGGCTCCTGTCCTCGCCCACTTCGTCACTGGCACGGAGAGCTCTCAACACGCTACAGGACAGATGGGACACCCCTGGCCACTACCCATCCCGGGCTTGCAGGGAGCTTCCCAAAGCCACAGGCAAAGGGAACGCCACAAAACTGTGCCCTGGGGGGCGGAGGGCTGGTCCCGAAACGGACATCCTGGCACCAGCCATGGCCATGTCACAGCCAGCAGGCTACGCCTGGTGGTCCAGGTCAGAAAGGGGTTGGACACACGGCTGGCTGCGGAACGGTAGAAAAGGGGCTGCACCAGACGAGACTGGCAGACGACGAGATGGGCTAGCAAAGACTTACAGGCTCTGAAAAAGCCACCCTATCTGTAGCCCATCCTCATCCTATAGAGAGCCAGAAGGTGCCCACCAATGTGGGCAAGGACAGAGCCACACCACCCACCCTGTCTCGACCCCATCCAAGTCCCGCAGGCCGATCAAAGGTGCTCGCAGCCACGGACAAAGGGAGCTCCATAAGACCCACCGTATCCAGACCCCATCCTCGTGCTCTGGACAGCCAGAAGGTGCCCACCCCTGTGGGCAAGGACAGAGCCACACCACCCACCCTGTCTCGACCCCGTCCAGGTCCCGCAGGCCGATCAAAGGTGCTCGCAGCCATGGACAAAGGGAGCTCCGCAAGACCCACCGTATCCAGACCCCATCCTCGTCCTGCAGACAGCCAGGATGTGGGCACACTCGTGAGAAAAAGGGACAGCCGCACCACCCACCCCATCTCTGTAACATGTCACGGTCCCACAAGCAACTGGAGGGAACACGCAGCCACGGACATTCTCAGCTTTGGATCCTTTCACAGCAAGACAGGCGCAATTCCCACACTCCACGCAGAGACACCCTCAGCATTGCCAGCCACTCGTGGACGCACGCTTCCACACTGGGCCGCGTCTTCAGTGCCAAAGGCGTGAAAGAGCACCTCCCGAAAACTCAACAAGCGTCTTTCTTCCAGAAGAGCCCTCAGACCCACAACTCTCAGCAGCAAGTACCACCCAAAGCTTCCAAACAGGGCCGTGGCTACCACCTGCTGCTTTTAGTTCTCTTTTAACCTGTGCCCAGCTGCTGCTCTGTACACTCATCCTACAGCCTCCTCCTTTCCTTCCCCAGCACTACCAATTCTTCTCTTCTAGTGTATTGCATCGTTTATTGAACTGCGCCTTCTCACTGGACTGCTGGAAAAGCGGGATCACACGGATGCAGCACCAGCCCACCCTGCTGATGTCACGGCCACCACATCGCAGCCAGCAGACTGCTCCTGGTGCTCCACGTCACAAACGCATTGCTGACACCCCTAGCCCCAGAAGAGGATAAAAAGGGCTGCGCCAAGCCAGACGGCCAGACGAGGCGGCAGGTGAGCGAGATCCGAGAGGAGCAGGCACCCAGGGGAAGGCAAGGAGGCTGGGGCTCCCCACAGCAATGGAGGGGGACTTCTCTTTGGCTGCTTCTCCTGACAAGGACAGCCAGACTCCTGCAAAGGGACGCAACAAGGCCACGGCTCCTGTCCTCGCCCACCTCGTCACTGGCACGGAGAGCTCTCAACACGCTACAGGACAGATGAGACACCCCTGGCCACTACCCATCCCGGGCTTGCAGGGAGCTTCCCAAAGCCACAGGCAAAGGGAACGCCACAAAACTGTGCCCTGGGGGGCGGAGGGCTGGTCCCGAAACGGACATCCTGGCACCAGCCATGGCCATGTCACAGCCAGCAGGCTACGCCTGGTGGTCCAGGTCAGAAAGGGGTTGGACACACGGCTGGCTGCGGAACGGTAGAAAAGGGGCTGCACCAGACGAGACTGGCAGACGACGAGACGGGCTAGCAAAGACTTACAGGCTCTGAAAAAGCCACCCTATCTGTAGCCCATCCTCATCCTATAGAGAGCCAGAAGGTGCCCACCCCTGTGGGCAAGGACAGAGCCACACCACCCACCCTGTCTCGACCCCATCCAGGTCCCGCAGGCCGATCAAAGGTGCTCGCAGCCATGGACAAAGGGAGCTCCATAAGACCCACCGTATCCGGACCCCATCCTCGTGCTCTGGACAGCCAGGAGGTGCCCACCCTTGTGGGCAAAGGGAGAGCCGCAGCACCCACCTTACCTCGACCCCGTCCAGTTCCCGCAGGCAGATCAAAGGTGCTCACAGCCATGGACAAAGGGAGCTCCGCAAGACCCACCGTATCCAGACCCCATCCTCGTGCTCTGGACAGCCAGAAGGTGCCCACCCCTGTGGGCAAGGACAGAGCCACACCACCCACCCTGTCTCGACCCCGTCCAGGTCCCGCAGGCCGATCAAAGGTGCTCGCAGCCATGGACAAAGGGAGCTCCGCAAGACCCACCGTATCCGGACCCCATCCTCGTCCTGCAGACAGCCAGGAGGTGGGCACAGTCGTGAGAAAAAGGGAGAGCCGCACCACCCACCCCATCTCTGTAACATGTCACGGTCCCACAAGCAACTGGAGGGAACACGCAGCCACGGACATTCTCAGCTTTGGATCCTTTCACAGCAAGACAGGCGCAATTCCCACACTCCACGCAGAGACACCCTCAGCATTGCCAGCCACTCGTGGACGCACGCTTCCACACTGGGCCACGTCTTCAGTGCCAAAGGCGTGAAAGAGCACCTCCCGAAAACTCAACAAGCGTCTTTCTTCCAGAAGAGCCCTCAGACCCACAACTCTCAGCAGCAAGTACCACCCAAAGCTTCCAAACAGGGCCGTGGCTACCACCTGCTGCTTTTAGTTCTCTTTTAACCTGTGCCCAGCTGCTGCTCTGTACACTCATCCTACAGCCTCCTCCTTTCCTTCCCCAGCACTACCAATTCTTCTCTTCTAGTGTATTGCATCGTTTATTGAACTGCGCCTTCTCACTGGACTGCTGGAAAAGCGGGATCACACGGATGCAGCACCAGCCCACCCTGCTGATGTCACAGCCACCACATCGCAGCCAGCAGACTGCTCCTGGTGCTCCACGTCACAAAGGCATTGCTGACACCCCTAGCCCCAGAAGAGGATAAAAAGGGCTGCGCCAAGCCAGACGGCCAGACGAGGTGGCAGGTGAGGGAGATCCGAGAGGAGCAGGCACCCAGGGGAAGGCAAGGAGGCTGGGGCTCCCCACAGCAATGGAGGGGGACTTCTCTTTGGCTGCTTCTCCTGACAATGACAGCCAGACTCCTGCAAAGGGACGCAACAAGGCCACGGCTCCTGTCCTCGCCCACCTCGTCACTGGCACGGAGAGCTCTCAACACGCTACAGGACAGATGAGACACCCCTGGCCACTACCCATCCCGGGCTTGCAGGGAGCTTCCCAAAGCCACAGGCAAAGGGAACGCCACAAAACTGTGCCCTGGGGGGCGGAGGGCTGGTCCCGAAACGGACATCCTGGCACCAGCCATGGCCATGTCACAGCCAGCAGGCTACGCCTGGTGGTCCAGGTCAGAAAGGGGTTGGACACACGGCTGGCTGCGGAACGGTAGAAAAGGGGCTGCACCAGACGAGACTGGCAGACGACGAGACGGGCTAGCAAAGACTTACAGGCTCTGAAAAAGCCACCCTATCTGTAGCCCATCCTCATCCTACAGACAGCCAGAAGGTGCCCACCCCTGTGGGCAAGGACAGAGCCACACCACCCACCTTACCTCGACCCCGTCCAGGTCCCGCAGGCCGATCAAAGGTGCTCGCAGCCATGGACAAAGGGAGCTCCGCAAGACCCACCGTATCCAGACCCCATCCTCGTGCTCTGGACAGCCAGGAGGTGCCCACCCTTGTGGGCAAAGGGAGAGCCGCACCACCCACCTTACCTCCACCCCGTCCAGTTCCCGCAGGCAGATCAAAGGTGCTCACAGCCATGGACAAAGGGAGCTCCGCAAGACCCACCGTATCCAGACCCCATCCTCGTGCTCTGGACAGCCAGAAGGTGCCCACCCCTGTGGGCAAGGACAGAGCCACACCACCCACCCTGTCTCGACCCCGTCCAGGTCCCGCAGGCCGATCAAAGGTGCTCGCAGCCATGGACAAAGGGAGCTCCGCAAGACCCACCGTATCCGGACCCCATCCTCGTCCTGCAGACAGCCAGGAGGTGGGCACAGTCGTGAGAAAAAGGGAGAGCCGCACCACCCACCCCATCTCTGTAACATGTCACGGTCCCACAAGCAACTGGAGGGAACACGCAGCCACGGACATTCTCAGCTTTGGATCCTTTCACAGCAAGACAGGCGCAATTCCCACACTCCACGCAGAGACACCCTCAGCATTGCCAGCCACTCGTGGACGCATGCTTCCACACTGGGCCACGTCTTCAGTGCCAAAGGCGTGAAAGAGCACCTCCCGAAAACTCAACAAGCGTCTTTCTTCCAGAAGAGCCCTCAGACCCACAACTCTCAGCAGCAAGTACCACCCAAAGCTTCCAAACAGGGCCGTGGCTACCACCTGCTGCTTTTAGTTCTCTTTTAACCTGTGCCCAGCTGCTGCTCTGTACACTCATCCTACAGCCTCCTCCTTTCCTTCCCCAGCACTACCAATTCTTCTCTTCTAGTGTATTGCATCGTTTATTGAACTGCGCCTTCTCACTGGACTGCTGGAAAAGCGGGATCACACGGATGCAGCACCAGCCCACCCTGCTGATGTCACAGCCACCACATCGCAGCCAGCAGACTGCTCCTGGTGCTCCACGTCACAAAGGCATTGCTGACACCCCTAGCCCCAGAAGAGGATAAAAAGGGCTGCGCCAAGCCAGACGGCCAGACGAGGTGGCAGGTGAGGGAGATCCGAGAGGAGCAGGCACCCAGGGGAAGGCAAGGAGGCTGGGGCTCCCCACAGCAATGGAGGGGGACTTCTCTTTGGCTGCTTCTCCTGACAAGGACAGCCAGACTCCTGCAAAGGGACGCAACAAGGCCACGGCTCCTGTCCTCGCCCACCTCGTCACTGGCACGGAGAGCTCTCAACACGCTACAGGACAGATGAGACACCCCTGGCCACTACCCATCCCGGGCTTGCAGGGAGCTTCCCAAAGCCACAGGCAAAGGGAACGCCACAAAACTGTGCCCTGGGGGGCGGAGGGCTGGTCCCGAAACGGACATCCTGGCACCAGCCATGGCCATGTCACAGCCAGCAGGCTACGCCTGGTGGTCCAGGTCAGAAAGGGGTTGGACACACGGCTGGCTGCGGAACGGTAGAAAAGGGGCTGCACCAGACGAGACTGGCAGACGACGAGACGGGCTAGCAAAGACTTACAGGCTCTGAAAAAGCCACCCTATCTGTAGCCCATCCTCATCCTACAGACAGCCAGAAGGTGCCCACCCCTGTGGGCAAGGACAGAGCCACACCACCCACCTTACCTCGACCCCGTCCAGGTCCCGCAGGCCGATCAAAGGTGCTCGCAGCCATGGACAAAGGGAGCTCCGCAAGACCCACCGTATCCAGACCCCATCCTCGTGCTCTGGACAGCCAGGAGGTGCCCACCCTTGTGGGCAAAGGGAGAGCCGCACCACCCACCTTACCTCCACCCCGTCCAGTTCCCGCAGGCAGATCAAAGGTGCTCACAGCCATGGACAAAGGGAGCTCCGCAAGACCCACCGTATCCAGACCCCATCCTCGTGCTCTGGACAGCCAGAAGGTGCCCACCCCTGTGGGCAAGGACAGAGCCACACCACCCACCCTGTCTCGACCCCGTCCAGGTCCCGCAGGCCGATCAAAGGTGCTCGCAGCCATGGACAAAGGGAGCTCCGCAAGACCCACCGTATCCGGACCCCATCCTCGTCCTGCAGACAGCCAGGAGGTGGGCACAGTCGTGAGAAAAAGGGAGAGCCGCACCACCCACCCCATCTCTGTAACATGTCACGGTCCCACAAGCAACTGGAGGGAACACGCAGCCACGGACATTCTCAGCTTTGGATCCTTTCACAGCAAGACAGGCGCAATTCCCACACTCCACGCAGAGACACCCTCAGCATTGCCAGCCACTCGTGGACGCACGCTTCCACACTGGGCCACGTCTTCAGTGCCAAAGGCGTGAAAGAGCACCTCCCGAAAACTCAACAAGCGTCTTTCTTCCAGAAGAGCCCTCAGACCCACAACTCTCAGCAGCAAGTACCACCCAAAGCTTCCAAACAGGGCCGTGGCTACCACCTGCTGCTTTTAGTTCTCTTTTAACCTGTGCCCAGCTGCTGCTCTGTACACTCATCCTACAGCCTCCTCCTTTCCTTCCCCAGCACTACCAATTCTTCTCTTCTAGTGTATTGCATCGTTTATTGAACTGCGCCTTCTCACTGGACTGCTGGAAAAGCGGGATCACACGGATGCAGCACCAGCCCACCCTGCTGATGTCACAGCCACCACATCGCAGCCAGCAGACTGCTCCTGGTGCTCCACGTCACAAAGGCATTGCTGACACCCCTAGCCCCAGAAGAGGATAAAAAGGGCTGCGCCAAGCCAGACGGCCAGACGAGGCAGCAGGTGAGCGAGATCCGAGAGGAGCAGGCACCCAGGGGAAGGCAAGGAGGCTGGGGCTCCCCACAGCAATGGAGGGGGACTTCTCTTTGGCTGCTTCTCCTGACAATGACAGCCAGACTCCTGCAAAGGGACGCAACAAGGCCACGGCTCCTGTCCTCGCCCACTTCGTCACTGGCACGGAGAGCTCTCAACACGCTACAGGACAGATGAGACACCCCTGGCCACTACCCATCCCGGGCTTGCAGGGAGCTTCCCAAAGCCACAGGCAAAGGGAACGCCACAAAACTGTGCCCTGGGGGGCGGAGGGCTGGTCCCGAAACGGACATCCTGGCACCAGCCATGGCCATGTCACAGCCAGCAGGCTACGCCTGGTGGTCCAGGTCAGAAAGGGGTTGGACACACGGCTGGCTGCGGAACGGTAGAAAAGGGGCTGCACCAGACGAGACTGGCAGACGACGAGACGGGCTAGCAAAGACTTACAGGCTCTGAAAAAGCCACCCTATCTGTAGCCCATCCTCATCCTATAGACAGCCAGAAGGTGCCCACCCCTGTGGGCAAGGACAGAGCCACACCACCCACCCTGTCTCGACCCCATCCAGGTCCCGCAGGCCGATCAAAGGTGCTCGCAGCCATGGACAAAGGGAGCTCCATAAGACCCACCGTATCCGGACCCCATCCTCGTCCTACGGACAGCCAGGAGGTGCCCACCCTTGTGGGCAAAGGGAGAGCCGCAGCACCCACCTTACCTCCACCCCGTCCAGTTCCCGCAGGCAGATCAAAGGTGCTCACAGCCATGGACAAAGGGAGCTCCGCAAGACCCACCGTATCCAGACCCCATCCTCGTGCTCTGGACAGCCAGAAGGTGCCCACCCCTGTGGGCAAGGACAGAGCCACACCACCCACCCTGTCTCGACCCCGTCCAGGTCCCGCAGGCCGATCAAAGGTGCTCGCAGCCATGGACAAAGGGAGCTCCGCAAGACCCACCGTATCCAGACCCCATCCTCGTCCTGCAGACAGCCAGGAGGTGGGCACGCTCGTGAGAAAAAGGGAGAGCCGCACCACCCACCCCATCTCTGTAACATGTCACGGTCCCACAAGCAACTGGAGGGAACACGCAGCCACGGACATTCTCAGCTTTGGATCCTTTCACAGCAAGACAGGCGCAATTGCCACACTCCACGCAGAGACACCCTCAGCATTGCCAGCCACTCGTGGACGCACGCTTCCACACTGGGCCATGTCTTCAGTGCCAAAGGCGTGAAAGAGCACCTCCCGAAAACTCAACAAGCGTCTTTCTTCCAGAAGAGCCCTCAGACCCACAACTCTCAGCAGCAAGTACCACCCAAAGCTTCCAAACAGGGCCATGGCTACCACCTGCTGCTTTTAGTTCTCTTTTAACCTGTGCCGAGCTGCTGCTCTGTACACTCATCCTACAGCCTCCTCCTTTCCTTCCCCAGCACTACCAATTCTTCTCTTCTAGTGTATTGCATCGTTTATTGAACTGCGCCTTCTCACTGGACTGCTGGAAAAGCGGGATCACACGGATGCAGCACCAGCCCACCCTGCTGATGTCACGGCCACCACATCGCAGCCAGCAGACTGCTCCTGGTGCTCCACGTCACAAAGGCATTGCTGACACCCCTAGCCCCAGAAGAGGATAAAAAGGGCTGCGCCAAGCCAGACGGCCAGACGAGGCAGCAGGTGAGCGAGATCCGAGAGGAGCAGGCACCCAGGGGAAGGCAAGGAGGCTGGGGCTCCCCACAGCAATGGAGGGGGACTTCTCTTTGGCTGCTTCTCCTGACAATGACAGCCAGACTCCTGCAAAGGGACGCAACAAGGCCACGGCTCCTGTCCTCGCCCACTTCGTCACTGGCACGGAGAGCTCTCAACACGCTACAGGACAGATGAGACACCCCTGGCCACTACCCATCCCGGGCTTGCAGGGAGCTTCCCAAAGCCACAGGCAAAGGGAACGCCACAAAACTGTGCCCTCGGGGGCGGAGGGCTGGTCCTGAAACGGACATCCTGGCACCAGCCATGGCCATGTCACAGCCAGCAGGCTACGCCTGGTGGTCCAGGTCAGAAAGGGGTTGGACACACGGCTGGCTGCGGAACGGTAGAAAAGGGGCTGCACCAGACGAGACTGGCAGACGACGAGACGGGCTAGCAAAGACTTACAGGCTCTGAAAAAGCCACCCTATCTGTAGCCCATCCTCATCCTACAGACAGCCAGAAGGTGCCCACCCCTGTGGGCAAGGACAGAGCCACACCACCCACCTTACCTCGACCCCGTCCAGGTCCCGCAGGCCGATCAAAGGTGCTCGCAGCCATGGACAAAGGGAGCTCCGCAAGACCCACCGTATCCAGACCCCATCCTCGTGCTCTGGACAGCCAGGAGGTGCCCACCCTTGTGGGCAAAGGGAGAGCCGCACCACCCACCTTACCTCGACCCCGTCCAGTTCCCGCAGGCAGATCAAAGGTGCTCACAGCCATGGACAAAGGGAGCTCCGCAAGACCCACCATATCCAGACCCCATCCTCGTGCTCTGGACAGCCAGAAGGTGCCCACCCCTGTGGGCAAGGACAGAGCCACACCACCCACCCTGTCTCGACCCCGTCCAGGTCCCGCAGGCCGATCAAAGGTGCTCGCAGCCATGGACAAAGGGAGCTCCGCAAGACCCACCGTATCCGGACCCCATCCTCGTCCTGCAGACAGCCAGGAGGTGGGCACGCTCGTGAGAAAAAGGGAGAGCCGCACCACCCACCCCATCTCTGTAACATGTCACGGTCCCACAAGCAACTGGAGGGAACACGCAGCCACGGACATTCTCAGCTTTGGATCCTTTCACAGCAAGACAGGCGCAATTCCCACACTCCACGCAGAGACACCCTCAGCATTGCCAGCCACTCGTGGACGCACGCTTCCACACTGGGCCATGTCTTCAGTGCCAAAGGCGTGAAAGAGCACCTCCCGAAAACTCAACAAGCGTCTTTCTTCCAGAAGAGCCCTCAGACCCACAACTCTCAGCAGCAAGTACCACCCAAAGCTTCCAAACAGGGCCGTGGCTACCACCTGCTGCTTTTAGTTCTCTTTTAACCTGTGCCGAGCTGCTGCTCTGTACACTCATCCTACAGCCTCCTCCTTTCCTTCCCCAGCACTACCAATTCTTCTCTTCTAGTGTATTGCATCGTTTATTGAACTGCGCCTTCTCACTGGACTGCTGGAAAAGCGGGATCACACGGATGCAGCACCAGCCCACCCTGCTGATGTCACGGCCACCACATCGCAGCCAGCAGACTGCTCCTGCTGCTCTTAGTCACGAAGGCATTGCTGACACCCCTAGCCCCAGAAGAGGATAAAAAGGGCTGCGCCAAGCCAGACGGCCAGACGAGGCAGCAGGTGAGCGAGATCCGAGAGGAGCAGGCACCCAGGGGAAGGCAAGGAGGCTGGGGCTCCCCACAGCAATGGAGGGGGACTTCTCTTTGGCTGCTTCTCCTGACAATGACAGCCAGACTCCTGCAAAGGGACGCAACAAGGCCACGGCTCCTGTCCTCGCCCACTTCGTCACTGGCACGGAGAGCTCTCAACACGCTACAGGACAGATGAGACACCCCTGGCCACTACCCATCCCGGGCTTGCAGGGAGCTTCCCAAAGCCACAGGCAAAGGGAACGCCACAAAACTGTGCCCTCGGGGGCGGAGGGCTGGTCCTGAAACGGACATCCTGGCACCAGCCATGGCCATGTCACAGCCAGCAGGCTACGCCTGGTGGTCCAGGTCAGAAAGGGGTTGGACACACGGCTGGCTGCGGAACGGTAGAAAAGGGGCTGCACCAGACGAGACTGGCAGACGACGAGACGGGCTAGCAAAGACTTACAGGCTCTGAAAAAGCCACCCTATCTGTAGCCCATCCTCATCCTACAGACAGCCAGAAGGTGCCCACCCCTGTGGGCAAGGACAGAGCCACACCACCCACCTTACCTCGACCCCGTCCAGGTCCCGCAGGCCGATCAAAGGTGCTCGCAGCCATGGACAAAGGGAGCTCCGCAAGACCCACCGTATCCAGACCCCATCCTCGTCCTACGGACAGCCAGGAGGTGCCCACCCTTGTGGGCAAAGGGAGAGCCGCAGCACCCACCTTACCTCGACCCCGTCCAGTTCCCGCAGGCAGATCAAAGGTGCTCACAGCCATGGACAAAGGGAGCTCCGCAAGACCCACCGTATCCAGACCCCATCCTCGTGCTCTGGACAGCCAGAAGGTGCCCACCCCTGTGGGCAAGGACAGAGCCACACCACCCACCCTGTCTCGACCCCGTCCAGGTCCCGCAGGCCGATCAAAGGTGCTCGCAGCCATGGACAAAGGGAGCTCCGCAAGACCCACCGTATCCGGACCCCATCCTCGTCCTGCAGACAGCCAGGAGGTGGGCACGCTCGTGAGAAAAAGGGAGAGCCGCACCACCCACCCCATCTCTGTAACATGTCACGGTCCCACAAGCAACTGGAGGGAACACGCAGCCACGGACATTCTCAGCTTTGGATCCTTTCACAGCAAGACAGGCGCAATTGCCACACTCCACGCAGAGACACCCTCAGCATTGCCAGCCACTCGTGGACGCACGCTTCCACACTGGGCCATGTCTTCAGTGCCAAAGGCGTGAAAGAGCACCTCCCGAAAACTCAACAAGCGTCTTTCTTCCAGAAGAGCCCTCAGACCCACAACTCTCAGCAGCAAGTACCACCCAAAGCTTCCAAACAGGGCCGTGGCTACCACCTGCTGCTTTTAGTTCTCTTTTAACCTGTGCCGAGCTGCTGCTCTGTACACTCATCCTACAGCCTCCTCCTTTCCTTCCCCAGCACTACCAATTCTTCTCTTCTAGTGTATTGCATCGTTTATTGAACTGCGCCTTCTCACTGGACTGCTGGAAAAGCGGGATCACACGGATGCAGCACCAGCCCACCCTGCTGATGTCACGGCCACCACATCGCAGCCAGCAGACTGCTCCTGCTGCTCCACGTCACGAAGGCATTGCTGACACCCCTAGCCCCAGAAGAGGATAAAAAGGGCTGCGCCAAGCCAGACGGCCAGACGAGGCAGCAGGTGAGCGAGATCCGAGAGGAGCAGGCACCCAGGGGAAGGCAAGGAGGCTGGGGCTCCCCACAGCAATGGAGGGGGACTTCTCTTTGGCTGCTTCTCCTGACAATGACAGCCAGACTCCTGCAAAGGGACGCAACAAGGCCACGGCTCCTGTCCTCGCCCACTTCGTCACTGGCACGGAGAGCTCTCAACACGCTACAGGACAGATGAGACACCCCTGGCCACTACCCATCCCGGGCTTGCAGGGAGCTTCCCAAAGCCACAGGCAAAGGGAACGCCACAAAACTGTGCCCTCGGGGGCGGAGGGCTGGTCCTGAAACGGACATCCTGGCACCAGCCATGGCCATGTCACAGCCAGCAGGCTACGCCTGGTGGTCCAGGTCAGAAAGGGGTTGGACACACGGCTGGCTGCGGAACGGTAGAAAAGGGGCTGCACCAGACGAGACTGGCAGACGACGAGACGGGCTAGCAAAGACTTACAGGCTCTGAAAAAGCCACCCTATCTGTAGCCCATCCTCATCCTACAGACAGCCAGAAGGTGCCCACCCCTGTGGGCAAGGACAGAGCCACACCACCCACCTTACCTCGACCCCGTCCAGGTCCCGCAGGCCGATCAAAGGTGCTCGCAGCCATGGACAAAGGGAGCTCCGCAAGACCCACCGTATCCAGACCCCATCCTCGTGCTCTGGACAGCCAGAAGGTGCCCACCCCTGTGGGCAAGGACAGAGCCACACCACCCACCCTGTCTCGACCCCGTCCAGGTCCCGCAGGCCGATCAAAGGTGCTCGCAGCCATGGACAAAGGGAGCTCCATAAGACCCACCGTATCCGGACCCCATCCTCGTCCTACGGACAGCCAGGAGGTGCCCACCCTTGTGGGCAAAGGGAGAGCCGCACCACCCACCTTACCTCGACCCCGTCCAGTTCCCGCAGGCAGATCAAAGGTGCTCACAGCCATGGACAAAGGGAGCTCCGCAAGACCCACCGTATCCAGACCCCATCCTCGTCCTACGGACAGCCAGAAGGTGCCCACCCCTGTGGGCAAGGACAGAGCCACACCACCCACCCTGTCTCGACCCCGTCCAGGTCCCGCAGGCCGATCAAAGGTGCTCGCAGCCATGGACAAAGGGAGCTCCGCAAGACCCACCGTATCCGGACCCCATCCTCGTCCTGCAGACAGCCAGGAGGTGGGCACACTCGTGAGAAAAAGGGAGAGCCGCACCACCCACCCCATCTCTGTAACACGTCACGGTCCCACAAGCAACTGGAGGGAACACGCAGCCACGGACATTCTCAGCTTTGGATCCTTTCACAGCAAGACAGGCGCAATTCCCACACTCCACGCAGAGACACCCTCAGCATTGCCAGCCACTCGTGGACGCACGCTTCCACATTGGGCCACGTCTTCAGTGCCAAAGGCGTGAAAGAGCACCTCCCGAAAACTCAACAAGCGTCTTTCTTCCAGAAGAGCCCTCAGACCCACAACTCTCAGCAGCAAGTACCACCCAAAGCTTCCAAACAGGGCCGTGGCTACCACCTGCTGCTTCTAGTTCTCTTTTAACCTGTGCCGAGCTGCTGCTCTGTACACTCATCCTACAGCCTCCTCCTTTCCTTCCCCAGCACTACCAATTCTTCTCTTCTAGTGTATTGCATCGTTTATTGAACTGCGCCTTCTCACTGGACTGCTGGAAAAGCGGGATCACACGGATGCAGCACCAGCCCACCCTGCTGATGTCACGGCCACCACATCGCAGCCAGCAGACTGCTCCTGCTGCTCCACGTCACGAAGGCATTGCTGACACCCCTAGCCCCAGAAGAGGATAAAAAGGGCTGCGCCAAGCCAGACGGCCAGACGAGGCGGCAGGTGAGCGAGATCCGAGAGGAGCAGGCACCCAGGGGAAGGCAAGGAGGCTGGGGCTCCCCACAGCAATGGAGGGGGACTTCTCTTTGGCTGCTTCTCCTGACAAGGACAGCCAGACTCCTGCAAAGGGACGCAACAAGGCCACGGCTCCTGTCCTCGCCCACCTCGTCACTGGCACGGAGAGCTCTCAACACGCTACAGGACAGATGAGACACCCCTGGCCACTACCCATCCCGGGCTTGCAGGGAGCTTCCCAAAGCCACAGGCAAAGGGAACGCCACAAAACTGTGCCCTGGGGGGCGGAGGGCTGGTCCCGAAAGGGACATCCTGGCACCAGCCATGGCCATGTCACAGCCAGCAGGCTACGCCTGGTGGTCCAGGTCAGAAAGGGGTTGGACACACGGCTGGCTGCGGGACCGTAGAAAAGGGGCTGCACCAGACGAGACTGGCAGACGACGAGACGGGCTAGCAAAGACTTACAGGCTCTGAAAAAGCCACCCTATCTGTAGCCCATCCTCATCCTATAGACAGCCAGAAGGTGCCCACCCCTGTGGGCAAGGACAGAGCCACACCACCCACCCTGTCTCGACCCCATCCAGGTCCCGCAGGCCGATCAAAGGTGCTCGCAGCCATGGACAAAGGGAGCTCCATAAGACCCACCGTATCCGGACCCCATCCTCGTCCTACGGACAGCCAGGAGGTGCCCACCCTTGTGGGCAAAGGGAGAGCCGCAGCACCCACCTTACCTCGACCCCGTCCAGTTCCCGCAGGCAGATCAAAGGTGCTCACAGCCATGGACAAAGGGAGCTCCGCAAGACCCACCGTATCCAGACCCCATCCTCGTGCTCTGGACAGCCAGAAGGTGCCCACCCCTGTGGGCAAGGACAGAGCCACACCACCCACCCTGTCTCGACCCCGTCCAGGTCCCGCAGGCCGATCAAAGGTGCTCGCAGCCATGGACAAAGGGAGCTCCGCAAGACCCACCGTATCCGGACCCCATCCTCGTCCTGCAGACAGCCAGGAGGTGGGCACACTCGTGAGAAAAAGGGAGAGCCGCACCACCCACCCCATCTCTGTAACACGTCACGGTCCCACAAGCAACTGGAGGGAACACGCAGCCACGGACATTCTCAGCTTTGGATCCTTTCACAGCAAGACAGGCGCAATTCCCACACTCCACGCAGAGACACCCTCAGCATTGCCAGCCACTCGTGGACGCACGCTTCCACACTGGGCCACGTCTTCAGTGCCAAAGGCGTGAAAGAGCACCTCCCGAAAACTCAACAAGCGTCTTTCTTCCAGAAGAGCCCTCAGACCCACAACTCTCAGCAGCAAGTACCACCCAAAGCTTCCAAACAGGGCCGTGGCTACCACCTGCTGCTTTTAGTTCTCTTTTAACCTGTGCCCAGCTGCTGCTCTGTACACTCATCCTACAGCCTCCTCCTTTCCTTCCCCAGCACTACCAATTCTTCTCTTCTAGTGTATTGCATCGTTTATTGAACTGCGCCTTCTCACTGGACTGCTGGAAAAGCGGGATCACACGGATGCAGCACCAGCCCACCCTGCTGATGTCACGGCCACCACATCGCAGCCAGCAGACTGCTCCTGCTGCTCCACGTCACAAAGGCATTGCTGACAACCCTAGCCCCAGAAGAGGATAAAAAGGGCTGCGCCAAGCCAGACGGCCAGACGAGGCGGCAGGTGAGCGAGATCCGAGAGGAGCAGGCACCCAGGGGAAGGCAAGGAGGCTGGGGCTCCCCACAGCAATGGAGGGGGACTTCTCTTTGGCTGCTTCTCCTGACAAGGACAGCCAGACTCCTGCAAAGGGACGCAACAAGGCCACGGCTCCTGTCCTCGCCCACCTCGTCACTGGCACGGAGAGCTCTCAACACGCTACAGGACAGATGAGACACCCCTGGCCACTACCCATCCCGGGCTTGCAGGGAGCTTCCCAAAGCCACAGGCAAAGGGAACGCCACAAAACTGTGCCCTGGGGGGCGGAGGGCTGGTCCCGAAACGGACATCCTGGCACCAGCCATGGCCATGTCACAGCCAGCAGGCTACGCCTGGTGGTCCAGGTCAGAAAGGGGTTGGACACACGGCTGGCTGCGGGACCGTAGAAAAGGGGCTGCACCAGACGAGACTGGCAGACGACGAGACGGGCTAGCAAAGACTTACAGGCTCTGAAAAAGCCACCCTATCTGTAGCCCATCCTCATCCTATAGACAGCCAGAAGGTGCCCACCCCTGTGGGCAAGGACAGAGCCACACCACCCACCCTGTCTCGACCCCATCCAGGTCCCGCAGGCCGATCAAAGGTGCTCGCAGCCATGGACAAAGGGAGCTCCATAAGACCCACCGTATCCGGACCCCATCCTCGTCCTACGGACAGCCAGGAGGTGCCCACCCTTGTGGGCAAAGGGAGAGCTGCACCACCCACCTTACCTCGACCCCATCCAGTTCCCGCAGGCAGATCAAAGGTGCTCGCAGCCATGGACAAAGAGAGCTCCGCAAGACCCACCGTATCCAGACCCCATCCTCGTGCTCTGGACAGCCAGAAGGTGCCCACCCCTGTGGGCAAGGACAGAGCCACACCACCCACCCTGTCTCGACCCCGTCCAGGTCCCGCAGGCCGATCAAAGGTGCTCGCAGCCATGGACAAAGGGAGCTCCGCAAGACCCACCGTATCCGGACCCCATCCTCGTCCTGCAGACAGCCAGGAGGTGGGCACACTCGTGAGAAAAAGGGAGAGCCGCACCACCCACCCCATCTCTGTAACACGTCACGGTCCCACAAGCAACTGGAGGGAACACGCAGCCACGGACATTCTCAGCTTTGGATCCTTTCACAGCAAGACAGGCGCAATTCCCACACTCCACGCAGAGACACCCTCAGCATTGCCAGCCACTCGTGGACGCACGCTTCCACACTGGGCCACGTCTTCAGTGCCAAAGGCGTGAAAGAGCACCTCCCGAAAACTCAACAAGCGTCTTTCTTCCAGAAGAGCCCTCAGACCCACAACTCTCAGCAGCAAGTACCACCCAAAGCTTCCAAACAGGGCCGTGGCTACCACCTGCTGCTTTTAGTTCTCTTTTAACCTGTGCCCAGCTGCTGCTCTGTACACTCATCCTACAGCCTCCTCCTTTCCTTCCCCAGCACTACCAATTCTTCTCTTTTAGTGTATTGCATCGTTTATTGAACTGCGCCTTCTCACTGGACTGCTGGAAAAGCGGGATCACACGGATGCAGCACCAGCCCACCCTGCTGATGTCACGGCCACCACATTGCAGCCAGCAGACTGCTCCTGCTGCTCCACGTCACAAAGGCATTGCTGACACCCCTAGCCCCAGAAGAGGATAAAAAGGGCTGCGCCAAGCCAGACGGCCAGACGAGGTGGCAGGTGAGCGAGATCCGAGAGGAGCAGGCACCCAGGGGAAGGCAAGGAGGCTGGGGCTCCCCACAGCAATGGAGGGGGACTTCTCTTTGGCTGCTTCTCCTGACAAGGACAGCCAGACTCCTGCAAAGGGACGCAACAAGGCCACGGCTCCTGTCCTCGCCCACTTCGTCACTGGCACGGAGAGCTCTCAACACGCTACAGGACAGATGAGACACCCCTGGCCACTACCCATCCCGGGCTTGCAGGGAGCTTCCCAAAGCCACAGGCAAAGGGAACGCCACAAAACTGTGCCTGGGGGGCGGAGGGCTGGTCCCGAAACGGACATCCTGGCACCAGCCATGGCCATGTCACAGCCAGCAGGCTACGCCTGGTGGTCCAGGTCAGAAAGGGGTTGGACACACGGCTGGCTGCGGAACGGTAGAAAAGGGGCTGCACCAGACGAGACTGGCAGACGACGAGACGGGCTAGCAAAGACTTACAGGCTCTGAAAAAGCCACCCTATCTGTAGCCCATCCTCATCCTATAGACAGCCAGAAGGTGCCCACCCCTGTGGGCAAGGACAGAGCCACACCACCCACCCTGTCTCGACCCCATCCAGGTCCCGCAGGCCGATCAAAGGTGCTCGCAGCCATGGACAAAGGGAGCTCCATAAGACCCACCGTATCCGGACCCCATCCTCGTCCTACGGACAGCCAGGAGGTGCCCACCCTTGTGGGCAAAGGGAGAGCCGCACCACCCACCTTACCTCGACCCCGTCCAGTTCCCGCAGGCAGATCAAAGGTGCTCACAGCCATGGACAAAGGGAGCTCCGCAAGACCCACCGTATCCAGACCCCATCCTCGTGCTCTGGACAGCCAGAAGGTGCCCACCCCTGTGGGCAAGGACAGAGCCACACCACCCACCCTGTCTCGACCCCGTCCAGGTCCCGCAGGCCGATCAAAGGTGCTCGCAGCCATGGACAAAGGGAGCTCCGCAAGACCCACCGTATCCGGACCCCATCCTCGTCCTGCAGACAGCCAGGAGGTGGGCACACTCGTGAGAAAAAGGGAGAGCCGCACCACCCACCCCATCTCTGTAACATGTCACGGTCCCACAAGCAACTGGAGGGAACACGCAGCCACGGACATTCTCAGCTTTGGATCCTTTCACAGCAAGACAGGCGCAATTCCCACACTCCACGCAGAGACACCCTCAGCATTGCCAGCCACTCGTGGACGCACGCTTCCACACTGGGCCACGTCTTCAGTGCCAAAGGCGTGAAAGAGCACCTCCCGAAAACTCAACAAGCGTCTTTCTTCCAGAAGAGCCCTCAGACCCACAACTCTCAGCAGCAAGTACCACCCAAAGCTTCCAAACAGGGCCGTGGCTACCACCTGCTGCTTCTAGTTCTCTTTTAACCTGTGCCGAGCTGCTGCTCTGTACACTCATCCTACAGCCTCCTCCTTTCCTTCCCCAGCACTACCAATTCTTCTCTTCTAGTGTATTGCATCGTTTATTGAACTGCGCCTTCTCACTGGACTGCTGGAAAAGCGGGATCACACGGATGCAGCACCAGCCCACCCTGCTGATGTCACGGCCACCACATCGCAGCCAGCAGACTGCTCCTGCTGCTCCACGTCACAAAGGCATTGCTGACAACCCTAGCCCCAGAAGAGGATAAAAAGGGCTGCGCCAAGCCAGACGGCCAGACGAGGCGGCAGGTGAGCGAGATCCGAGAGGAGCAGGCACCCAGGGGAAGGCAAGGAGGCTGGGGCTCCCCACAGCAATGGAGGGGGACTTCTCTTTGGCTGCTTCTCCTGACAAGGACAGCCAGACTCCTGCAAAGGGACGCAACAAGGCCACGGCTCCTGTCCTCGCCCACCTCGTCACTGGCACGGAGAGCTCTCAACACGCTACAGGACAGATGAGACACCCCTGGCCACTACCCATCCCGGGCTTGCAGGGAGCTTCCCAAAGCCACAGGCAAAGGGAACGCCACAAAACTGTGCCCTGGGGGGCGGAGGGCTGGTCCCGAAACGGACATCCTGGCACCAGCCATGGCCATGTCACAGCCAGCAGGCTACGCCTGGTGGTCCAGGTCAGAAAGGGGTTGGACACACGGCTGGCTGCGGGACCGTAGAAAAGGGGCTGCACCAGACGAGACTGGCAGACGACGAGACGGGCTAGCAAAGACTTACAGGCTCTGAAAAAGCCACCCTATCTGTAGCCCATCCTCATCCTATAGACAGCCAGAAGGTGCCCACCCCTGTGGGCAAGGACAGAGCCACACCACCCACCCTGTCTCGACCCCATCCAGGTCCCGCAGGCCGATCAAAGGTGCTCGCAGCCATGGACAAAGGGAGCTCCATAAGACCCACCGTATCCGGACCCCATCCTCGTCCTACGGACAGCCAGGAGGTGCCCACCCTTGTGGGCAAAGGGAGAGCCGCACCACCCACCTTACCTCGACCCCGTCCAGTTCCCGCAGGCAGATCAAAGGTGCTCACAGCCATGGTCAAAGGGAGCTCCGCAAGACCCACCGTATCCAGACCCCATCCTCGTGCTCTGGACAGCCAGAAGGTGCCCACCCCTGTGGGCAAGGACAGAGCCACACCACCCACCCTGTCTCGACCCCGTCCAGGTCCCGCAGGCCGATCAAAGGTGCTCGCAGCCATGGACAAAGGGAGCTCCATAAGACCCACCGTATCCGGACCCCATCCTCGTCCTACGGACAGCCAGAAGGTGCCCACCCCTGTGGGCAAGGACAGAGCCACACGACCCACCCTGTCTCGACCCCGTCCAGGTCCCGCAGGCCGATCAAAGGTGCTCGCAGGCATGGACAAAGGGAGCTCCGCAAGACCCACCGTATCCGGACCCCATCCTCGTCCTGCAGACAGCCAGGAGGTGGGCACACTCGTGAGAAAAAGGGAGAGCCGCACCACCCACCCCGTCTCTGTAACATGTCACGGTCCCACAAGCAACTGGAGGGAACACGCAGCCATGGACATTCTCAGCTTTGGATCCTTTCACAGCAAGACAGGCGCAATTCCCACACTCCACGCAGAGACACCCTCAGCATTGCCAGCCACTCGTGGACGCACGCTTCCACACTGGGCCACGTCTTCAGTGCCAAAGGCGTGAAAGAGCACCTCCTGAAAACTCAACAAGCGTCTTTCTTCCAGAAGAGCCCTCAGACCCACAACTCTCAGCAGCAAGTACCACCCAAAGCTTCCAAACAGGGCCGTGGCTACCACCTGCTGCTTTTAGTTCTCTTTTAACCTGTGCCCAGCTGCTGCTCTGTACACTCATCCTACAGCCTCCTCCTTTCCTTCCCCAGCACTACCAATTCTTCTCTTCTAGTGTATTGCATCGTTTATTGAACTGCGCCTTCTCACTGGACTGCTGGAAAAGCGGGATCACACGGATGCAGCACCAACCCACCCTGCTGATGTCACGGCCACCACATCGCAGCCAGCAGACTGCTCCTGCTGCTCCACGTCACGAAGGCATTGCTGACACCCCTAGCCCCAGAAGAGGATAAAAAGGGCTGCGCCAAGCCAGACGGCCAGACGAGGCGGCAGGTGAGCGAGATCCGAGAGGAGCAGGCACCCAGGGGAAGGCAAGGAGTCTGGGGCTCCCCACAGCAATGGAGGGGGACTTCTCTTTGGCTGCTTCTCCTGACAAGGACAGCCAGACTCCTGCAAAGGGACGCAACAAGGCCACGGCTCCTGTCCTCGCCCACTTCGTCACTGGCACGGAGAGCTCTCAACACGCTACAGGACAGATGAGACACCCCTGGCCACTACCCATCCCGGGCTTGCAGGGAGCTTCCCAAAGCCACAGGCAAAGGGAACGCCACAAAACTGTGCCCTGGGGGGCGGAGGGCTGGTCCCGAAAGGGACATCCTGGCACCAGCCATGGCCATGTCACAGCCAGCAGGCTACGCCTGGTGGTCCAGGTCAGAAAGGGGTTGGACACACGGCTGGCTGCGGAACGGTAGAAAAGGGGCTGCACCAGACGAGACTGGCAGACGACGAGACGGGCTAGCAAAGACTTACAGGCTCTGAAAAAGCCACCCTATCTGTAGCCCATCCTCATCCTATAGACAGCCAGAAGGTGCCCACCCCTGTGGGCAAGGACAGAGCCACACCACCCACCCTGTCTCGACCCCATCCAGGTCCCGCAGGCCGATCAAAGGTGCTCGCAGCCATGGACAAAGGGAGCTCCATAAGACCCACCGTATCCGGACCCCATCCTCGTCCTACGGACAGCCAGGAGGTGCCCACCCTTGTGGGCAAAGGGAGAGCCGCACCACCCACCTTACCTCGACCCCGTCCAGTTCCCGCAGGCCGATCAAAGGTGCTCACAGCCATGGACAAAGGGAGCTCCGCAAGACCCACCGTATCCGGACCCCATCCTCGTGCTCTGGACAGCCAGAAGGTGCCCACCCCTGTGGGCAAGGACAGAGCCACACCACCCACCCTGTCTCGACCCCGTCCAGGTCCCGCAGGCCGATCAAAGGTGCTCGCAGCCATGGACAAAGGGAGCTCCGCAAGACCCACCGTATCCGGACCCCATCCTCGTCCTGCAGACAGCCAGGAGGTGGGCACACTCGTGAGAAAAAGGGAGAGCCGCACCACCCACCCCATCTCTGTAACATGTCACGGTCCCACAAGCAACTGGAGGGAACACGCAGCCACGGACATTCTCAGCTTTGGATCCTTTCACAGCAAGACAGGCGCAATTCCCACACTCCACGCAGAGACACCCTCAGCATTGCCAGCCACTCGTGGACGCACGCTTCCACACTGGGCCACGTCTTCAGTGCCAAAGGCGTGAAAGAGCACCTCCTGAAAACTCAACAAGCGTCTTTCTTCCAGAAGAGCCCTCAGACCCACAACTCTCAGCAGCAAGTACCACCCAAAGCTTCCAAACAGGGCCGTGGCTACCACCTGCTGCTTTTAGTTCTCTTTTAACCTGTGCCCAGCTGCTGCTCTGTACACTCATCCTACAGCCTCCTCCTTTCCTTCCCCAGCACTACCAATTCTTCTCTTCTAGTGTATTGCATCGTTTATTGAACTGCGCCTTCTCACTGGACTGCTGGAAAAGCGGGATCACACGGATGCAGCACCAGCCCACCCTGCTGATGTCACGGCCACCACATCGCAGCCAGCAGACTGCTCCTGCTGCTCCACGTCACGAAGGCATTGCTGACACCCCTAGCCCCAGAAGAGGATAAAAAGGGCTGCGCCAAGCCAGACGGCCAGACGAGGCGGCAGGTGAGCGAGATCCGAGAGGAGCAGGCACCCAGGGGAAGGCAAGGAGGCTGGGGCTCCCCACAGCAATGGAGCGGGACTTGGACTTCTCTTTGGCTGCTTCTCCTGACAATGACAGCCAGACTCCTGCAAAGGGACGCAACAAGGCCACGGCTCCTGTCCTCGCCCACTTCGTCACTGGCACGGAGAGCTCTCAACACGCTACAGGACAGATGAGACACCCCTGGCCACTACCCATCCCGGGCTTGCAGGGAGCTTCCCAAAGCCACAGGCAAAGGGAACGCCACAAAACTGTGCCCTGGGGGGCGGAGGGCTGGTCCCGAAAGGGACATCCTGGCACCAGCCATGGCCATGTCACAGCCAGCAGGCTACGCCTGGTGGTCCAGGTCAGAAAGGGGTTGGACACACGGCTGGCTGCGGGACCGTAGAAAAGGGGCTGCACCAGACGAGACTGGCAGACGACGAGACGGGCTAGCAAAGACTTACAGGCTCTGAAAAAGCCACCCTATCTGTAGCCCATCCTCATCCTATAGACAGCCAGAAGGTGCCCACCCCTGTGGGCAAGGACAGTGCCACACCACCCACCCTGTCTCGACCCCATCCAGGTCCCGCAGGCCGATCAAAGGTGCTCGCAGCCATGGACAAAGGGAGCTCCATAAGACCCACCGTATCCGGACCCCATCCTCGTCCTACGGACAGCCAGGAGGTGCCCACCCTTGTGGGCAAAGGGAGAGCCGCACCACCCACCTTACCTCGACCCCGTCCAGTTCCCGCAGGCCGATCAAAGGTGCTCACAGCCATGGACAAAGGGAGCTC
This sequence comes from Buteo buteo, assembly GCF_964188355.1. Classification (NCBI taxonomy): domain Eukaryota; kingdom Metazoa; phylum Chordata; class Aves; order Accipitriformes; family Accipitridae; genus Buteo; species Buteo buteo. The sequence goes on from NC_134177.1 coordinate 33,769,076, forward strand.
CGCAAGACCCACCGTATCCGGACCCCATCCTCGTGCTCTGGACAGCCAGAAGGTGCCCACCCCTGTGGGCAAGGACAGAGCCACACCACCCACCCTGTCTCGACCCCGTCCAGGTCCCGCAGGCCGATCAAAGGTGCTCGCAGCCATGGACAAAGGGAGCTCCGCAAGACCCACCGTATCCGGACCCCATCCTCGTCCTGCAGACAGCCAGGAGGTGGGCACACTCGTGAGAAAAAGGGAGAGCCGCACCACCCACCCCATCTCTGTAACATGTCACGGTCCCACAAGCAACTGGAGGGAACACGCAGCCACGGACATTCTCAGCTTTGGATCCTTTCACAGCAAGACAGGCGCAATTCCCACACTCCACGCAGAGACACCCTCAGCATTGCCAGCCACTCGTGGACGCACGCTTCCACACTGGGCCACGTCTTCAGTGCCAAAGGCGTGAAAGAGCACCTCCTGAAAACTCAACAAGCGTCTTTCTTCCAGAAGAGCCCTCAGACCCACAACTCTCAGCAGCAAGTACCACCCAAAGCTTCCAAACAGGGCCGTGGCTACCACCTGCTGCTTTTAGTTCTCTTTTAACCTGTGCCCAGCTGCTGCTCTGTACACTCATCCTACAGCCTCCTCCTTTCCTTCCCCAGCACTACCAATTCTTCTCTTCTAGTGTATTGCATCGTTTATTGAACTGCGCCTTCTCACTGGACTGCTGGAAAAGCGGGATCACACGGATGCAGCACCAGCCCACCCTGCTGATGTCACGGCCACCACATCGCAGCCAGCAGACTGCTCCTGCTGCTCCACGTCACGAAGGCATTGCTGACACCCCTAGCCCCAGAAGAGGATAAAAAGGGCTGCGCCAAGCCAGACGGCCAGACGAGGCGGCAGGTGAGCGAGATCCGAGAGGAGCAGGCACCCAGGGGAAGGCAAGGAGGCTGGGGCTCCCCACAGCAATGGAGCGGGACTTGGACTTCTCTTTGGCTGCTTCTCCTGACAATGACAGCCAGACTCCTGCAAAGGGACGCAACAAGGCCACGGCTCCTGTCCTCGCCCACTTCGTCACTGGCACGGAGAGCTCTCAACACGCTACAGGACAGATGAGACACCCCTGGCCACTACCCATCCCGGGCTTGCAGGGAGCTTCCCAAAGCCACAGGCAAAGGGAACGCCACAAAACTGTGCCCTGGGGGGCGGAGGGCTGGTCCCGAAAGGGACATCCTGGCACCAGCCATGGCCATGTCACAGCCAGCAGGCTACGCCTGGTGGTCCAGGTCAGAAAGGGGTTGGACACACGGCTGGCTGCGGGACCGTAGAAAAGGGGCTGCACCAGACGAGACTGGCAGACGACGAGACGGGCTAGCAAAGACTTACAGGCTCTGAAAAAGCCACCCTATCTGTAGCCCATCCTCATCCTATAGACAGCCAGAAGGTGCCCACCCCTGTGGGCAAGGACAGTGCCACACCACCCACCCTGTCTCGACCCCATCCAGGTCCCGCAGGCCGATCAAAGGTGCTCGCAGCCATGGACAAAGGGAGCTCCATAAGACCCACCGTATCCGGACCCCATCCTCGTCCTACGGACAGCCAGGAGGTGCCCACCCTTGTGGGCAAAGGGAGAGCCGCACCACCCACCTTACCTCGACCCCGTCCAGTTCCCGCAGGCCGATCAAAGGTGCTCACAGCCATGGACAAAGGGAGCTCCGCAAGACCCACCGTATCCGGACCCCATCCTCGTGCTCTGGACAGCCAGAAGGTGCCCACCCCTGTGGGCAAGGACAGAGCCACACCACCCACCCTGTCTCGACCCCGTCCAGGTCCCGCAGGCCGATCAAAGGTGCTCGCAGCCATGGACAAAGGGAGCTCCGCAAGACCCACCGTATCCGGACCCCATCCTCGTCCTGCAGACAGCCAGGAGGTGGGCACACTCGTGAGAAAAAGGGAGAGCCGCACCACCCACCCCATCTCTGTAACATGTCACGGTCCCACAAGCAACTGGAGGGAACACGCAGCCACGGACATTCTCAGCTTTGGATCCTTTCACAGCAAGACAGGCGCAATTCCCACACTCCACGCAGAGACACCCTCAGCATTGCCAGCCACTCGTGGACGCACGCTTCCACACTGGGCCACGTCTTCAGTGCCAAAGGCGTGAAAGAGCACCTCCTGAAAACTCAACAAGCGTCTTTCTTCCAGAAGAGCCCTCAGACCCACAACTCTCAGCAGCAAGTACCACCCAAAGCTTCCAAACAGGGCCGTGGCTACCACCTGCTGCTTTTAGTTCTCTTTTAACCTGTGCCCAGCTGCTGCTCTGTACACTCATCCTACAGCCTCCTCCTTTCCTTCCCCAGCACTACCAATTCTTCTCTTCTAGTGTATTGCATCGTTTATTGAACTGCGCCTTCTCACTGGACTGCTGGAAAAGCGGGATCACACGGATGCAGCACCAACCCACCCTGCTGATGTCACGGCCACCACATCGCAGCCAGCAGACTGCTCCTGCTGCTCCACGTCACGAAGGCATTGCTGACACCCCTAGCCCCAGAAGAGGATAAAAAGGGCTGCGCCAAGCCAGACGGCCAGACGAGGCGGCAGGTGAGCGAGATCCGAGAGGAGCAGGCACCCAGGGGAAGGCAAGGAGGCTGGGGCTCCCCACAGCAATGGAGGGGGACTTCTCTTTGGCTGCTTCTCCTGACAAGGACAGCCAGACTCCTGCAAAGGGACGCAACAAGGCCACGGCTCCTGTCCTCGCCCACTTCGTCACTGGCACGGAGAGCTCTCAACACGCTACAGGACAGATGAGACACCCCTGGCCACTACCCATCCCGGGCTTGCAGGGAGCTTCCCAAAGCCACAGGCAAAGGGAACGCCACAAAACTGTGCCCTGGGGGGCGGAGGGCTGGTCCCGAAAGGGACATCCTGGCACCAGCCATGGCCATGTCACAGCCAGCAGGCTACGCCTGGTGGTCCAGGTCAGAAAGGGGTTGGACACACGGCTGGCTGCGGAACGGTAGAAAAGGGGCTGCACCAGACAAGACTGGCAGACGACGAGACGGGCTAGCAAAGACTTACAGGCTCTGAAAAAGCCACCCTATCTGTAGCCCATCCTCATCCTATAGACAGCCAGAAGGTGCCCACCCCTGTGGGCAAGGACAGTGCCACACCACCCACCCTGTCTCGACCCCATCCAGGTCCCGCAGGCCGATCAAAGGTGCTCGCAGCCATGGACAAAGGGAGCTCCATAAGACCCACCGTATCCGGACCCCATCCTCGTCCTACGGACAGCCAGGAGGTGCCCACCGTTGTGGGCAAAAGGAGAGCCGCACCACCCACCTTACCTCGACCCCGTCCAGTTCCCGCAGGCCGATCAAAGGTGCTCACAGCCATGGACAAAGGGAGCTCCGCAAGACCCACCGTATCCGGACCCCATCCTCGTGCTCTGGACAGCCAGAAGGTGCCCACCCCTGTGGGCAAGGACAGAGCCACACCACCCACCCTGTCTCGACCCCGTCCAGGTCCCGCAGGCCGATCAAAGGTGCTCGCAGCCATGGACAAAGGGAGCTCCGCAAGACCCACCGTATCCAGACCCCATCCTCGTCCTGCAGACAGCCAGGAGGTGGGCACGCTCGTGAGAAAAAGGGAGAGCCGCACCACCCACCCCATCTCTGTAACATGTCACGGTCCCACAAGCAACTGGAGGGAACACGCAGCCACGGACATTCTCAGCTTTGGATCCTTTCACAGCAAGACAGGCGCAATTCCCACACTCCACGCAGAGACACCCTCAGCATTGCCAGCCACTCGTGGGCGCACGCTTCCACACTGGGCCACGTCTTCAGTGCCAAAGGCGTGAAAGAGCACCTCCCGAAAACTCAACAAGCGTCTTTCTTCCAGAAGAGCCCTCAGACCCACAACTCTCAGCAGCAAGTACCACCCAAAGCTTCCAAACAGGGCCGTGGCTACCACCTGCTGCTTTTAGTTCTCTTTTAACCTGTGCCCAGCTGCTGCTCTGTACACTCATCCTACAGCCTCCTCCTTTCCTTCCCCAGCACTACCAATTCTTCTCTTCTAGTGTACTGCATCGTTTATTGAACTGCGCCTTCTCACTGGACTGCTGGAAAAGCGGGATCACACGGATGCAGCACCAGCCCACCCTGCTGATGTCACGGCCACCACATCGCAGCCAGCAGACTGCTCCTGCTGCTCCACGTCACGAAGGCATTGCTGACACCCCTAGCCCCAGAAGAGGATAAAAAGGGCTGCGCCAAGCCAGACGGCCAGACGAGGCGGCAGGTGAGCGAGATCCGAGAGGAGCAGGCACCCAGGGGAAGGCAAGGAGGCTGGGGCTCCCCACAGCAATGGAGCGGGACTTGGACTTCTCTTTGGCTGCTTCTCCTGACAAGGACAGCCAGACTCCTGCAAAGGGACGCAACAAGGCCACGGCTCCTGTCCTCGCCCACTTCGTCACTGGCACGGAGAGCTCTCAACACGCTACAGGACAGATGGGACACCCCTGGCCACTACCCATCCCGGGCTTGCAGGGAGCTTCCCAAAGCCACAGGCAAAGGGAACGCCACAAAACTGTGCCCTGGGGGGCGGAGGGCTGGTCCCGAAACGGACATCCTGGCACCAGCCATGGCCATGTCACAGCCAGCAGGCTACGCCTGGTGGTCCAGGTCAGAAAGGGGTTGGACACACGGCTGGCTGCGGAACGGTAGAAAAGGGGCTGCACCAGACGAGACTGGCAGACGACGAGACGGGCTAGCAAAGACTTACAGGCTCTGAAAAAGCCACCCTATCTGTAGCCCATCCTCATCCTATAGACAGCCAGAAGGTGCCCACCCCTGTGGGCAAGGACAGTGCCACACCACCCACCCTGTCTCGACCCCATCCAGGTCCCGCAGGCCGATCAAAGGTGCTCGCAGCCATGGACAAAGGGAGCTCCATAAGACCCACCGTATCCGGACCCCATCCTCGTCCTACGGACAGCCAGGAGGTGCCCACCGTTGTGGACAAAAGGAGAGCCGCACCACCCACCTTACCTCGACCCCGTCCAGTTCCCGCAGGCCGATCAAAGGTGCTCACAGCCATGGACAAAGGGAGCTCCGCAAGACCCACCGTATCCGGACCCCATCCTCGTGCTCTGGACAGCCAGAAGGTGCCCACCCCTGTGGGCAAGGACAGAGCCACACCACCCACCCTGTCTCGACCCCGTCCAGGTCCCGCAGGCCGATCAAAGGTGCTCGCAGCCATGGACAAAGGGAGCTCCGCAAGACCCACCGTATCCGGACCCCATCCTCGTCCTGCAGACAGCCAGGAGGTGGGCACACTCGTGAGAAAAAGGGAGAGCCGCACCACCCACCCCATCTCTGTAACATGTCACGGTCCCACAAGCAACTGGAGGGAACACGCAGCCACGGACATTCTCAGCTTTGGATCCTTTCACAGCAAGACAGGCGCAATTCCCACACTCCACGCAGAGACACCCTCAGCATTGCCAGCCACTCGTGGACGCACGCTTCCACACTGGGCCACGTCTTCAGTGCCAAAGGCGTGAAAGAGCACCTCCTGAAAACTCAACAAGCGTCTTTCTTCCAGAAGAGCCCTCAGACCCACAACTCTCAGCAGCAAGTACCACCCAAAGCTTCCAAACAGGGCCGTGGCTACCACCTGCTGCTTTTAGTTCTCTTTTAACCTGTGCCGAGCTGCTGCTCTGTACACTCATCCTACAGCCTCCTCCTTTCCTTCCCCAGCACTACCAATTCTTCTCTTCTAGTGTATTGCATCGTTTATTGAACTGCGCCTTCTCACTGGACTGCTGGAAAAGCGGGATCACACGGATGCAGCACCAGCCCACCCTGCTGATGTCACGGCCACCACATCGCAGCCAGCAGACTGCTCCTGCTGCTCCACGTCACGAAGGCATTGCTGACACCCCTAGCCCCAGAAGAGGATAAAAAGGGCTGCGCCAAGCCAGACGGCCAGACGAGGCGGCAGGTGAGCGAGATCCGAGAGGAGCAGGCACCCAGGGGAAGGCAAGGAGGCTGGGGCTCCCCACAGCAATGGAGGGGGACTTCTCTTTGGCTGCTTCTCCTGACAAGGACAGCCAGACTCCTGCAAAGGGACGCAACAAGGCCACGGCTCCTGTCCTCGCCCACTTCGTCACTGGCACGGAGAGCTCTCAACACGCTACAGGACAGATGAGACACCCCTGGCCACTACCCATCCCGGGCTTGCAGGGAGCTTCCCAAAGCCACAGGCAAAGGGAACGCCACAAAACTGTGCCCTGGGGGGCGGAGGGCTGGTCCCGAAACGGACATCCTGGCACCAGCCATGGCCATGTCACAGCCAGCAGGCTACGCCTGGTGGTCCAGGTCAGAAAGGGGTTGGACACACGGCTGGCTGCGGAACGGTAGAAAAGGGGCTGCACCAGACGAGACTGGCAGACGACGAGACGGGCTAGCAAAGACTTACAGGCTCTGAAAAAGCCAGCCTATCTGTAGCCCATCCTCATCCTATAGACAGCCAGAAGGTGCCCACCCCTGTGGGCAAGGACAGAGCCACACCACCCACCCTGTCTCGACCCCATCCAGGTCCCGCAGGCCGATCAAAGGTGCTCGCAGCCATGGACAAAGGGAGCTCCATAAGACCCACCGTATCCGGACCCCATCCTCGTCCTACGGACAGCCAGGAGGTGCCCACCCTTGTGGGCAAAGGGAGAGCCGCACCACCCACCTTACCTCGACCCCGTCCAGTTCCCGCAGGCAGATCAAAGGTGCTCGCAGCCATGGACAAAGGGAGCTCCGCAAGACCCACCGTATCCAGACCCCATCCTCGTGCTCTGGACAGCCAGAAGGTGCCCACCCCTGTGGGCAAGGACAGAGCCACACCACCCACCCTGTCTCGACCCCGTCCAGGTCCCGCAGGCCGATCAAAGGTGCTCGCAGCCATGGACAAAGGGAGCTCCGCAAGACCCACTGTATCCGGACCCCATCCTCGTCCTACGGACAGCCAGGAGGTGCCCACCCCTGTGGGCAAGGACAGAGCCACACCACCCACCCTGTCTCGACCCCGTCCAGGTCCCGCAGGCCGATCAAAGGTGCTCGCAGCCATGGACAAAGGGAGCTCCGCAAGACCCACCGTATCCGGACCCCATCCTCGTCCTGCAGACAGCCAGGAGGTGGGCACGCTCGTGAGAAAAAGGGAGAGCCGCACCACCCACCCCATCTCTGTAACATGTCACGGTCCCACAAGCAACTGGAGGGAACACGCAGCCACGGACATTCTCAGCTTTGGATCCTTTCACAGCAAGACAGGCGCAATTCCCACACTCCACGCAGAGACACCCTCAGCATTGCCAGCCACTCGTGGACGCACGCTTCCACACTGGGCCACGTCTTCAGTGCCAAAGGCGTGAAAGAGCACCTCCCGAAAACTCAACAAGCGTCTTTCTTCCAGAAGAGCCCTCAGACCCACAACTCTCAGCAGCAAGTACCACCCAAAGCTTCCAAACAGGGCCGTGGCTACCACCTGCTGCTTTTAGTTCTCTTTTAACCTGTGCCCAGCTGCTGCTCTGTACACTCATCCTACAGCCTCCTCCTTTCCTTCCCCAGCACTACCAATTCTTCTCTTCTAGTGTACTGCATCGTTTATTGAACTGCGCCTTCTCACTGGACTGCTGGAAAAGCGGGATCACACGGATGCAGCACCAGCCCACCCTGCTGATGTCACGGCCACCACATCGCAGCCAGCAGACTGCTCCTGCTGCTCCACGTCACGAAGGCATTGCTGACACCCCTAGCCCCAGAAGAGGATAAAAAGGGCTGCGCCAAGCCAGACGGCCAGACGAGGCGGCAGGTGAGCGAGATCCGAGAGGAGCAGGCACCCAGGGGAAGGCAAGGAGGCTGGGGCTCCCCACAGCAATGGAGCGGGACTTGGACTTCTCTTTGGCTGCTTCTCCTGACAATGACAGCCAGACTCCTGCAAAGGGACGCAACAAGGCCACGGCTCCTGTCCTCGCCCACTTCGTCACTGGCACGGAGAGCTCTCAACACGCTACAGGACAGATGAGACACCCCTGGCCACTACCCATCCCGGGCTTGCAGGGAGCTTCCCAAAGCCACAGGCAAAGGGAACGCCACAAAACTGTGCCCTGGGGGGCGGAGGGCTGGTCCCGAAAGGGACATCCTGGCACCAGCCATGGCCATGTCACAGCCAGCAGGCTACGCCTGGTGGTCCAGGTCAGAAAGGGGTTGGACACACGGCTGGCTGCGGAACGGTAGAAAAGGGGCTGCACCAGACGAGACTGGCAGACGACGAGACGGGCTAGCAAAGACTTACAGGCTCTGAAAAAGCCACCCTATCTGTAGCCCATCCTCATCCTATAGACAGCCAGAAGGTGCCCACCCCTGTGGGCAAGGACAGAGCCACACCACCCACCCTGTCTCGACCCCGTCCAGGTCCCGCAGGCCGATCAAAGGTGCTCGCAGCCATGGACAAAGGGAGCTCCATAAGACCCACCGTATCCGGACCCCATCCTCGTCCTACGGACAGCCAGGAGGTGCCCACCCTTGTGGGCAAAGGGAGAGCCGCACCACCCACCTTACCTCGACCCCGTCCAGTTCCCGCAGGCAGATCAAAGGTGCTCGCAGCCATGGACAAAGGGAGCTCCGCAAGACCCACCGTATCCAGACCCCATCCTCGTGCTCTGGACAGCCAGAAGGTGCCCACCCCTGTGGGCAAGGACAGAGCCACACCACCCACCCTGTCTCGACCCCATCCAGGTCCCGCAGGCCGATCAAAGGTGCTCGCAGCCATGGACAAAGGGAGCTCCGCAAGACCCACTGTATCCGGACCCCATCCTCGTCCTACGGACAGCCAGGAGGTGCCCACCCCTGTGGGCAAGGACAGAGCCACACCACCCACCTTACCTCGACCCCGTCCAGGTCCCGCAGGCCGATCAAAGGTGCTCACAGCCATGGACAAAGGGAGCTCCGCAAGACCCACCGTATCCAGACCCCATCCTCGTGCTCTGGACAGCCAGAAGGTGCCCACCCCTGTGGGCAAGGACAGAGCCACACCACCCACCCTGTCTCGACCCCGTCCAGGTCCCGCAGGCCGATCAAAGGTGCTCGCAGCCATGGACAAAGGGAGCTCCGCAAGACCCACCGTATCCAGACCCCATCCTCGTCCTGCAGACAGCCAGGAGGTGGGCACGCTCGTGAGAAAAAGGGAGAGCCGCACCACCCACCCCATCTCTGTAATATGTCACGGTCCCACAAGCAACTGGAGGGAACACGCAGCCACGGACATTCTCAGCTTTGGATCCTTTCACAGCAAGACAGGCGCAATTCCCACACTCCACGCAGAGACACCCTCAGCATTGCCAGCCACTCGTGGGCGCACGCTTCCACACTGGGCCACGTCTTCAGTGCCAAAGGCGTGAAAGAGCACCTCCCGAAAACTCAACAAGCGTCTTTCTTCCAGAAGAGCCCTCAGACCCACAACTCTCAGCAGCAAGTACCACCCAAAGCTTCCAAACAGGGCCGTGGCTACCACCTGCTGCTTTTAGTTCTCTTTTAACCTGTGCCGAGCTGCTGCTCTGTACACTCATCCTACAGCCTCCTCCTTTCCTTCCCCAGCACTACCAATTCTTCTCTTCTAGTGTATTGCATCGTTTATTGAACTGCGCCTTCTCACTGGACTGCTGGAAAAGCGGGATCACACGGATGCAGCACCAGCCCACCCTGCTGATGTCACGGCCACCACATCGCAGCCAGCAGACTGCTCCTGCTGCTCCACGTCACGAAGGCATTGCTGACACCCCTAGCCCCAGAAGAGGATAAAAAGGGCTGCGCCAAGCCAGACGGCCAGACGAGGCGGCAGGTGAGCGAGATCCGAGAGGAGCAGGCACCCAGGGGAAGGCAAGGAGGCTGGGGCTCCCCACAGCAATGGAGCGGGACTTGGACTTCTCTTTGGCTGCTTCTCCTGACAATGACAGCCAGACTCCTGCAAAGGGACGCAACAAGGCCACGGCTCCTGTCCTCGCCCACTTCGTCACTGGCACGGAGAGCTCTCAACACGCTACAGGACAGATGAGACACCCCTGGCCACTACCCATCCCGGGCTTGCAGGGAGCTTCCCAAAGCCACAGGCAAAGGGAACGCCACAAAACTGTGCCCTGGGGGGCGGAGGGCTGGTCCCGAAAGGGACATCCTGGCACCAGCCATGGCCATGTCACAGCCAGCAGGCTACGCCTGGTGGTCCAGGTCAGAAAGGGGTTGGACACACGGCTGGCTGCGGAACGGTAGAAAAGGGGCTGCACCAGACGAGACTGGCAGACGACGAGACGGGCTAGCAAAGACTTACAGGCTCTGAAAAAGCCACCCTATCTGTAGCCCATCCTCATCCTATAGACAGCCAGAAGGTGCCCACCCCTGTGGGCAAGGACAGTGCCACACCACCCACCCTGTCTCGACCCCATCCAGGTCCCGCAGGCCGATCAAAGGTGCTCGCAGCCATGGACAAAGGGAGCTCCATAAGACCCACCGTATCCGGACCCCATCCTCGTCCTACGGACAGCCAGGAGGTGCCCACCGTTGTGGGCAAAAGGAGAGCCGCACCACCCACCTTACCTCGACCCCGTCCAGTTCCCGCAGGCCGATCAAAGGTGCTCACAGCCATGGACAAAGGGAGCTCCGCAAGACCCACTGTATCCGGACCCCATCCTCGTCCTACGGACAGCCAGGAGGTGCCCACCCCTGTGGGCAAGGACAGAGCCACACCACCCACCCTGTCTCGACCCCGTCCAGGTCCCGCAGGCCGATCAAAGGTGCTCGCAGCCATGGACAAAGGGAGCTCCGCAAGACCCACCGTATCCAGACCCCATCCTCGTCCTGCAGACAGCCAGGAGGTGGGCACGCTCGTGAGAAAAAGGGAGAGCCGCACCACCCACCCCATCTCTGTAACATGTCACGGTCCCACAAGCAACTGGAGGGAACACGCAGCCACGGACATTCTCAGCTTTGGATCCTTTCACAGCAAGACAGGCGCAATTCCCACACTCCACGCAGAGACACCCTCAGCATTGCCAGCCACTCGTGGACGCACGCTTCCACACTGGGCCACGTCTTCAGTGCCAAAGGCGTGAAAGAGCACCTCCCGAAAACTCAACAAGCGTCTTTCTTCCAGAAGAGCCCTCAGACCCACAACTCTCAGCAGCAAGTACCACCCAAAGCTTCCAAACAGGGCCGTGGCTACCACCTGCTGCTTTTAGTTCTCTTTTAACCTGTGCCCAGCTGCTGCTCTGTACACTCATCCTACAGCCTCCTCCTTTCCTTCCCCAGCACTACCAATTCTTCTCTTCTAGTGTACTGCATCGTTTATTGAACTGCGCCTTCTCACTGGACTGCTGGAAAAGCGGGATCACACGGATGCAGCACCAGCCCACCCTGCTGATGTCACGGCCACCACATCGCAGCCAGCAGACTGCTCCTGCTGCTCCACGTCACGAAGGCATTGCTGACACCCCTAGCCCCAGAAGAGGATAAAAAGGGCTGCGCCAAGCCAGACGGCCAAACGAGGCGGCAGGTGAGCGAGATCCGAGAGGAGCAGGCACCCAGGGGAAGGCAAGGAGGCTGGGGCTCCCCACAGCAATGGAGGGGGACTTCTCTTTGGCTGCTTCTCCTGACAAGGACAGCCAGACTCCTGCAAAGGGACGCAACAAGGCCACGGCTCCTGTCCTCGCCCACCTCGTCACTGGCACGGAGAGCTCTCAACACGCTACAGGACAGATGAGACACCCCTGGCCACTACCCATCCCGGGCTTGCAGGGAGCTTCCCAAAGCCACAGGCAAAGGGAACGCCACAAAACTGTGCCCTGGGGGAGGGAGGGCTGGTCCCGAAACGGACATCCTGGCACCAGCCATGGCCATGTCACAGCCAGCAGGCTACGCCTGGTGGTCCAGGTCAGAAAGGGGTTGGACACACGGCTGGCTGCGGGACCGTCGAAAAGGGGCTGCACCAGACGAGACTGGCAGACGACGAGACGGGCTAGCAAAGACTTACAGGCTCTGAAAAAGCCACCCTATCTGTAGCCCATCCTCATCCTATAGACAGCCAGAAGGTGCCCACCCCTGTGGGCAAGGACAGAGCCACACCACCCACCCTGTCTCGACCCCATCCAGGTCCCGCAGGCCGATCAAAGGTGCTCGCAGCCATGGACAAAGGGAGCTCCATAAGACCCACCGTATCCGGACCCCATCCTCGTCCTACGGACAGCCAGGAGGTGCCCACCCTTGTGGGCAAAGGGAGAGCCGCAGCACCCACCTTACCTCGACCCCGTCCAGTTCCCGCAGGCAGATCAAAGGTGCTCACAGCCATGGACAAAGGGAGCTCCGCAAGACCCACTGTATCCGGACCCCATCCTCGTCCTACGGACAGCCAGAAGGTGCCCACCCCTGTGGGCAAGGACAGAGCCACACCACCCACCTTACCTCGACCCCGTCCAGGTCCCGCAGGCCGATCAAAGGTGCTCGCAGCCATGGACAAAGGGAGCTCCGCAAGACCCACCGTATCCGGACCCCATCCTCGTCCTGCAGACAGCCAGGAGGTGGGCACACTCGTGAGAAAAAGGGAGAGCCGCACCACCCACCCCATCTCTGTAACATGTCACGGTCCCACAAGCAACTGGAGGGAACACGCAGCCACGGACATTCTCAGCTTTGGATCCTTTCACAGCGAGACAGGCGCAATTCCCACACTCCACGCAGAGACACCCTCAGCATTGCCAGCCACTCGTGGACGCACGCTTCCACACTGGGCCACGTCTTCAGTGCCAAAGGCGTGAAAGAGCACCTCCCGAAAACTCAACAAGCGTCTTTCTTCCAGAAGAGCCCTCAGACCCACAACTCTCAGCAGCAAGTACCACCCAAAGCTTCCAAACAGGGCCGTGGCTACCACCTGCTGCTTAGTTCTCTTTTAACCTGTGCCGAGCTGCTGCTCTGTACACTCATCCTACAGCCTCCTCCTTTCCTTCCCCAGCACTACCAATTCTTCTCTTCTAGTGTATTGCATCATTTCTTGAACTGCGCCTTCTCACTGGAATGCTGGAAAAGCGGGATCACACGGATGCAGCACCAACTTCAGGCACCAGCCCACCCTGCTGAGGTCACGGCCACCACATCGCAGCCAGCAGACTGCTCCAGCTGCTCCACTTCACAAAGGCATTGCTGACACCCCTAGCCCCAGAAGAGGATAAAAAGGGCTGCGCCAAGCCAGACGGCCAGACGAGGCGGCAGGTGAGCGAGATCCGAGAGGAGCAGGCACCCAGGGGAAGGCAAGGAGGCTGGGGCTCCCCACAGCAATGGAGGGGGACTTCTCTTTGGCTGCTTCTCCTGACAATGACAGCCAGACTCCTGCAAAGGGACGCAACAAGGCCACGGCTCCTGTCCTCGCCCACTTCGTCACTGGCACGGAGAGCTCTCAACACGCTACAGGACAGATGAGACACCCCTGGCCACTACCCATCCCGGGCTTGCAGGGAGCTTCCCAAAGCCACAGGCAAAGGGAACGCCACAAAACTGTGCCCTGGGGGGCGGAGGGCTGGTCCCGAAACGGACATCCTGGCACCAGCCATGGCCATGTCACAGCCAGCAGGCTACGCCTGGTGGTCCAGGTCAGAAAGGGGTTGGACACACGGCTGGCTGCGGAACAGTAGAAAAGGGGCTGCACCAGACGAGACTGGCAGAGGACGAGACGGGCTAGCAAAGACTTACAGGCTCTGAAAAAGCCACCCTATCTGTAGCCCATCCTCATCCTATAGACAGCCAGAAGGTGCCCACCCCTGTGGGCAAGCACAGAGCCACACCACCCACCCTGTCTCAACCCCATCCAGGTCCCGCAGGCCGATCAAAGGTGCTCGCAGCCATGGACAAAGGGAGCTCCATAAGACCCACCGTATCCGGACCCCATCCTCGTCCTACGGACAGCCAGGAGGTGCCCACCCTTGTGGGCAAAGGGAGAGCCGCAGCACCCACCTTACCTCGACCCCGTCCAGTTCCCGCAGGCAGATCAAAGGTGCTCACAGCCATGGACAAAGGGAGCTCCGCAAGACCCACCGTATCCAGACCCCATCCTCGTGCTCTGGACAGCCAGAAGGTGCCCACCCCTGTGGGCAAGGACAGAGCCACACCACCCACCCTGTCTCGACCCCGTCCAGGTCCCGCAGGCCGATCAAAGGTGCTCGCAGCCATGGACAAAGGGAGCTCCGCAAGACCCACCGTATCCGGACCCCATCCTCGTCCTGCAGACAGCCAGGAGGTGGGCACACTCGTGAGAAAAAGGGAGAGCCGCACCACCCACCCCATCTCTGTAACACGTCACGGTCCCACAAGCAACTGGAGGGAACACGCAGCCACGGACATTCTCAGCTTTGGATCCTTTCACAGCAAGACAGGCGCAATTCCCACACTCCACGCAGAGACACCCTCAGCATTGCCAGCCACTCGTGGACGCACGCTTCCACACTGGGCCACGTCTTCAGTGCCAAAGGCGTGAAAGAGCACCTCCCGAAAACTCAACAAGCGTCTTTCTTCCAGAAGAGCCCTCAGACCCACAACTCTCAGCAGCAAGTACCACCCAAAGCTTCCAAACAGGGCCGTGGCTACCACCTGCTGCTTTTAGTTCTCTTTTAACCTGTGCCCAGCTGCTGCTCTGTACACTCATCCTACAGCCTCCTCCTTTCCTTCCCCAGCACTACCAATTCTTCTCTTCTAGTGTATTGCATCGTTTATTGAACTGCGCCTTCTCACTGGACTGCTGGAAAAGCGGGATCACACGGATGCAGCACCAGCCCACCCTGCTGATGTCACGGCCACCACATCGCAGCCAGCAGACTGCTCCTGCTGCTCCACGTCACAAAGGCATTGCTGACACCCCTAGCCCCAGAAGAGGATAAAAAGGGCTGCGCCAAGCCAGACGGCCAGACGAGGCGGCAGGTGAGGGAGATCCGAGAGGAGCAGGCACCCAGGGGAAGGCAAGGAGGCTGGGGCTCCCCACAGCAATGGAGGGGGACTTCTCTTTGGCTGCTTCTCCTGACAATGACAGCCAGACTCCTGCAAAGGGACGCAACAAGGCCACGGCTCCTGTCCTCGCCCACTTCGTCACTGGCACGGAGAGCTCTCAACACGCTACAGGACAGATGAGACACCCCTGGCCACTACCCATCCCGGGCTTGCAGGGAGCTTCCCAAAGCCACAGGCAAAGGGAACGCCACAAAACTGTGCCCTGGGGGGCGGAGGGCTGGTCCCGAAACGGACATCCTGGCACCAGCCATGGCCATGTCACAGCCAGCAGGCTACGCCTGGTGGTCCAGGTCAGAAAGGGGTTGGACACACGGCTGGCTGCGGAACAGTAGAAAAGGGGCTGCACCAGACGAGACTGGCAGAGGACGAGACGGGCTAGCAAAGACTTACAGGCTCTGAAAAAGCCACCCTATCTGTAGCCCATCCTCATCCTATAGACAGCCAGAAGGTGCCCACCCCTGTGGGCAAGCACAGAGCCACACCACCCACCCTGTCTCAACCCCATCCAGGTCCCGCAGGCCGATCAAAGGTGCTCGCAGCCATGGACAAAGGGAGCTCCATAAGACCCACCGTATCCGGACCCCATCCTCGTCCTACGGACAGCCAGGAGGTGCCCACCCTTGTGGGCAAAGGGAGAGCCGCACCACCCACCTTACCTCGACCCCGTCCAGTTCCCGCAGGCAGATCAAAGGTGCTCACAGCCATGGACAAAGGGAGCTCCGCAAGACCCACCGTATCCAGACCCCATCCTCGTGCTCTGGACAGCCAGAAGGTGCCCACCCCTGTGGGCAAGGACAGAGCCACACCACCCACCCTGTCTCGACCCCGTCCAGGTCCCGCAGGCCGATCAAAGGTGCTCGCAGCCATGGACAAAGGGAGCTCCGCAAGACCCACCGTATCCGGACCCCATCCTCGTCCTGCAGACAGCCAGGAGGTGGGCACACTCGTGAGAAAAAGGGAGAGCCGCACCACCCACCCCATCTCTGTAACATCTCACGGTCCCACAAGCAACTGGAGGGAACACGCAGCCACGGACATTCTCAGCTTTGGATCCTTTCACAGCAAGACAGGCGCAATTCCCACACTCCACGCAGAGACACCCTCAGCATTGCCAGCCACTCGTGGACGCACGCTTCCACACTGGGCCACGTCTTCAGTGCCAAAGGCATGAAAGAGCACCTCCCGAAAACTCAACAAGCGTCTTTCTTCCAGAAGAGCCCTCAGACCCACAACTCTCAGCAGCAAGTACCACCCAAAGCTTCCAAACAGGGCCGTGGCTACCACCTGCTGCTTCTAGTTCTCTTTTAACCTGTGCCGAGCTGCTGCTCTGTACACTCATCCTACAGCCTCCTCCTTTCCTTCCCCAGCACTACCAATTCTTCTCTTCTAGTGTATTGCATCGTTTATTGAACTGCGCCTTCTCACTGGACTGCTGGAAAAGCGGGATCACACGGATGCAGCACCAACTTCAGGCACCAGCCCACCCTGCTGAGGTCACGGCCACCACATCGCAGCCAGCAGACTGCTCCTGCTGCTCCACGTCACAAAGGCATTGCTGACACCCCTAGCCCCAGAAGAGGATAAAAAGGGCTGCGCCAAGCCAGACGGCCAGACGAGGCGGCAGGTGAGGGAGATCCGAGAGGAGCAGGCACCCAGGGGAAGGCAAGGAGGCTGGGGCTCCCCACAGCAATGGAGGGGGACTTCTCTTTGGCTGCTTCTCCTGACAAGGACAGCCAGACTCCTGCAAAGGGACGCAACAAGGCCACGGCTCCTGTCCTCGCCCACCTCGTCACTGGCACGGAGAGCTCTCAACACGCTACAGGACAGATGAGACACCCCTGGCCACTACCCATCCCGGGCTTGCAGGGAGCTTCCCAAAGCCACAGGCAAAGGGAACGCCACAAAACTGTGCCCTGGGGGGCGGAGGGCTGGTCCCGAAAGGGACATCCTGGCACCAGCCATGGCCATGTCACAGCCAGCAGGCTACGCCTGGTGGTCCAGGTCAGAAAGGGGTTGGACACACGGCTGGCTGCGGAACGGTAGAAAAGGGGCTGCACCAGACGAGACTGGCAGACGACGAGACGGGCTAGCAAAGACTTACAGGCTCTGAAAAAGCCACCCTATCTGTAGCCCATCCTCATCCTACAGACAGCCAGAAGGTGCCCACCCCTGTGGGCAAGGACAGAGCCACACCACCCACCCTGTCTCGACCCCATCCAGGTCCCGCAGGCCGATCAAAAGTGCTCGCAGCCATGGACAAAGGGAGCTCTGCAAGACCCACCGTATCCGGACCCCATCCTCGTCCTACGGACAGCCAGGAGGTGCCCACCCTTGTGGGCAAAGGGAGAGCCGCACCACCCACCTTACCTCGACCCCGTCCAGTTCCCGCAGGCAGATCAAAGGTGCTCACAGCCATGGACAAAGGGAGCTCCGCAAGACCCACCGTATCCAGACCCCATCCTCGTGCTCTGGACAGCCAGAAGGTGCCCACCCCTGTGGGCAAGGACAGAGCCACACCACCCACCCTGTCTCGACCCCGTCCAGGTCCCGCAGGCCGATCAAAGGTGCTCGCAGCCATGGACAAAGGGAGCTCCGCAAGACCCACCGTATCCGGACCCCATCCTCGTCCTGCAGACAGCCAGGAGGTGGGCACACTCGTGAGAAAAAGGGAGAGCCGCACCACCCACCCCATCTCTGTAACACGTCACGGTCCCACAAGCAACTGGAGGGAACACGCAGCCACGGACATTCTCAGCTTTGGATCCTTTCACAGCAAGACAGGCGCAATTCCCACACTCCACGCAGAGACACCCTCAGCATTGCCAGCCACTCGTGGACGCACGCTTCCACACTGGGCCACGTCTTCAGTGCCAAAGGCATGAAAGAGCACCTCCCGAAAACTCAACAAGCGTCTTTCTTCCAGAAGAGCCCTCAGACCCACAACTCTCAGCAGCAAGTACCACCCAAAGCTTCCAAACAGGGCCGTGGCTACCACCTGCTGCTTTTAGTTCTCTTTTAACCTGTGCCGAGCTGCTGCTCTGTACACTCATCCTACAGCCTCCTCCTTTCCTTCCCCAGCACTACCAATTCTTCTCTTCTAGTGTATTGCATCGTTTATTGAACTGCGCCTTCTCACTGGACTGCTGGAAAAGCGGGATCACACGGATGCAGCACCAACTTCAGGCACCAGCCCACCCTGCTGATGTCACGGCCACCACATCGCAGCCAGCAGACTGTTCCTGCTGCTCCACGTCACAAAGGCATTGCTGACACCCCTAGCCCCAGAAGAGGATAAAAAGGGCTGCGCCAAGCCAGACAGCCAGACGAGGCAGCAGGTGAGCGAGATCCGAGAGGAGCAGGCACCCAGGGGAAGGCAAGGAGGCTGGGGCTCCCCACAGCAATGGAGGGGGACTTCTCTTTGGCTGCTTCTCCTGACAAGGACAGCCAGACTCCTGCAAAGGGACGCAACAAGGCCACGGCTCCTGTCCTCGCCCACTTCGTCACTGGCACGGAGAGCTCTCAACACGCTACAGGACAGATGAGACACCCCTGGCCACTACCCATCCCGGGCTTGCAGGGAGCTTCCCAAAGCCACAGGCAAAGGGAACGCCACAAAACTGTGCCCTGGGGGGCGGAGGGCTGGTCCCGAAACGGACATCCTGGCACCAGCCATGGCCATGTCACAGCCAGCAGGCTACGCCTGGTGGTCCAGGTCAGAAAGGGGTTGGACACACGGCTGGCTGCGGGACCGTAGAAAAGGGGCTGCACCAGACGAGACTGACAGACGACGAGACGGGCTAGCAAAGACAGGCTCTGAAAAAGCCACCCTATCTGTAGCCCATCCTCATCCTATAGACAGCCAGAAGGTGCCCACCCCTGTGGGCAAGGACAGAGCCACACCACCCACCCTGTCTCGACCCCATCCAGGTCCTGCAGGCCGATCAAAGGTGCTCGCAGCCATGGACAAAGGGAGCTCCATAAGACCCACCGTATCCGGACCCCATCCTCGTCCTACGGACAGCCAGGAGGTGCCCACCCTTGTGGGCAAAGGGAGAGCCGCAGCACCCACCTTACCTCGACCCCGTCCAGTTCCCGCAGGCAGATCAAAGGTGCTCACAGCCATGGACAAAGGGAGCTCCGCAAGACCCACCGTATCCAGACCCCATCCTCGTGCTCTGGACAGCCAGAAGGTGCCCACCCCTGTGGGCAAGGACAGAGCCACACCACCCACCCTGTCTCGACCCCGTCCAGGTCCCGCAGGCCGATCAAAGGTGCTCGCAGCCATGGACAAAGGGAGCTCCGCAAGACCCACCGTATCCGGACCCCATCCTCGTCCTGCAGACAGCCAGGAGGTGGGCACACTCGTGAGAAAAAGGGAGAGCCGCACCACCCACCCCATCTCTGTAACACGTCACGGTCCCACAAGCAACTGGAGGGAACACGCAGCCACGGACATTCTCAGCTTTGGATCCTTTCACAGCAAGACAGGCGCAATTCCCACACTCCACGCAGAGACACCCTCAGCATTGCCAGCCACTCGTGGACGCACGCTTCCACACTGGGCCACGTCTTCAGTGCCAAAGGCATGAAAGAGCACCTCCCGAAAACTCAACAAGCGTCTTTCTTCCAGAAGAGCCCTCAGACCCACAACTCTCAGCAGCAAGTACCACCCAAAGCTTCCAAACAGGGCCGTGGCTACCACCTGCTGCTTTTAGTTCTCTTTTAACCTGTGCCGAGCTGCTGCTCTGTACACTCATCCTACAGCCTCCTCCTTTCCTTCCCCAGCACTACCAATTCTTCTCTTCTAGTGTATTGCATCGTTTATTGAACTGCGCCTTCTCACTGGACTGCTGGAAAAGCGGGATCACACGGATGCAGCACGAGACCACCCTGCTGATGTCACGGCCACCACATCGCAGCCAGCAGACTGCTCCTGCTGCTCCACGTCACGAAGGCATTGCTGACAGCCCTAGCCCCAGAAGAGGATAAAAAGGGCTGCGCCAAGCCAGACGGCCAGACGAGGCGGCAGGTGAGCGAGATCCGAGAGGAGCAGGCACCCAGGGGAAGGCAAGGAGGCTGGGGCTCCCCGCAGCAATGGAGGGGGACTTCTCTTTGGCTGCTTCTCCTGACAATGACAGCCGGACTCCTGCAAAGGGACGCAACAAGGCCACGGCTCCTGTCCTCGCCCACTTCGTCACGGGCACGGAGAGCTCTCAACACGCTACAGGACAGATGAGACACCCCTGGCCACTACCCATCCCGGGCTTGCAGGGAGCTTCCCAAAGCCACAGGCAAAGGGAACGCCACAAAACTGTGCCCTGGGGGGCGGAGGGCTGGTCCCGAAACGGACATCCTGGCACCAGCCATGGCCATGTCACAGCCAGCAGGCTACGCCTGGTGGTCCAGGTCAGAAAGGGGTTGGACACACGGCTGGCTGCGGGACCGTAGAAAAGGGGCTGCACCAGACGAGACTGGCAGACGACGAGACGGGCTAGCAAAGACTTACAGGCTCTGAAAAAGCCACCCTATCTGTAGCCCATCCTCATCCTATAGACAGCCAGAAGGTGCCCACCCCTGTGGGCAAGGACAGAGCCACACCACCCACCCTGTCTCGACCCCATCCAGGTCCCGCAGGCCGATCAAAGGTGCTCGCAGCCATGGACAAAGGGAGCTCCATAAGACCCACCGTATCCGGACCCCATCCTCGTCCTACGGACAGCCAGGAGGTGCCCACCCTTGTGGGCAAAGGGAGAGCCGCAGCACCCACCTTACCTCGACCCCGTCCAGTTCCCGCAGGCAGATCAAAGGTGCTCACAGCCATGGACAAAGGGAGCTCCGCAAGACCCACCGTATCCAGACCCCATCCTCGTGCTCTGGACAGCCAGAAGGTGCCCACCCCTGTGGGCAAGGACAGAGCCACACCACCCACCCTGTCTCGACCCCGTCCAGGTCCCGCAGGCCGATCAAAGGTGCTCGCAGCCATGGACAAAGGGAGCTCCGCAAGACCCACCGTATCCGGACCCCATCCTCGTCCTGCAGACAGCCAGGAGGTGGGCACACTCGTGAGAAAAAGGGAGAGCCGCACCACCCACCCCATCTCTGTAACATCTCACGGTCCCACAAGCAACTGGAGGGAACACGCAGCCACGGACATTCTCAGCTTTGGATCCTTTCACAGCAAGACAGGCGCAATTCCCACACTCCACGCAGAGACACCCTCAGCATTGCCAGCCACTCGTGGACGCACGCTTCCACACTGGGCCACGTCTTCAGTGCCAAAGGCGTGAAAGAGCACCTCCCGAAAACTCAACAAGCGTCTTTCTTCCAGAAGAGCCCTCAGACCCACAACTCTCAGCAGCAAGTACCACCCAAAGCTTCCAAACAGGGCCGTGGCTACCACCTGCTGCTTTTAGTTCTCTTTTAACCTGTGCCGAGCTGCTGCTCTGTACACTCATCCTACAGCCTCCTCCTTTCCTTCCCCAGCACTACCAATTCTTCTGTTCTGGTGTATTGCATCGTTTATTGAACTGCGCCTTCTCACTGGACTGCTGGAAAAGCGGGATCACACGGATGCAGCACCAGCCCACCCTGCTGATGTCACGGCCACCACATCGCAGCCAGCAGACTGTTCCTGCTGCTCCACGTCACAAAGGCATTGCTGACACCCCTAGCCCCAGAAGAGGATAAAAAGGGCTGCGCCAAGCCAGACAGCCAGACGAGGCGGCAGGTGAGCGAGATCCGAGAGGAGCAGGCACCCAGGGGAAGGCAAGGAGGCTGGGGCTCCCCGCAGCAATGGAGGGGGACTTCTCTTTGGCTG
The DNA here is from genome assembly GCF_964188355.1 of Buteo buteo. Classification (NCBI taxonomy): domain Eukaryota; kingdom Metazoa; phylum Chordata; class Aves; order Accipitriformes; family Accipitridae; genus Buteo; species Buteo buteo. The sequence goes on from NC_134177.1 coordinate 33,790,976, forward strand.
CTTCTCCTGACAAGGACAGCCAGACTCCTGCAAAGGGACGCAACAAGGCCACGGCTCCTGTCCTCGCCCACTTCGTCACTGGCACGGAGAGCTCTCAACACGCTACAGGACAGATGAGACACCCCTGGCCACTACCCATCCCGGGCTTGCAGGGAGCTTCCCAAAGCCACAGGCAAAGGGAACGCCACAAAACTGTGCCCTGGGGGGCGGAGGGCTGGTCCCGAAACGGACATCCTGGCACCAGCCATGGCCATGTCACAGCCAGCAGGCTACGCCTGGTGGTCCAGGTCAGAAAGGGGTTGGACACACGGCTGGCTGCGGGACCGTAGAAAAGGGGCTGCACCAGACGAGACTGGCAGACGACGAGACGGGCTAGCAAAGACAGGCTCTGAAAAAGCCACCCTATCTGTAGCCCATCCTCATCCTATAGACAGCCAGAAGGTGCCCACCCCTGTGGGCAAGGACAGAGCCACACCACCCACCCTGTCTCGACCCCATCCAGGTCCCGCAGGCCGATCAAAGGTGCTCGCAGCCATGGACAAAGGGAGCTCCATAAGACCCACCGTATCCGGACCCCATCCTCGTCCTACGGACAGCCAGGAGGTGCCCACCCTTGTGAGCAAAGGGAGAGCCGCACCACCCACCTTACCTCGACCCCGTCCAGTTCCCGCAGGCAGATCAAAGGTGCTCACAGCCATGGACAAAGGGAGCTCCGCAAGACCCACCGTATCCAGACCCCATCCTCGTGCTCTGGACAGCCAGAAGGTGCCCACCCCTGTGGGCAAGGACAGAGCCACACCACCCACCCTGTCTCGACCCCGTCCAGGTCCCGCAGGCCGATCAAAGGTGCTCGCAGCCATGGACAAAGGGAGCTCCGCAAGACCCACCGTATCCGGACCCCATCCTCGTCCTGCAGACAGCCAGGAGGTGGGCACACTCATGAGAAAAAGGGAGAGCCGCACCACCCACCCCATCTCTGTAACATGTCACGGTCCCACAAGCAACTGGAGGGAACACGCAGCCACGGACATTCTCAGCTTTGGATCCTTTCACAGCAAGACAGGCGCAATTCCCACACTCCACGCAGAGACACCCTCAGCATTGCCAGCCACTCGTGGACGCACGCTTCCACACTGGGCCACGTCTTCAGTGCCAAAGGCGTGAAAGAGCACCTCCCGAAAACTCAACAAGCGTCTTTCTTCCAGAAGAGCCCTCAGACCCACAACTCTCAGCAGCAAGTACCACCCAAAGCTTCCAAACAGGGCCGTGGCTACCACCTGCTGCTTTTAGTTCTCTTTTAACCTGTGCCCAGCTGCTGCTCTGTACACTCATCCTACAGCCTCCTCCTTTCCTTCCCCAGCACTACCAATTCTTCTCTTCTAGTGTATTGCATCGTTTATTGAACTGCGCCTTCTCACTGGACTGCTGGAAAAGCGGGATCACACGGATGCAGCACCAGCCCACCCTGCTGATGTCACGGCCACCACATCGCAGCCAGCAGACTGCTCCTGCTGCTCCACGTCACGAAGGCATTGCTGACACCCCTAGCCCCAGAAGAGGATAAAAAGGGCTGCGCCAAGCCAGACGGCCAGACGAGGCGGCAGGTGAGCGAGATCCGAGAGGAGCAGGCACCCAGGGGAAGGCAAGGAGGCTGGGGCTCCCCACAGCAATGGAGGGGGACTTCTCTTTGGCTGCTTCTCCTGACAAGGACAGCCAGACTCCTGCAAAGGGACGCAACAAGGCCACGGCTCCTGTCCTCGCCCACCTCGTCACTGGCACGGAGAGCTCTCAACACGCTACAGGACAGATGAGACACCCCTGGCCACTACCCATCCCGGGCTTGCAGGGAGCTTCCCAAAGCCACAGGCAAAGGGAACGCCACAAAACTGTGCCCTGGGGGGCGGAGGGCTGGTCCCGAAACGGACATCCTGGCACCAGCCATGGCCATGTCACAGCCAGCAGGCTACGCCTGGTGGTCCAGGTCAGAAAGGGGTTGGACACACGGCTGGCTGCGGGACCGTAGAAAAGGGGCTGCACCAGACGAGACTGGCAGACGACGAGACGGGCTAGCAAAGACTTACAGGCTCTGAAAAAGCCACCCTATCTGTAGCCCATCCTCATCCTATAGACAGCCAGAAGGTGCCCACCCCTGTGGGCAAGGACAGAGCCACACCACCCACCCTGTCTCGACCCCGTCCAGGTCCCGCAGGCCGATCAAAGGTGCTCGCAGCCATGGACAAAGGGAGCTCCGCAAGACCCACCGTATCCGGACCCCATCCTCGTCCTACGGACAGCCAGGAGGTGCCCACCCTTGTGGGCAAAGGGAGAGCCGCACCACCCACCTTGTCTCGACCCCGTCCAGTTCGCGCAGGCCGATCAAAGGTGCTCACAGCCATAAACAAAGGGAGCTCCGCAAGACCCACCGTATCCAGACCCCATCCTCGTGCTCTGGACAGCCAGAAGGTGCCCACCCCTGTGGGCAAGGACAGAGCCACACCACCCACCCTGTCTCGACCCCGTCCAGGTCCCGCAGGCCGATCAAAGGTGCTCGCAGCCATGGACAAAGGGAGCTCCGCAAGACCCACCGTATCCAGACCCCATCCTCGTCCTGCAGACAGCCAGGAGGTGGGCACACTCGTGAGAAAAAGGGAGAGCCGTACCACCCACCCCATCTCTGTAACATGTCACGGTCCCACAAGCAACTGGAGGGAACACGCAGCCACGGACATTCTCAGCTTTGGATCCTTTCACAGCAAGACAGGCGCAATTCCCACACTCCACGCAGAGACACCCTCAGCATTGCCAGCCACTCGTGGACGCACGCTTCCACACTGGGCCACGTCTTCAGTGCCAAAGGCGTGAAAGAGCACCTCCCGAAAACTCAACAAGCGTCTTTCTTCCAGAAGAGCCCTCAGACCCACAACTCTCAGCAGCAAGTACCACCCAAAGCTTCCAAACAGGGCCGTGGCTACCACCTGCTGCTTTTAGTTCTCTTTTAACCTGTGCCCAGCTGCTGCTCTGTACACTCATCCTACAGCCTCCTCCTTTCCTTCCCCAGCACTACCAATTCTTCTCTTCTAGTGTATTGCATCGTTTATTGAACTGCGCCTTCTCACTGGACTGCTGGAAAAGCGGGATCACACGGATGCAGCACCAGCCCACCCTGCTGATGTCACGGCCACCACATCGCAGCCAGCAGACTGCTCCTGCTGCTCCACGTCACGAAGGCATTGCTGACACCCCTAGCCCCAGAAGAGGATAAAAAGGGCTGCGCCAAGCCAGACGGCCAGACGAGGCGGCAGGTGAGCGAGATCCGAGAGGAGCAGGCACCCGGGGGAAGGCAAGGAGGCTGGGGCTCCCCACAGCAATGGAGGGGGACTTCTCTTTGGCTGCTTCTCCTGACAAGGACAGCCAGACTCCTGCAAAGGGACGCAACAAGGCCACGGCTCCTGTCCTCGCCCACCTCGTCACTGGCACGGAGAGCTCTCAACACGCTACAGGACAGATGAGACACCCCTGGCCACTACCCATCCCGGGCTTGCAGGGAGCTTCCCAAAGCCACAGGCAAAGGGAACGCCACAAAACTGTGCCCTGGGGGGCGGAGGGCTGGTCCCGAAAGGGACATCCTGGCACCAGCCATGGCCATGTCACAGCCAGCAGGCTACGCCTGGTGGTCCAGGTCAGAAAGGGGTTGGACACACGGCTGGCTGCGGAACGGTAGAAAAGGGGCTGCACCAGACGAGACTGGCAGACGACGAGACGGGCTAGCAAAGACTTACAGGCTCTGAAAAAGCCACCCTATCTGTAGCCCATCCTCATCCTATAGACAGCCAGAAGGTGCCCACCCCTGTGGGCAAGGACAGAGCCACACCACCCACCCTGTCTCGACCCCATCCAGGTCCCGCAGGCCGATCAAAAGTGCTCGCAGCCATGGACAAAGGGAGCTCTGCAAGACCCACCGTATCCGGACCCCATCCTCGTCCTACGGACAGCCAGGAGGTGCCCACCCTTGTGGGCAAAGGGAGAGCCGCACCACCCACCTTACCTCGACCCCGTCCAGTTCCCGCAGGCAGATCAAAGGTGCTCACAGCCATGGACAAAGGGAGCTCCGCAAGACCCACCGTATCCAGACCCCATCCTCGTGCTCTGGACAGCCAGAAGGTGCCCACCCCTGTGGGCAAGGACAGAGCCACACCACCCACCCTGTCTCGACCCCGTCCAGGTCCCGCAGGCCGATCAAAGGTGCTCGCAGCCATGGACAAAGGGAGCTCCGCAAGACCCACCGTATCCGGACCCCATCCTCGTCCTGCAGACAGCCAGGAGGTGGGCACACTCGTGAGAAAAAGGGAGAGCCGCACCACCCACCCCATCTCTGTAACACGTCACGGTCCCACAAGCAACTGGAGGGAACACGCAGCCACGGACATTCTCAGCTTTGGATCCTTTCACAGCAAGACAGGCGCAATTCCCACACTCCACGCAGAGACACCCTCAGCATTGCCAGCCACTCGTGGACGCACGCTTCCACACTGGGCCACGTCTTCAGTGCCAAAGGCATGAAAGAGCACCTCCCGAAAACTCAACAAGCGTCTTTCTTCCAGAAGAGCCCTCAGACCCACAACTCTCAGCAGCAAGTACCACCCAAAGCTTCCAAACAGGGCCGTGGCTACCACCTGCTGCTTTTAGTTCTCTTTTAACCTGTGCCGAGCTGCTGCTCTGTACACTCATCCTACAGCCTCCTCCTTTCCTTCCCCAGCACTACCAATTCTTCTCTTCTAGTGTATTGCATCGTTTATTGAACTGCGCCTTCTCACTGGACTGCTGGAAAAGCGGGATCACACGGATGCAGCACCAACTTCAGGCACCAGCCCACCCTGCTGATGTCACGGCCACCACATCGCAGCCAGCAGACTGTTCCTGCTGCTCCACGTCACAAAGGCATTGCTGACACCCCTAGCCCCAGAAGAGGATAAAAAGGGCTGCGCCAAGCCAGACAGCCAGACGAGGCAGCAGGTGAGCGAGATCCGAGAGGAGCAGGCACCCAGGGGAAGGCAAGGAGGCTGGGGCTCCCCACAGCAATGGAGGGGGACTTCTCTTTGGCTGCTTCTCCTGACAAGGACAGCCAGACTCCTGCAAAGGGACGCAACAAGGCCACGGCTCCTGTCCTCGCCCACTTCGTCACTGGCACGGAGAGCTCTCAACACGCTACAGGACAGATGAGACACCCCTGGCCACTACCCATCCCGGGCTTGCAGGGAGCTTCCCAAAGCCACAGGCAAAGGGAACGCCACAAAACTGTGCCCTGGGGGGCGGAGGGCTGGTCCCGAAACGGACATCCTGGCACCAGCCATGGCCATGTCACAGCCAGCAGGCTACGCCTGGTGGTCCAGGTCAGAAAGGGGTTGGACACACGGCTGGCTGCGGGACCGTAGAAAAGGGGCTGCACCAGACGAGACTGGCAGACGACGAGACGGGCTAGCAAAGACAGGCTCTGAAAAAGCCACCCTATCTGTAGCCCATCCTCATCCTATAGACAGCCAGAAGGTGCCCACCCCTGTGGGCAAGGACAGAGCCACACCACCCACCCTGTCTCGACCCCATCCAGGTCCCGCAGGCCGATCAAAGGTGCTCGCAGCCATGGACAAAGGGAGCTCCATAAGACCCACCGTATCCGGACCCCATCCTCGTCCTACGGACAGCCAGGAGGTGCCCACCCTTGTGGGCAAAGGGAGAGCCGCAGCACCCACCTTACCTCGACCCCGTCCAGTTCCCGCAGGCAGATCAAAGGTGCTCACAGCCATGGACAAAGGGAGCTCCGCAAGACCCACCGTATCCAGACCCCATCCTCGTGCTCTGGACAGCCAGAAGGTGCCCACCCCTGTGGGCAAGGACAGAGCCACACCACCCACCCTGTCTCGACCCCGTCCAGGTCCCGCAGGCCGATCAAAGGTGCTCGCAGCCATGGACAAAGGGAGCTCCGCAAGACCCACCGTATCTGGACCCCATCCTCGTCCTGCAGACAGCCAGGAGGTGGGCACACTCGTGAGAAAAAGGGAGAGCCGCACCACCCACCCCATCTCTGTAACACGTCACGGTCCCACAAGCAACTGGAGGGAACACGCAGCCACGGACATTCTCAGCTTTGGATCCTTTCACAGCAAGACAGGCGCAATTCCCACACTCCACGCAGAGACACCCTCAGCATTGCCAGCCACTCGTGGACGCACGCTTCCACACTGGGCCACGTCTTCAGTGCCAAAGGCATGAAAGAGCACCTCCCGAAAACTCAACAAGCGTCTTTCTTCCAGAAGAGCCCTCAGACCCACAACTCTCAGCAGCAAGTACCACCCAAAGCTTCCAAACAGGGCCGTGGCTACCACCTGCTGCTTTTAGTTCTCTTTTAACCTGTGCCGAGCTGCTGCTCTGTACACTCATCCTACAGCCTCCTCCTTTCCTTCCCCAGCACTACCAATTCTTCTCTTCTAGTGTATTGCATCGTTTATTGAACTGCGCCTTCTCACTGGACTGCTGGAAAAGCGGGATCACACGGATGCAGCACCAACCCACCCTGCTGATGTCACGGCCACCACATCGCAGCCAGCAGACTGCTCCTGCTGCTCCACGTCACGAAGGCATTGCTGACACCCCTAGCCCCAGAAGAGGATAAAAAGGGCTGCGCCAAGCCAGACGGCCAGACGAGGCGGCAGGTGAGCGAGATCCGAGAGGAGCAGGCACCCAGGGGAAGGCAAGGAGGCTGGGGCTCCCCGCAGCAATGGAGGGGGACTTCTCTTTGGCTGCTTCTCCTGACAATGACAGCCGGACTCCTGCAAAGGGACGCAACAAGGCCACGGCTCCTGTCCTCGCCCACTTCGTCACGGGCACGGAGAGCTCTCAACACGCTACAGGACAGATGAGACACCCCTGGCCACTACCCATCCCGGGCTTGCAGGGAGCTTCCCAAAGCCACAGGCAAAGGGAACGCCACAAAACTGTGCCCTGGGGGGCGGAGGGCTGGTCCCGAAACGGACATCCTGGCACCAGCCATGGCCATGTCACAGCCAGCAGGCTACGCCTGGTGGTCCAGGTCAGAAAGGGGTTGGACACACGGCTGGCTGCGGGACCGTAGAAAAGGGGCTGCACCAGACGAGACTGGCAGACGACGAGACGGGCTAGCAAAGACAGGCTCTGAAAAAGCCACCCTATCTGTAGCCCATCCTCATCCTATAGACAGCCAGAAGGTGCCCACCCCTGTGGGCAAGGACAGAGCCACACCACCCACCCTGTCTCGACCCCATCCAGGTCCCGCAGGCCGATCAAAGGTGCTCGCAGCCATGGACAAAGGGAGCTCCATAAGACCCACCGTATCCGGACCCCATCCTCGTCCTACGGACAGCCAGGAGGTGCCCACCCTTGTGGGCAAAGGGAGAGCCGCAGCACCCACCTTACCTCGACCCCGTCCAGTTCCCGCAGGCAGATCAAAGGTGCTCACAGCCATGGACAAAGGGAGCTCCGCAAGACCCACCGTATCCAGACCCCATCCTCGTGCTCTGGACAGCCAGAAGGTGCCCACCCCTGTGGGCAAGGACAGAGCCACACCACCCACCCTGTCTCGACCCCGTCCAGGTCCCGCAGGCCGATCAAAGGTGCTCGCAGCCATGGACAAAGGGAGCTCCGCAAGACCCACCGTATCCGGACCCCATCCTCGTCCTGCAGACAGCCAGGAGGTGGGCACACTCGTGAGAAAAAGGGAGAGCCGCACCACCCACCCCATCTCTGTAACATCTCACGGTCCCACAAGCAACTGGAGGGAACACGCAGCCACGGACATTCTCAGCTTTGGATCCTTTCACAGCAAGACAGGCGCAATTCCCACACTCCACGCAGAGACACCCTCAGCATTGCCAGCCACTCGTGGACGCACGCTTCCACACTGGGCCACGTCTTCAGTGCCAAAGGCGTGAAAGAGCACCTCCCGAAAACTCAACAAGCGTCTTTCTTCCAGAAGAGCCCTCAGACCCACAACTCTCAGCAGCAAGTACCACCCAAAGCTTCCAAACAGGGCCGTGGCTACCACCTGCTGCTTTTAGTTCTCTTTTAACCTGTGCCCAGCTGCTGCTCTGTACACTCATCCTACAGCCTCCTCCTTTCCTTCCCCAGCACTACCAATTCTTCTGTTCTGGTGTATTGCATCGTTTATTGAACTGCGCCTTCTCACTGGACTGCTGGAAAAGCGGGATCACACGGATGCAGCACCAGCCCACCCTGCTGATGTCACGGCCACCACATCGCAGCCAGCAGACTGTTCCTGCTGCTCCACGTCACAAAGGCATTGCTGACACCCCTAGCCCCAGAAGAGGATAAAAAGGGCTGCGCCAAGCCAGACAGCCAGACGAGGCGGCAGGTGAGCGAGATCCGAGAGGAGCAGGCACCCAGGGGAAGGCAAGGAGGCTGGGGCTCCCCGCAGCAATGGAGGGGGACTTCTCTTTGGCTGCTTCTCCTGACAAGGACAGCCAGACTCCTGCAAAGGGACGCAACAAGGCCACGGCTCCTGTCCTCGCCCACTTCGTCACTGGCACGGAGAGCTCTCAACACGCTACAGGACAGATGAGACACCCCTGGCCACTACCCATCCCGGGCTTGCAGGGAGCTTCCCAAAGCCACAGGCAAAGGGAACGCCACAAAACTGTGCCCTGGGGGGCGGAGGGCTGGTCCCGAAACGGACATCCTGGCACCAGCCATGGCCATGTCACAGCCAGCAGGCTACGCCTGGTGGTCCAGGTCAGAAAGGGGTTGGACACACGGCTGGCTGCGGGACCGTAGAAAAGGGGCTGCACCAGACGAGACTGGCAGACGACGAGACGGGCTAGCAAAGACAGGCTCTGAAAAAGCCACCCTATCTGTAGCCCATCCTCATCCTATAGACAGCCAGAAGGTGCCCACCCCTGTGGGCAAGGACAGAGCCACACCACCCACCCTGTCTCGACCCCATCCAGGTCCCGCAGGCCGATCAAAGGTGCTCGCAGCCATGGACAAAGGGAGCTCCATAAGACCCACCGTATCCGGACCCCATCCTCGTCCTACGGACAGCCAGGAGGTGCCCACCCTTGTGAGCAAAGGGAGAGCCGCACCACCCACCTTACCTCGACCCCGTCCAGTTCCCGCAGGCAGATCAAAGGTGCTCACAGCCATGGACAAAGGGAGCTCCGCAAGACCCACCGTATCCAGACCCCATCCTCGTGCTCTGGACAGCCAGAAGGTGCCCACCCCTGTGGGCAAGGACAGAGCCACACCACCCACCCTGTCTCGACCCCGTCCAGGTCCCGCAGGCCGATCAAAGGTGCTCGCAGCCATGGACAAAGGGAGCTCCGCAAGACCCACCGTATCCGGACCCCATCCTCGTCCTGCAGACAGCCAGGAGGTGGGCACACTCATGAGAAAAAGGGAGAGCCGCACCACCCACCCCATCTCTGTAACATCTCACGGTCCCACAAGCAACTGGAGGGAACACGCAGCCACGGACATTCTCAGCTTTGGATCCTTTCACAGCAAGACAGGCGCAATTCCCACACTCCACGCAGAGACACCCTCAGCATTGCCAGCCACTCGTGGACGCACGCTTCCACACTGGGCCACGTCTTCAGTGCCAAAGGCGTGAAAGAGCACCTCCCGAAAACTCAACAAGCGTCTTTCTTCCAGAAGAGCCCTCAGACCCACAACTCTCAGCAGCAAGTACCACCCAAAGCTTCCAAACAGGGCCGTGGCTACCACCTGCTGCTTTTAGTTCTCTTTTAACCTGTGCCCAGCTGCTGCTCTGTACACTCATCCTACAGCCTCCTCCTTTCCTTCCCCAGCACTACCAATTCTTCTCTTCTAGTGTATTGCATCGTTTATTGAACTGCGCCTTCTCACTGGACTGCTGGAAAAGCGGGATCACACGGATGCAGCACCAGCCCACCCTGCTGATGTCACGGCCACCACATCGCAGCCAGCAGACTGCTCCTGCTGCTCCACGTCACGAAGGCATTGCTGACACCCCTAGCCCCAGAAGAGGATAAAAAGGGCTGCGCCAAGCCAGACGGCCAGACGAGGCGGCAGGTGAGCGAGATCCGAGAGGAGCAGGCACCCAGGGGAAGGCAAGGAGGCTGGGGCTCCCCACAGCAATGGAGGGGGACTTCTCTTTGGCTGCTTCTCCTGACAAGGACAGCCAGACTCCTGCAAAGGGACGCAACAAGGCCACGGCTCCTGTCCTCGCCCACCTCGTCACTGGCACGGAGAGCTCTCAACACGCTACAGGACAGATGAGACACCCCTGGCCACTACCCATCCCGGGCTTGCAGGGAGCTTCCCAAAGCCACAGGCAAAGGGAACGCCACAAAACTGTGCCCTGGGGGGCGGAGGGCTGGTCCCGAAACGGACATCCTGGCACCAGCCATGGCCATGTCACAGCCAGCAGGCTACGCCTGGTGGTCCAGGTCAGAAAGGGGTTGGACACACGGCTGGCTGCGGGACCGTAGAAAAGGGGCTGCACCAGACGAGACTGGCAGACGACGAGACGGGCTAGCAAAGACTTACAGGCTCTGAAAAAGCCACCCTATCTGTAGCCCATCCTCATCCTATAGACAGCCAGAAGGTGCCCACCCCTGTGGGCAAGGACAGAGCCACACCACCCACCCTGTCTCGACCCCGTCCAGGTCCCGCAGGCCGATCAAAGGTGCTCGCAGCCATGGACAAAGGGAGCTCCGCAAGACCCACCGTATCCGGACCCCATCCTCGTCCTACGGACAGCCAGGAGGTGCCCACCCTTGTGGGCAAAGGGAGAGCCGCACCACCCACCTTGTCTCGACCCCGTCCAGTTCGCGCAGGCCGATCAAAGGTGCTCACAGCCATAAACAAAGGGAGCTCCGCAAGACCCACCGTATCCAGACCCCATCCTCGTGCTCTGGACAGCCAGAAGGTGCCCACCCCTGTGGGCAAGGACAGAGCCACACCACCCACCCTGTCTCGACCCCGTCCAGGTCCCGCAGGCCGATCAAAGGTGCTCGCAGCCATGGACAAAGGGAGCTCCGCAAGACCCACCGTATCCAGACCCCATCCTCGTCCTGCAGACAGCCAGGAGGTGGGCACACTCGTGAGAAAAAGGGAGAGCCGTACCACCCACCCCATCTCTGTAACATGTCACGGTCCCACAAGCAACTGGAGGGAACACGCAGCCACGGACATTCTCAGCTTTGGATCCTTTCACAGCAAGACAGGCGCAATTCCCACACTCCACGCAGAGACACCCTCAGCATTGCCAGCCACTCGTGGACGCACGCTTCCACACTGGGCCACGTCTTCAGTGCCAAAGGCGTGAAAGAGCACCTCCCGAAAACTCAACAAGCGTCTTTCTTCCAGAAGAGCCCTCAGACCCACAACTCTCAGCAGCAAGTACCACCCAAAGCTTCCAAACAGGGCCGTGGCTACCACCTGCTGCTTTTAGTTCTCTTTTAACCTGTGCCCAGCTGCTGCTCTGTACACTCATCCTACAGCCTCCTCCTTTCCTTCCCCAGCACTACCAATTCTTCTCTTCTAGTGTATTGCATCGTTTATTGAACTGCGCCTTCTCACTGGACTGCTGGAAAAGCGGGATCACACGGATGCAGCACCAGCCCACCCTGCTGATGTCACGGCCACCACATCGCAGCCAGCAGACTGCTCCTGCTGCTCCACGTCACGAAGGCATTGCTGACACCCCTAGCCCCAGAAGAGGATAAAAAGGGCTGCGCCAAGCCAGACGGCCAGACGAGGCGGCAGGTGAGCGAGATCCGAGAGGAGCAGGCACCCGGGGGAAGGCAAGGAGGCTGGGGCTCCCCACAGCAATGGAGGGGGACTTCTCTTTGGCTGCTTCTCCTGACAAGGACAGCCAGACTCCTGCAAAGGGACGCAACAAGGCCACGGCTCCTGTCCTCGCCCACCTCGTCACTGGCACGGAGAGCTCTCAACACGCTACAGGACAGATGAGACACCCCTGGCCACTACCCATCCCGGGCTTGCAGGGAGCTTCCCAAAGCCACAGGCAAAGGGAACGCCACAAAACTGTGCCCTGGGGGGCGGAGGGCTGGTCCCGAAACGGACATCCTGGCACCAGCCATGGCCATGTCACAGCCAGCAGGCTACGCCTGGTGGTCCAGGTCAGAAAGGGGTTGGACACACGGCTGGCTGCGGAACGATAGAAAAGGGGCTGCACCAGACGAGACTGGCAGACGACGAGACGGGCTAGCAAAGACTTACAGGCTCTGAAAAAGCCACCCTATCTGTAGCCCATCCTCATCCTATAGACAGCCAGAAGGTGCCCACCCCTGTGGGCAAGGACAGAGCCACACCACCCACCCTGTCTCGACCCCATCCAGGTCCCGCAGGCCGATCAAAGGTGCTCGCAGCCATGGACAAAGGGAGCTCCATAAGACCCACCGTATCCGGACCCCATCCTCGTCCTACGGACAGCCAGGAGGTGCCCACCCTTGTGGGCAAAGGGAGAGCCGCACCACCCACCTTGTCTCGACCCCGTCCAGTTCGCGCAGGCAGATCAAAGGTGCTCACAGCCATAAACAAAGGGAGCTCCGCAAGACCCACCGTATCCAGACCCCATCCTCGTGCTCTGGACAGCCAGAAGGTGCCCACCCCTGTGGGCAAGGACAGAGCCACACCACCCACCCTGTCTCGACCCCGTCCAGGTCCCGCAGGCCGATCAAAGGTGCTCGCAGCCATGGACAAAGGGAGCTCCGCAAGACCCACCGTATCCGGACCCCATCCTCGTCCTGCAGACAGCCAGGAGGTGGGCACACTCGTGAGAAAAAGGGAGAGCCGCACCACCCACCCCATCTCTGTAACATGTCACGGTCCCACAAGCAACTGGAGGGAACACGCAGCCACGGACATTCTCAGCTTTGGATCCTTTCACAGCAAGACAGGCGCAATTCCCACACTCCACGCAGAGACACCCTCAGCATTGCCAGCCACTCGTGGACGCACGCTTCCACACTGGGCCGCGTCTTCAGTGCCAAAGGCGTGAAAGAGCACCTCCCGAAAACTCAACAAGCGTCTTTCTTCCAGAAGAGCCCTCAGACCCACAACTCTCAGCAGCAAGTACCACCCAAAGCTTCCAAACAGGGCCGTGGCTACCACCTGCTGCTTTTAGTTCTCTTTTAACCTGTGCCGAGCTGCTGCTCTGTACACTCATCCTACAGCCTCCTCCTTTCCTTCCCCAGCACTACCAATTCTTCTCTTCTAGTGTATTGCATCGTTTATTGAACTGCGCCTTCTCACTGGACTGCTGGAAAAGCGGGATCACACGGATGCAGCACCAACCCACCCTGCTGATGTCACGGCCACCACATCGCAGCCAGCAGACTGCTCCTGCTGCTCCACGTCACGAAGGCATTGCTGACAGCCCTAGCCCCAGAAGAGGATAAAAAGGGCTGCGCCAAGCCAGACGGCCAGACGAGGCGGCAGGTGAGCGAGATCCGAGAGGAGCAGGCACCCAGGGGAAGGCAAGGAGGCTGGGGCTCCCCACAGCAATGGAGGGGGACTTCTCTTTGGCTGCTTCTCCTGACAATGACAGCCAGACTCCTGCAAAGGGACGCAACAAGGCCACGGCTCCTGTCCTCGCCCACCTCGTCACTGGCACGGAGAGCTCTCAACACGCTACAGGACAGATGAGACACCCCTGGCCACTACCCATCCCGGGCTTGCAGGGAGCTTCCCAAAGCCACAGGCAAAGGGAACGCCACAAAACTGTGCCCTGGGGGGCGGAGGGCTGGTCCCGAAACGGACATCCTGGCACCAGCCATGGCCATGTCACAGCCAGCAGGCTACGCCTGGTGGTCCAGGTCAGAAAGGGGTTGGACACACGGCTGGCTGCGGAACGGTAGAAAAGGGGCTGCACCAGACGAGACTGGCAGACGACGAGACGGGCTAGCAAAGACTTACAGGCTCTGAAAAAGCCACCCTATCTGTAGCCCATCCTCATCCTACAGACAGCCAGAAGGTGCCCACCCCTGTGGGCAAGGACAGAGCCACACCACCCATCTTACCTCGAACCCGTCCAGTTCCCGCAGGCAGATCAAAGGTGCTCGCAGCCATGGACAAAGGGAGCTCCGCAAGACCCACCGTATCCAGACACCATCCTCGTGCTATGGACAGCCAGAAGGTGCCCACCCCTGTGGGCAAGGACAGAGCCACACCACCCACCCTGTCTCGACCCCGTCCAGGTCCCGCAGGCCGATCAAAGGTGCTCGCAGCCATGGACAAAGGGAGCTCCGCAAGACCCACCGTATCCGGACCCCATCCTCGTCCTGCAGACAGCCAGGAGGTGGGCACACTCGTGAGAAAAAGGGAGAGCCGCACCACCCACCCCATCTCTGTAACATCTCACGGTCCCACAAGCAACTGGAGGGAACACGCAGCCACGGACATTCTCAGCTTTGGATCCTTTCACAGCAAGACAGGCGCAATTCCCACACTCCACGCAGAGACACCCTCAGCATTGCCAGCCACTCGTGGACGCACGCTTCCACACTGGGCCACGTCTTCAGTGCCAAAGGCGTGAAAGAGCACCTCCCGAAAACTCAACAAGCGTCTTTCTTCCAGAAGAGCCCTCAGACCCACAACTCTCAGCAGCAAGTACCACCCAAAGCTTCCAAAGAGGGCCGTGGCTACCACCTGCTGCTTTTAGTTCTCTTTTAACCTGTGCCGAGCTGCTGCTCTGTACACTCATCCTACAGCCTCCTCCTTTCCTTCCCCAGCACTACCAATTCTTCTCTTCTAGTGTATTGCATCGTTTATTGAACTGCGCCTTCTCACTGGACTGCTGGAAAAGCGGGATCACACGGATGCAGCACCAGCCCACCCTGCTGATGTCACGGCCACCACATCGCAGCCAGCAGACTGCTCCTGCTGCTCCACGTCACGAAGGCATTGTTGACACCCCTAGCCCCAGAAGAGGATAAAAAGGGCTGCGCCAAGCCAGACGGCCAGACGAGGCGGCAGGTGAGGGAGACCCGAGAGGAGCAGGCACCCAGGGGAAGGCAAGGAGGCTGGGGCTCCCCACAGCAATGGAGGGGGACTTCTCTTTGGCTGCTTCTCCTGACAGTGACAGCCAGACTCCTGCAAAGGGACGCAACAAGGCCACGGCTCCTGTCCTCGCCCACCTCGTCACTGGCACGGAGAGCTCTCAACACGCTACAGGACAGATGAGACACCCCTGGCCACTACCCATCCCGTGCATGCAGGGAGCTTCCCAAAGCCACAGGCAAAGGGAACGCCACAAAACTGTGCCCTGGGGGGCGGAGGGCTGGTCCCGAAACGGACATCCTGGCACCAGCCATGGCCATGTCACAGCCAGCAGGCTACGCCTGGTGGTCCAGGTCAGAAAGGGGTTGGACACACGGCTGGCTGCGGAACGGTAGAAAAGGGGCTGCACCAGACGAGACTGGCAGACGACGAGACGGGCTAGCAAAGACTTACAGGCTCTGAAAAAGCCACCCTATCTGTAGCCCATCCTCATCCTATAGACAGCCAGAAGGTGCCCACCCCTGTGGGCAAGGACAGAGCCACACCACCCACCCTGTCTCGACCCCGTCCAGGTCCCGCAGGCTGATCAAAGGTGCTCGCAGCCATGGACAAAGGGAGCTCCGCAAGACCCACCGTATCCGGACCCCATCCTCGTCCTGCAGACAGCCAGGAGGTGGGCACACTCGTGAGAAAAAGGGAGAGCCGCACCACCCACCCCATCTCTGTAACATGTCACGGTCCCACAAGCAACTGGAGGGAACACGCAGCCACGGACATTCTCAGCTTTGGATCCTTTCACAGCAAGACAGGCGCAATTCCCACACTCCACGCAGAGACACCCTCAGCATTGCCAGCCACTCGTGGACGCACGCTTCCACACTGGGCCACATCTTCAGTGCCAAAGGCGTGAAAGAGCACCTCCCGAAAACTCAACAAGCATCTTTCTTCCAGAAGAGCCCTCAGACCCACAACTCTCAGCAGCAAGTACCACCCAAAGCTTCCAAACAGGGCCGTGGCTACCACCTGCTGCTTTTAGTTCTCTTTTAACCTGTGCCGAGCTGCTGCTCTGTACACTCATCCTACAGCCTCCTCCTTTCCTTCCCCAGCACTACCAATTCTTCTCTTCTAGTGTATTGCATCGTTTATTGAACTGCGCCTTCTCACTGGACTGCTGGAAAAGCGGGATCACACGGATGCAGCACGAGACCACCCTGCTGATGTCACGGCCACCACATCGCAGCCAGCAGACTGCTCCTGCTGCTCCACGTCACAAAGGCATTGCTGACACCCCTAGCCCCAGAAGAGGATAAAAAGGGCTGCGCCAAGCCAGACAGCCAGACGAGGCAGCAGGTGAGGGAGATCCGAGAGGAGCAGGCACCCAGGGGAAGGCAAGGAGGCTGGGGCTCCCCACAGCAATGGAGGGGGACTTCTCTTTGGCTGCTTCTCCTGACAAGGACAGCCAGACTCCTGCAAAGGGACGCAACAAGGCCACGGCTCCTGTCCTCGCCCACCTCGTCACTGGCACGGAGAGCTCTCAACACGCTACAGGACAGATGAGACACCCCTGGCCACTACCCATCCCGGGCTTGCAGGGAGCTTCCCAAAGCCACAGGCAAAGGGAACGCCACAAAACTGTGCCCTGGGGGGCGGAGGGCTGGTCCCAAAACGGACATCCTGGCACCAGCCATGGCCATGTCACAGCCAGCAGGCTACGCCTGGTGGTCCAGGTCAGAAAGGGGTTGGACACACGGCTGGCTGCGGGACCGTAGAAAAGGGGCTGCACCAGACGAGACTGGCAGACGACGAGACGGGCTAGCAAAGACAGGCTCTGAAAAAGCCACCCTATCTGTAGCCCATCCTCATCCTATAGACAGCCAGAAGGTGCCCACCCCTGTGGGCAAGGACAGAGCCACACCACCCACCCTGTCTCGACCCCATCCAGGTCCCGCAGGCCGATCAAAGGTGCTCGCAGCCATGGACAAAGGGAGCTCCATAAGACCCACCGTATCCGGACCCCATCCTCGTCCTACGGACAGCCAGGAGGTGCCCACCCTTGTGAGCAAAGGGAGAGCCGCACCACCCACCTTACCTCGACCCCGTCCAGTTCCCGCAGGCAGATCAAAGGTGCTCACAGCCATGGACAAAGGGAGCTCCGCAAGACCCACCGTATCCAGACCCCATCCTCGTGCTCTGGACAGCCAGAAGGTGCCCACCCCTGTGGGCAAGGACAGAGCCACACCACCCACCCTGTCTCGACCCCGTCCAGGTCCCGCAGGCCGATCAAAGGTGCTCGCAGCCATGGACAAAGGGAGCTCCGCAAGACCCACCGTATCCGGACCCCATCCTCGTCCTGCAGACAGCCAGGAGATGGGCACACTCATGAGAAAAAGGGAGAGCCGCACCACCCACCCCATCTCTGTAACATCTCACGGTCCCACAAGCAACTGGAGGGAACACGCAGCCACGGACATTCTCAGCTTTGGATCCTTTCACAGCAAGACAGGCGCAATTCCCACACTCCACGCAGAGACACCCTCAGCATTGCCAGCCACTCGTGGACGCACGCTTCCACACTGGGCCACGTCTTCAGTGCCAAAGGCGTGAAAGAGCACCTCCCGAAAACTCAACAAGCGTCTTTCTTCCAGAAGAGCCCTCAGACCCACAACTCTCAGCAGCAAGTACCACCCAAAGCTTCCAAACAGGGCCGTGGCTACCACCTGCTGCTTTTAGTTCTCTTTTAACCTGTGCCCAGCTGCTGCTCTGTACACTCATCCTACAGCCTCCTCCTTTCCTTCCCCAGCACTACCAATTCTTCTCTTCTAGTGTATTGCATCGTTTATTGAACTGCGCCTTCTCACTGGACTGCTGGAAAAGCGGGATCACACGGATGCAGCACCAGCCCACCCTGCTGATGTCACGGCCACCACATCGCAGCCAGCAGAATGCTCCTGCTGCTCCACGTCACGAAGGCATTGCTGACACCCCTAGCCCCAGAAGAGGATAAAAAGGGCTGCGCCAAGCCAGACGGCCAGACGAGGCGGCAGGTGAGCGAGATCCGAGAGGAGCAGGCACCCAGGGGAAGGCAAGGAGGCTGGGGCTCCCCACAGCAATGGAGCGGGACTTGGACTTCTCTTTGGCTGCTTCTCCTGACAAGGACAGCCAGACTCCTGCAAAGGGACGCAACAAGGCCACGGCTCCTGTCCTCGCCCACCTCGTCACTGGCACGGAGAGCTCTCAACACGCTACAGGACAGATGAGACACCCCTGGCCACTACCCATCCCGGGCTTGCAGGGAGCTTCCCAAAGCCACAGGCAAAGGGAACGCCACAAAACTGTGCCCTGGGGGGCGGAGGGCTGGTCCCGAAACGGACATCCTGGCACCAGCCATGGCCATGTCACAGCCAGCAGGCTACGCCTGGTGGTCCAGGTCAGAAAGGGGTTGGACACACGGCTGGCTGCGGGACCGTAGAAAAGGGGCTGCACCAGACGAGACTGGCAGACGACGAGACGGGCTAGCAAAGACTTACAGGCTCTGAAAAAGCCACCCTATCTGTAGCCCATCCTCATCCTATAGACAGCCAGAAGGTGCCCACCCCTGTGGGCAAGGACAGAGCCACACCACCCACCCTGTCTCGACCCCGTCCAGGTCCCGCAGGCCGATCAAAGGTGCTCGCAGCCATGGACAAAGGGAGCTCCGCAAGACCCATCGTATCCGGACCCCATCCTCGTCCTACGGACAGCCAGAAGGTGCCCACCCCTGTGGGCAAGGACAGAGCCACACCACCCACCTTACCTCGAACCCGTCCAGTTCCCGCAGGCAGATCAAAGGTGCTCACAGCCATGGACAAAGGGAGCTCCGCAAGACCCACCGTATCCAGACACCATCCTCGTGCTATGGACAGCCAGAAGGTGCCCACCCCTGTGGGCAAGGACAGAGCCACACCACCCACCCTGTCTCGACCCCGTCCAGGTCCCGCAGGCTGATCAAAGGTGCTCGCAGCCATGGACAAAGGGAGCTCCGCAAGACCCACCGTATCCGGACCCCATCCTCGTCCTGCAGACAGCCAGGAGGTGGGCACACTCGTGAGAAAAAGGGAGAGCCGCACCACCCACCCCATCTCTGTAACATGTCACGGTCCCACAAGCAACTGGAGGGAACACGCAGCCACGGACATTCTCAGCTTTGGATCCTTTCACAGCAAGACAGGCGCAATTCCCACACTCCACGCAGAGACACCCTCAGCATTGCCAGCCACTCGTGGACGCACGCTTCCACACTGGGCCACATCTTCAGTGCCAAAGGCGTGAAAGAGCACCTCCCGAAAACTCAACAAGCATCTTTCTTCCAGAAGAGCCCTCAGACCCACAACTCTCAGCAGCAAGTACCACCCAAAGCTTCCAAACAGGGCCGTGGCTACCACCTGCTGCTTTTAGTTCTCTTTTAACCTGTGCCCAGCTGCTGCTCTGTACACTCATCCTACAGCCTCCTCCTTTCCTTCCCCAGCACTACCAATTCTTCTCTTCTAGTGTATTGCATCGTTTATTGAACTGCGCCTTCTCACTGGACTGCTGGAAAAGCGGGATCACACGGATGCAGCACGAGACCACCCTGCTGATGTCACGGCCACCACATTGCAGCCAGCAGACTGCTCCTGCTGCTCCACGTCACAAAGGCATTGCTGACACCCCTAGCCCCAGAAGAGGATAAAAAGGGCTGCGCCAAGCCAGACAGCCAGACGAGGCAGCAGGTGAGGGAGATCCGAGAGGAGCAGGCACCCAGGGGAAGGCAAGGAGGCTGGGGCTCCCCACAGCAATGGAGGGGGACTTCTCTTTGGCTGCTTCTCCTGACAATGACAGCCAGACTCCTGCAAAGGGACGCAACAAGGCCACGGCTCCTGTCCTCGCCCACCTCGTCACTGGCACGGAGAGCTCTCAACACGCTACAGGACAGATGAGACACCCCTGGCCACTACCCATCCCGGGCTTGCAGGGAGCTTCCCAAAGCCACAGGCAAAGGGAACGCCACAAAACTGTGCCCTGGGGGGCGGAGGGCTGGTCCCGAAAGGGACATCCTGGCACCAGCCATGGCCATGTCACAGCCAGCAGGCTACGCCTGGTGGTCCAGGTCAGAAAGGGGTTGGACACACGGCTGGCTGCGGAACGGTAGAAAAGGGGCTGCACCAGACGAGACTGGCAGACGACGAGACGGGCTAGCAAAGACTTACAGGCTCTGAAAAAGCCACCCTATCTGTAGCCCATCCTCATCCTACAGACAGCCAGAAGGTGCCCACCCCTGTGGGCAAGGACAGAGCCACACCACCCACCTTACCTCGAACCCGTCCAGTTCCCGCAGGCAGATCAAAGGTGCTCACAGCCATGGACAAAGGGAGCTCCGCAAGACCCACCGTATCCAGACACCATCCTCGTGCTATGGACAGCCAGAAGGTGCCCACCCCTGTGGGCAAGGACAGAGCCACACCACCCACCCTGTCTCGACCCCGTCCAGGTCCCGCAGGCCGATCAAAGGTGCTCGCAGCCATGGACAAAGGGAGCTCCGCAAGACCCACCGTATCCAGACCCCATCCTCGTCCTACGGACAGCCAGAAGGTGCCCACCCCTGTGGGCAAGGACAGAGCCACACCACCCACCCTGTCTCGACCCCGTCCAGGTCCCGCAGGCCGATCAAAGGTGCTCGCAGCCATGGACAAAGGGAGCTCCATAAGACCCACCGTATCCGGACCCCATCCTCGTCCTACGGACAGCCAGGAGGTGCCCACCCTTGTGGGCAAAGGGAGAGCCGCACCACCCACCTTGTCTCGACCCCGTCCAGTTCGCGCAGGCAGATCAAAGGTGCTCACAGCCATAAACAAAGGGAGCTCCGCAAGACCCACCGTATCCAGACCCCATCCTCGTCCTACGGACAGCCAGAAGGTGCCCACCCCTGTGGGCAAGGACAGAGCCACACCACCCACCCTGTCTCGACCCCGTCCAGGTCCCGCAGGCCGATCAAAGGTGCTCGCAGCCATGGACAAAGGGAGCTCCGCAAGACCCACCGTATCCAGACCCCATCCTCGTCCTGCAGACAGCCAGGAGGTGGGCACACTCGTGAGAAAAAGGGAGAGCCGCACCACCCACCCCATCTCTGTAACATGTCACGGTCCCACAAGCAACTGGAGGGAACACGCAGCCACGGACATTCTCAGCTTTGGATCCTTTCACAGCAAGACAGGCGCAATTCCCACACTCCACGCAGAGACACCCTCAGCATTGCCAGCCACTCGTGGACGCACGCTTCCACACTGGGCCGCGTCTTCAGTGCCAAAGGCGTGAAAGAGCACCTCCCGAAAACTCAACAAGCGTCTTTCTTCCAGAAGAGCCCTCAGACCCACAACTCTCAGCAGCAAGTACCACCCAAAGCTTCCAAACAGGGCCGTGGCTACCACCTGCTGCTTTTAGTTCTCTTTTAACCTGTGCCGAGCTGCTGCTCTGTACACTCATCCGACAGCCTCCTCCTTTCCTTCCCCAGCACTACCAATTCTTCTCTTCTAGTGTATTGCATCGTTTATTGAACTGCGCCTTCTCATTGGACTGCTGGAAAAGCGGGATCACACGGATGCAGCACCAACCCACCCTGCTGATGTCACGGCCACCACATCGCAGCCAGCAGACTGCTCCTGCTGCTCCACGTCACGAAGGCATTGCTGACAGCCCTAGCCCCAGAAGAGGATAAAAAGGGCTGCGCCAAGCCAGACGGCCAGACGAGGCGGCAGGTGAGCGAGATCCGAGAGGAGCAGGCACCCAGGGGAAGGCAAGGAGGCTGGGGCTCCCCACAGCAATGGAGGGGGACTTCTCTTTGGCTGCTTCTCCTGACAATGACAGCCAGACTCCTGCAAAGGGACGCAACAAGGCCACGGCTCCTGTCCTCGCCCACCTCGTCACTGGCACGGAGAGCTCTCAACACGCTACAGGACAGATGAGACACCCCTGGCCACTACCCATCCCGGGCTTGCAGGGAGCTTCCCAAAGCCACAGGCAAAGGGAACGCCACAAAACTGTGCCCTGGGGGGCGGAGGGCTGGTCCCGAAACGGACATCCTGGCACCAGCCATGGCCATGTCACAGCCAGCAGGCTACGCCTGGTGGTCCAGGTCAGAAAGGGGTTGGACACACGGCTGGCTGCGGAACGGTAGAAAAGGGGCTGCACCAGACGAGACTGGCAGACGACGAGACGGGCTAGCAAAGACTTACAGGCTCTGAAAAAGCCACCCTATCTGTAGCCCATCCTCATCCTACAGACAGCCAGAAGGTGCCCACCCCTGTGGGCAAGGACAGAGCCACACCACCCACCTTACCTCGAACCCGTCCAGTTCCCGCAGGCAGATCAAAGGTGCTCACAGCCATGGACAAAGGGAGCTCCGCAAGACCCACCGTATCCAGACACCATCCTCGTGCTATGGACAGCCAGAAGGTGCCCACCCCTGTGGGCAAGGACAGAGCCACACCACCCACCCTGTCTCGACCCCGTCCAGGTCCCGCAGGCCGATCAAAGGTGCTCGCAGCCATGGACAAAGGGAGCTCCGCAAGACCCACCGTATCCAGACCCCATCCTCGTCCTACGGACAGCCAGAAGGTGCCCACCCCTGTGGGCAAGGACAGAGCCACACCACCCACCCTGTCTCGACCCCGTCCAGGTCCCGCAGGCCGATCAAAGGTGCTCGCAGCCATGGACAAAGGGAGCTCCGCAAGACCCACCGTATCCAGACCCCATCCTCGTCCTGCAGACAGCCAGGAGGTGGGCACACTCGTGAGAAAAAGGGAGAGCCGCACCACCCACCCCATCTCTGTAACATGTCACGGTCCCACAAGCAACTGGAGGGAACACGCAGCCACGGACATTCTCAGCTTTGGATCCTTTCACAGCAAGACAGGCGCAATTCCCACACTCCACGCAGAGACACCCTCAGCATTGCCAGCCACTCGTGGACGCACGCTTCCACACTGGGCCGCGTCTTCAGTGCCAAAGGCGTGAAAGAGCACCTCCCGAAAACTCAACAAGCGTCTTTCTTCCAGAAGAGCCCTCAGACCCACAACTCTCAGCAGCAAGTACCACCCAAAGCTTCCAAACAGGGCCGTGGCTACCACCTGCTGCTTTTAGTTCTCTTTTAACCTGTGCCGAGCTGCTGCTCTGTACACTCATCCTACAGCCTCCTCCTTTCCTTCCCCAGCACTACCAATTCTTCTCTTCTAGTGTATTGCATCGTTTATTGAACTGCGCCTTCTCACTGGACTGCTGGAAAAGCGGGATCACACGGATGCAGCACCAACCCACCCTGCTGATGTCACGGCCACCACATCGCAGCCAGCAGACTGCTCCTGCTGCTCCACGTCACGAAGGCATTGCTGACAGCCCTAGCCCCAGAAGAGGATAAAAAGGGCTGCGCCAAGCCAGACGGCCAGACGAGGCGGCAGGTGAGCGAGATCCGAGAGGAGCAGGCACCCAGGGGAAGGCAAGGAGGCTGGGGCTCCCCACAGCAATGGAGGGGGACTTCTCTTTGGCTGCTTCTCCTGACAATGACAGCCAGACTCCTGCAAAGGGACGCAACAAGGCCACGGCTCCTGTCCTCGCCCACCTCGTCACTGGCACGGAGAGCTCTCAACACGCTACAGGACAGATGAGACACCCCTGGCCACTACCCATCCCGGGCTTGCAGGGAGCTTCCCAAAGCCACAGGCAAAGGGAACGCCACAAAACTGTGCCCTGGGGGGCGGAGGGCTGGTCCCGAAACGGACATCCTGGCACCAGCCATGGCCATGTCACAGCCAGCAGGCTACGCCTGGTGGTCCAGGTCAGAAAGGGGTTGGACACACGGCTGGCTGCGGAACGGTAGAAAAGGGGCTGCACCAGACGAGACTGGCAGACGACGAGACGGGCTAGCAAAGACTTACAGGCTCTGAAAAAGCCACCCTATCTGTAGCCCATCCTCATCCTACAGACAGCCAGAAGGTGCCCACCCCTGTGGGCAAGGACAGAGCCACACCACCCATCTTACCTCGAACCCGTCCAGTTCCCGCAGGCAGATCAAAGGTGCTCGCAGCCATGGACAAAGGGAGCTCCGCAAGACCCACCGTATCCAGACACCATCCTCGTGCTATGGACAGCCAGAAGGTGCCCACCCCTGTGGGCAAGGACAGAGCCACACCACCCACCCTGTCTCGACCCCGTCCAGGTCCCGCAGGCCGATCAAAGGTGCTCGCAGCCATGGACAAAGGGAGCTCCGCAAGACCCACCGTATCCGGACCCCATCCTCGTCCTGCAGACAGCCAGGAGGTGGGCACACTCGTGAGAAAAAGGGAGAGCCGCACCACCCACCCCATCTTTGTAACATGTCACGGTCCCACAAGCAACTGGAGGGAACACGCAGCCACGGACATTCTCAGCTTTGGATCCTTTCACAGCAAGACAGGCGCAATTCCCACACTCCACGCAGAGACACCCTCAGCATTGCCAGCCACTCGTGGACGCACGCTTCCACACTGGGCCACATCTTCAGTGCCAAAGGCGTGAAAGAGCACCTCCCGAAAACTCAACAAGCATCTTTCTTCCAGAAGAGCCCTCAGACCCACAACTCTCAGCAGCAAGTACCACCCAAAGCTTCCAAACAGGGCCGTGGCTACCACCTGCTGCTTTTAGTTCTCTTTTAACCTGTGCCGAGCTGCTGCTCTGTACACTCATCCTACAGCCTCCTCCTTTCCTTCCCCAGCACTACCAATTCTTCTCTTCTAGTGTATTGCATCGTTTATTGAACTGCGCCTTCTCACTGGACTGCTGGAAAAGCGGGATCACACGGATGCAGCACCAGACCACCCTGCTGATGTCACGGCCACCACATCGCAGCCAGCAGACTGCTCCTGCTGCTCCACGTCACAAAGGCATTGCTGACACCCCTAGCCCCAGAAGAGGATAAAAAGGGCTGCGCCAAGCCAGACGGCCAGACGAGGCGGCAGGTGAGCGAGATCCAAGAGGAGCAGGCACCCAGGGGAAGGCAAGGAGGCTGGGGCTCCCCACAGCAATGGAGGGGGACTTCTCTTTGGCTGCTTCTCCTGACAAGGACAGCCAGACTCCTGCAAAGGGACGCAACAAGGCCACGGCTCCTGTCCTCGCCCACCTCGTCACTGGCACGGAGAGCTCTCAACACGCTACAGGACAGATGAGACACCCCTGGCCACTACCCATCCCGGGCTTGCAGGGAGCTTCCCAAAGCCACAGGCAAAGGGAACGCCACAAAACTGTGCCCTGGGGGGCGGAGGGCTGGTCCCGAAACGGACATCCTGGCACCAGCCATGGCCATGTCACAGCCAGCAGGCTACGCCTGGTGGTCCAGGTCAGAAAGGGGTTGGACACACGGCTGGCTGCGGGACCGTAGAAAAGGGGCTGCACCAGACGAGACTGGCAGACGACGAGACGGGCTAGCAAAGACTTACAGGCTCTGAAAAAGCCACCCTATCTGTAGCCCATCCTCATCCTATAGACAGCCAGAAGGTGCCCACCCCTGTGGGCAAGGACAGAGCCACACCACCCACCCTGTCTCGACCCCATCCAGGTCCCGCAGGCCGATCAAAGGTGCTCGCAGCCATGGACAAAGGGAGCTCCATAAGACCCACCGTATCCGGACCCCATCCTCGTCCTACGGACAGCCAGGAGGTGCCCACCCTTGTGGGCAAAGGGAGAGCCGCACCACCCACCTTGTCTCGACCCCGTCCAGTTCGCGCAGGCAGATCAAAGGTGCTCACAGCCATAAACAAAGGGAGCTCCGCAAGACCCACCGTATCCAGACCCCATCCTCGTCCTACGGACAGCCAGAAGGTGCCCACCCCTGTGGGCAAGGACAGAGCCACACCACCCACCCTGTCTCGACCCTGTCCAGGTCCCGCAGGCCGATCAAAGGTGCTCGCAGCCATGGACAAAGGGAGCTCCGCAAGACCCACCGTATCCAGACCCCATCCTCGTCCTGCAGACAGCCAGGAGGTGGGCACACTCGTGAGAAAAAGGGAGAGCCGCACCACCCACCCCATCTCTGTAACATGTCACGGTCCCACAAGCAACTGGAGGGAACACGCAGCCACGGACATTCTCAGCTTTGGATCCTTTCACAGCAAGACAGGCGCAATTCCCACACTCCACGCAGAGACACCCTCAGCATTGCCAGCCACTCGTGGACGCACGCTTCCACACTGGGCCGCGTCTTCAGTGCCAAAGGCGTGAAAGAGCACCTCCCGAAAACTCAACAAGCGTCTTTCTTCCAGAAGAGCCCTCAGACCCACAACTCTCAGCAGCAAGTACCACCCAAAGCTTCCAAACAGGGCCGTGGCTACCACCTGCTGCTTTTAGTTCTCTTTTAACCTGTGCCCAGCTGCTGCTCTGTACACTCATCCGACAGCCTCCTCCTTTCCTTCCCCAGCACTACCAATTCTTCTCTTCTAGTGTATTGCATCGTTTATTGAACTGCGCCTTCTCATTGGACTGCTGGAAAAGCGGGATCACACGGATGCAGCACCAACCCACCCTGCTGATGTCACGGCCACCACATCGCAGCCAGCAGACTGCTCCTGCTGCTCCACGTCACGAAGGCATTGCTGACAGCCCTAGCCCCAGAAGAGGATAAAAAGGGCTGCGCCAAGCCAGACGGCCAGACGAGGCGGCAGGTGAGCGAGATCCGAGAGGAGCAGGCACCCAGGGGAAGGCAAGGAGGCTGGGGCTCCCCACAGCAATGGAGGGGGACTTCTCTTTGGCTGCTTCTCCTGACAAGGACAGCCAGACTCCTGCAAAGGGACGCAACAAGGCCACGGCTCCTGTCCTCGCCCACCTCGTCACTGGCACGGAGAGCTCTCAACACGCTACAGGACAGATGAGACACCCCTGGCCACTACCCATCCCGGGCTTGCAGGGAGCTTCCCAAAGCCACAGGCAAAGGGAACGCCACAAAACTGTGCCCTGGGGGGCGGAGGGCTGGTCCCGAAACGGACATCCTGGCACCAGCCATGGCCATGTCACAGCCAGCAGGCTACGCCTGGTGGTCCAGGTCAGAAAGGGGTTGGACACACGGCTGGCTGCGGAACGGTAGAAAAGGGGCTGCACCAGACGAGACTGGCAGACGACGAGACGGGCTAGCAAAGACTTACAGGCTCTGAAAAAGCCACCCTATCTGTAGCCCATCCTCATCCTACAGACAGCCAGAAGGTGCCCACCCCTGTGGGCAAGGACAGAGCCACACCACCCACCTTACCTCGAACCCGTCCAGTTCCCGCAGGCAGATCAAAGGTGCTCACAGCCATGGACAAAGGGAGCTCCGCAAGACCCACCGTATCCAGACACCATCCTCGTGCTCTGGACAGCCAGAAGGTGCCCACCCCTGTGGGCAAGGACAGAGCCACACCACCCACCCTGTCTCGACCCCGTCCAGGTCCCGCAGGCCGATCAAAGGTGCTCGCAGCCATGGACAAAGGGAGCTCCGCAAGACCCACCGTATCCGGACCCCATCCTCGTCCTGCAGACAGCCAGGAGGTGGGCACACTCGTGAGAAAAAGGGAGAGCCGCACCACCCACCCCATCTCTGTAACACGTCACGGTCCCACAAGCAACTGGAGGGAACACGCAGCCACGGACATTCTCAGCTTTGGATCCTTTCACAGCAAGACAGGCGCAATTCCCACACTCCACGCAGAGACACCCTCAGCATTGCCAGCCACTCGTGGACGCACGCTTCCACACTGGGCCACGTCTTCAGTGCCAAAGGCGTGAAAGAGCACCTCCCGAAAACTCAACAAGCGTCTTTCTTCCAGAAGAGCCCTCAGACCCACAACTCTCAGCAGCAAGTACCACCCAAAGCTTCCAAAGAGGGCCGTGGCTACCACCTGCTGCTTTTAGTTCTCTTTTAACCTGTGCCCAGCTGCTGCTCTGTACACTCATCCTACAGCCTCCTCCTTTCCTTCCCCAGCACTACCAATTCTTCTCTTCTAGTGTATTGCATCGTTTATTGAACTGCGCCTTCTCACTGGACTGCTGGAAAAGCGGGATCACACGGATGCAGCACCAGCCCACCCTGCTGATGTCACGGCCACCACATCGCAGCCAGCAGACTGCTCCTGCTGCTCCACGTCACGAAGGCATTGCTGACACCCCTAGCCCCAGAAGAGGATAAAAAGGGCTGCGCCAAGCCAGACGGCCAGACGAGGCGGCAGGTGAGCGAGATCCGAGAGGAGCAGGCACCCAGGGGAAGGCAAGGAGGCTGGGGCTCCCCACAGCAATGGAGGGGGACTTCTCTTTGGCTGCTTCTCCTGACAAGGACAGCCAGACTCCTGCAAAGGGACGCAACAAGGCCACGGCTCCTGTCCTCGCCCACCTCGTCACTGGCACGGAGAGCTCTCAACACGCTACAGGACAGATGAGACACCCCTGGCCACTACCCATCCCGTGCATGCAGGGAGCTTCCCAAAGCCACAGGCAAAGGGAACGCCACAAAACTGTGCCCTGGGGGAGGAGGGCTGGTCCCGAAACGGACATCCTGGCACCAGCCATGGCCATGTCACAGCCAGCAGGCTACGCCTGGTGGTCCAGGTCAGAAAGGGGTTGGACACACGGCTGGCTGCGGAACGGTAGAAAAGGGGCTGCACCAGACGAGACTGGCAGACGACGAGACGGGCTAGCAAAGACTTACAGGCTCTGAAAAAGCCACCCTATCTGTAGCCCATCCTCATCCTATAGACAGCCAGAAGGTGCCCACCCCTGTGGGCAAGGACAGAGCCACACCACCCACCCTGTCTCGACCCCATCCAGGTCCCGCAGGCCGATCAAAGGTGCTCGCAGCCATGGACAAAGGGAGCTCCGCAAGACCCACCGTATCCGGACCCCATCCTCGTCCTGCAGACAGCCAGGAGGTGGGCACACTCGTGAGAAAAAGGGAGAGCCGCACCACCCACCCCATCTCTGTAACATGTCACGGTCCCACAAGCAACTGGAGGGAACACGCAGCCACGGACATTCTCAGCTTTGGATCCTTTCACAGCAAGACAGGCGCAATTCCCACACTCCACGCAGAGACACCCTCAGCATTGCCAGCCACTCGTGGACGCACGCTTCCACACTGGGCCACATCTTCAGTGCCAAAGGCGTGAAAGAGCACCTCCCGAAAACTCAACAAGCATCTTTCTTCCAGAAGAGCCCTCAGACCCACAACTCTCAGCAGCAAGTACCACCCAAAGCTTCCAAACAGGGCCGTGGCTACCACCTGCTGCTTTTAGTTCTCTTTTAACCTGTGCCGAGCTGCTGCTCTGTACACTCATCCTACAGCCTCCTCCTTTCCTTCCCCAGCACTACCAATTCTTCTCTTCTAGTGTATTGCATCGTTTATTGAACTGCGCCTTCTCACTGGACTGCTGGAAAAGCGGGATCACACGGATGCAGCACCAGACCACCCTGCTGATGTCACGGCCACCACATCGCAGCCAGCAGACTGCTCCTGGTGCTCCACGTCACGAAGGCATTGCTGACACCCCTAGCCCCAGAAGAGGATAAAAAGGGCTGCGCCAAGCCAGACGGCCAGACGAGGCGGCAGGTGAGCGAGATCCAAGAGGAGCAGGCACCCAGGGGAAGGCAAGGAGGCTGGGGCTCCCCACAGCAATGGAGGGGGACTTCTCTTTGGCTGCTTCTCCTGACAAGGACAGCCAGACTCCTGCAAAGGGACGCAACAAGGCCACGGCTCCTGTCCTCGCCCACCTCGTCACTGGCACGGAGAGCTCTCAACACGCTACAGGACAGATGAGACACCCCTGGCCACTACCCATCCCGGGCTTGCAGGGAGCTTCCCAAAGCCACAGGCAAAGGGAACGCCACAAAACTGTGCCCTGGGGGGCAGAGGGCTGCTCCCGAAACGGACATCCTGGCACCAGCCATGGCCATGTCACAGCCAGCAGGCTACGCCTGGTGGTCCAGGTCAGAAAGGGGTTGGACACACGGCTGGCTGCGGAACGGTAGAAAATGGGCTGCACCAGACGAGACTGGCAGACGACGAGACGGGCTAGCAAAGACTTACAGGCTCTGAAAAAGCCACCCTATCTGTAGCCCATCCTCATCCTATAGACAGCCAGAAGGTGCCCACCCCTGTGGGCAAGGACAGAGCCACACCACCCACCCTGTCTCGACCCCGTCCAGGTCCCGCAGGCCGATCAAAGGTGCTCGCAGCCATGGACAAAGGGAGCTCCGCAAGACCCACCGTATCCGGACCCCATCCTCGTCCTGCAGACAGCCAGGAGGTGGGCACACTCGTGAGAAAAAGGGAGAGCCGCACCACCCACCCCATCTCTGTAACATGTCACGGTCCCACAAGCAACTGGAGGGAACACGCAGCCACGGACATTCTCAGCTTTGGATCCTTTCACAGCAAGACAGGCGCAATTCCCACACTCCACGCAGAGACACCCTCAGCATTGCCAGCCACTCGTGGACGCACGCTTCCACACTGGGCCACGTCTTCAGTGCCAAAGGCGTGAAAGAGCACCTCCCGAAAACTCAACAAGCGTCTTTCTTCCAGAAGAGCCCTCAGACCCACAACTCTCAGCAGCAAGTACCACCCAAAGCTTCCAAACAGGGCCGTGGCTACCACCTGCTGCTTTTAGTTCTCTTTTAACCTGTGCCCAGCTGCTGCTCTGTACACTCATCCTACAGCCTCCTCCTTTCCTTCCCCAGCACTACCAATTCTTCTCTTCTAGTGTATTGCATCGTTTATTGAACTGCGCCTTCTCACTGGACTGCTGGAAAAGCGGGATCACACGGATGCAGCACCAGCCCACCCTGCTGATGTCACGGCCACCACATCGCAGCCAGCAGACTGCTCCTGCTGCTCCACATCACAAAGGCATTGCTGACACCCCTAGCCCCAGAAGAGGATAAAAAGGGCTGCGCCAAGCCAGACGGCCAGACGAGGCGGCAGGTGAGCGAGATCCGAGAGGAGCAGGCACCCAGGGGAAGGCAAGGAGGCTGGGGCTCCCCACAGCAATGGAGGGGGACTTCTCTTTGGCTGCTTCTCCTGACAGTGACAGCCAGACTCCTGCAAAGGGACGCAACAAGGCCACGGCTCCTGTCCTCGCCCACCTCGTCACTGGCACGGAGAGCTCTCAACACGCTACAGGACAGATGAGACACCCCTGGCCACTACCCATCCCGTGCATGCAGGGAGCTTCCCAAAGCCACAGGCAAAGGGAACGCCACAAAACTGTGCCCTGGGGGAGGAGGGCTGGTCCCGAAACGGACATCCTGGCACCAGCCATGGCCATGTCACAGCCAGCAGGCTACGCCTGGTGGTCCAGGTCAGAAAGGGGTTGGACACACGGCTGGCTGCGGAACGGTAGAAAATGGGCTGCACCAGACGAGACTGGCAGACGACGAGACGGGCTAGCAAAGACTTACAGGCTCTGAAAAAGCCACCCTATCTGTAGCCCATCCTCATCCTATAGACAGCCAGAAGGTGCCCACCCCTGTGGGCAAGGACAGAGCCACACCACCCACCCTGTCTCGACCCCGTCCAGGTCCCGCAGGCTGATCAAAGGTGCTCGCAGCCATGGACAAAGGGAGCTCCATAAGACCCACCGTATCCGGACCCCATCCTCGTCCTGCAGACAGCCAGGAGGTGGGCACAGTCGTGAGAAAAAGGGAGAGCCGCACCACCCACCCCATCTCTGTAACATGTCACGGTCCCACAAGCAACTGGAGGGAACACGCAGCCACGGACATTCTCAGCTTTGGATCCTTTCACAGCAAGACAGGCGCAATTCCCACACTCCACGCAGAGACACCCTCAGCATTGCCAGCCACTCGTGGACGCACGCTTCCACACTGGGCCACATCTTCAGTGCCAAAGGCGTGAAAGAGCACCTCCCGAAAACTCAACAAGCATCTTTCTTCCAGAAGAGCCCTCAGACCCACAACTCTCAGCAGCAAGTACCACCCAAAGCTTCCAAACAGGGCCGTGGCTACCACCTGCTGCTTTTAGTTCTCTTTTAACCTGTGCCGAGCTGCTGCTCTGTACACTCATCCTACAGCCTCCTCCTTTCCTTCCCCAGCACTACCAATTCTTCTCTTCTAGTGTATTGCATCGTTTATTGAACTGCGCCTTCTCACTGGACTGCTGGAAAAGCGGGATCACACGGATGCAGCACCAGACCACCCTGCTGATGTCACGGCCACCACATCGCAGCCAGCAGACTGCTCCTGCTGCTCCACGTCACGAAGGCATTGCTGACACCCCTAGCCCCAGAAGAGGATAAAAAGGGCTGCGCCAAGCCAGACGGCCAGACGAGGCGGCAGGTGAGCGAGATCCAAGAGGAGCAGGCACCCAGGGGAAGGCAAGGAGGCTGGGGCTCCCCACAGCAATGGAGGGGGACTTCTCTTTGGCTGCTTCTCCTGACAAGGACAGCCAGACTCCTGCAAAGGGACGCAACAAGGCCACGGCTCCTGTCCTCGCCCACCTCGTCACTGGCACGGAGAGCTCTCAACACGCTACAGGACAGATGAGACACCCCTGGCCACTACCCATCCCGGGCTTGCAGGGAGCTTCCCAAAGCCACAGGCAAAGGGAACGCCACAAAACTGTGCCCTGGGGGGCAGAGGGCTGCTCCCGAAACGGACATCCTGGCACCAGCCATGGCCATGTCACAGCCAGCAGGCTACGCCTGGTGGTCCAGGTCAGAAAGGGGTTGGACACACGGCTGGCTGCGGAACGGTAGAAAATGGGCTGCACCAGACGAGACTGGCAGACGACGAGACGGGCTAGCAAAGACTTACAGGCTCTGAAAAAGCCACCCTATCTGTAGCCCATCCTCATCCTATAGACAGCCAGAAGGTGCCCACCCCTGTGGGCAAGGACAGAGCCACACCACCCACCCTGTCTCGACCCCGTCCAGGTCCCGCAGGCCGATCAAAGGTGCTCGCAGCCATGGACAAAGGGAGCTCCGCAAGACCCACCGTATCCGGACCCCATCCTCGTCCTGCAGACAGCCAGGAGGTGGGCACACTCGTGAGAAAAAGGGAGAGCCGCACCACCCACCCCATCTCTGTAACATGTCACGGTCCCACAAGCAACTGGAGGGAACACGCAGCCACGGACATTCTCAGCTTTGGATCCTTTCACAGCAAGACAGGCGCAATTCCCACACTCCACGCAGAGACACCCTCAGCATTGCCAGCCACTCGTGGACGCACGCTTCCACACTGGGCCACGTCTTCAGTGCCAAAGGCGTGAAAGAGCACCTCCCGAAAACTCAACAAGCGTCTTTCTTCCAGAAGAGCCCTCAGACCCACAACTCTCAGCAGCAAGTACCACCCAAAGCTTCCAAACAGGGCCGTGGCTACCACCTGCTGCTTTTAGTTCTCTTTTAACCTGTGCCCAGCTGCTGCTCTGTACACTCATCCTACAGCCTCCTCCTTTCCTTCCCCAGCACTACCAATTCTTCTCTTCTAGTGTATTGCATCGTTTATTGAACTGCGCCTTCTCACTGGACTGCTGGAAAAGCGGGATCACACGGATGCAGCACCAACTCCAGGCACCAGCCCACCCTGCTGATGTCACGGCCACCACATCGCAGCCAGCAGACTGCTCCTGCTGCTCCACATCACAAAGGCATTGCTGACACCCCTAGCCCCAGAAGAGGATAAAAAGGGCTGCGCCAAGCCAGACGGCCAGACGAGGCGGCAGGTGAGCGAGATCCGAGAGGAGCAGGCACCCAGGGGAAGGCAAGGAGGCTGGGGCTCCCCACAGCAATGGAGGGGGACTTCTCTTTGGCTGCTTCTCCTGACAAGGACAGCCAGACTCCTGCAAAGGGACGCAACAAGGCCACGGCTCCTGTCCTCGCCCACCTCGTCACTGGCACGGAGAGCTCTCAACACGCTACAGGACAGATGAGACACCCCTGGCCACTACCCATCCCGGGCTTGCAGGGAGCTTCCCAAAGCCACAGGCAAAGGGAATGCCACAAAACTGTGCCCTGGGGGGCGGAGGGCTGGTCCCGAAACGGACATCCTGGCACCAGCCATGGCCATGTCACAGCCAGCAGGCTACGCCTGGTGGTCCAGGTCAGAAAGGGGTTGGACACACGGCTGGCTGCGGGACCGTAGAAAAGGGGCTGCACCAGACGAGACTGGCAGACGACGAGACGGGCTAGCAAAGACTTACAGGCTCTGAAAAAGCCACCCTATCTGTAGCC
Organism: Buteo buteo; assembly: GCF_964188355.1. Taxonomy (NCBI): domain Eukaryota; kingdom Metazoa; phylum Chordata; class Aves; order Accipitriformes; family Accipitridae; genus Buteo; species Buteo buteo. The sequence continues at coordinate 33,825,280 of NC_134177.1, forward strand.
CATCCTCATCCTATAGACAGCCAGAAGGTGCCCACCCCTGTGGGCAAGGACAGAGCCACACCACCCACCCTGTCTCGACCCCGTCCAGGTCCCGCAGGCCGATCAAAGGTGCTCGCAGCCATGGACAAAGGGAGCTCCGCAAGACCCACCGTATCCGGACCCCATCCTCGTCCTGCAGACAGCCAGGAGGTGGGCACACTCGTGAGAAAAAGGGAGAGCCGCACCACCCACCCCATCTCTGTAACATGTCACGGTCCCACAAGCAACTGGAGGGAACACGCAGCCACGGACATTCTCAGCTTTGGATCCTTTCACAGCAAGACAGGCGCAATTCCCACACTCCACGCAGAGACACCCTCAGCATTGCCAGCCACTCGTGGACGCACGCTTCCACACTGGGCCACGTCTTCAGTGCCAAAGGCGTGAAAGAGCACCTCCTGAAAACTCAACAAGCGTCTTTCTTCCAGAAGAGCCCTCAGACCCACAACTCTCAGCAGCAAGTACCACCCAAAGCTTCCAAACAGGGCCGTGGCTACCACCTGCTGCTTTTAGTTCTCTTTTAACCTGTGCCCAGCTGCTGCTCTGTACACTCATCCTACAGCCTCCTCCTTTCCTTCCCCAGCACTACCAATTCTTCTCTTCTAGTGTATTGCATCGTTTATTGAACTGCGCCTTCTCACTGGACTGCTGGAAAAGCGGGATCACACGGATGCAGCACCAACCCACCCTGCTGATGTCACGGCCACCACATCGCAGCCAGCAGACTGCTCCTGGTGCTCCACGTCACGAAGGCATTGCTGACACCCCTAGCCCCAGAAGAGGATAAAAAGGGCTGCGCCAAGCCAGACGGCCAGACGAGGCGGCAGGTGAGCGAGATCCGAGAGGAACAGGCACCCAGGGGAAGGCAAGGAGGCTGGGGCTCCCCACAGCAATGGAGGGGGACTTCTCTTTGGCTGCTTCTCCTGACAGTGACAGCCAGACTCCTGCAAAGGGACGCAACAAGGCCACGGCTCCTGTCCTCGCCCACCTCGTCACTGGCACGGAGAGCTCTCAACACACTACAGGACAGATGAGACACCCCTGGCCACTACCCATCCCGTGCATGCAGGGAGCTTCCCAAAGCCACAGGCAAAGGGAATGCCACAAAACTGTGCCCTGGGGGCGGAGGGCTGGTCCCGAAACGGACATCCTGGCACCAGCCATGGCCATGTCACAGCCAGCAGGCTACGCCTGGTGGTCCAGGTCAGAAAGGGGTTGGACACACGGCTGGCTGCGGAACGGTAGAAAAGGGGCTGCACCAGACGAGACTGGCAGACGACGAGACGGGCTAGCAAAGACTTACAGGCTCTGAAAAAGCCACCCTATCTGTAGCCCATCCTCATCCTATAGACAGCCAGAAGGTGCCCGCCCCTGTGGGCAAGGACAGAGCCACACCACCCACCCTGTCTCGACCCCATCCAGTTCCCGCAGGCCGATCAAAGGTGCTCGCAGCCAGGGACAAATGGAGCCCCGCAAGAACCACCGTATCTGTAGCCCATCCTCATCCTACAGACAGCCAGAAGGTGCCCACCCCTGTGGGCAAGGACAGAGCCACACCACCCACCCTGTCTCGACCCCGTCCAGGTCCCGCAGGCCGATCAAAGGTGCTCGCAGCCATGGACAAAGGGAGCTCCGCAAGACCCACCGTATCCGGACCCCATCCTCGTCCTGCAGACAGCCAGGAGGTGGGCACACTCGTGAGAAAAAGGGAGAGCCGCACCACCCACCCCATCTCTGTAACATGTCACGGTCCCACAAGCAACTGGAGGGAACACGCAGCCACGGACATTCTCCGCTTTGGATCCTTTCACAGCAAGACAGGCGCAATTCCCACACTCCACGCAGAGACACCCTCAGCATTGCCAGCCACTTGTGGACGCACGCTTCCACACTGGGCCACGTCTTCAATGCCCAATTTGCCCCCTGTCGCAGGCAAAGGCAGAGGCGCACCATCCACCATATCTGCAGAATATCTAGGTTCCACGGCAGCTTCAAGGTGCCCAGTTGCCGTGGACAAAAGCAATGTCGGAACACCCACCACCTCTGTACCATGTCATGGTTTCTAACGCACCTGGAAGCATTATGCATCCGTGGATAATGAGAGCCTTGCAACACCTGTTTTATCTGTACCCCATCATCATAACAGATATATCTGAAGCTTCATACAGCTGTTGAGAAAGGGAGCACCGTACCATCCATCATATCTTTACCTCCTCACAGTCCTAGAGCCAGCTAGAAACTGCCAAGATTTTCTTTCATGCATTAATAATCATCAGTTACAACAGTCTAAATTAGGATTTCTATTTAAAACTTAAACATCCACAGGGTGTTTTAAAGCAAATTCTGGTTTGTGACTATCTTGTAGCAGTTTATTATGCCAAGAAAAAAAGCAAGTGTAATCTTGGTGACACACACATAATATTTGAGATCTCAGTTTTGCTGTTTTAGTCAAATTCAATGTCATGCATCCTGCAAGCAATTAGTTTGTACTAACGTACGAACAGTGCCTTTGCAGCGGGTTTTACAATCAGTCATAACCAAAGAGATGTTTCTGTGATCAGATGAATATGACATGGTGTGGAAATCAGCAACCTGGTTCTCAAATAGATTAAAACGTGCCTGGGTAACCTACATTTTTTTGCTCCCCAGTATTCTGACACAGCATCACATATTTCTCTGACAGGATACTATTTGGTATTCTACGAATAGCTACATAGAAGATATTGAAGTTTAAAAATACTGTTAGCTTTTTTAAGATAAAAATGGGGTTTTCCCCATCTTTTGACGTTGTTTAGGGCTACTTCCCTGAGTTTATCATTAATCTGAAATTATTTTGTGTCACCAAGTGAAAACTCAGGAGGATTTTAGATGATCTAACTGGAAACATCTACAGAGCTCTACAAAGTTCCAATTATGTCCATTAAACTCAAAAGTCATTAAATCTATCTAACAAAAAAAATAAAAATAATTAAAAAAAAAAACACACAAAAAAACCTCAATACAAATGGAATTCCTTACAGAAACAGTTTGCACTACAATACGTACGTCCATCTTTTGGCTGGATGACTGTTCTGTTGTGTCAGTACTTATTGGACAAGACAAAATAAATACACATAAACACCCAGAGACACAGTCAAAAGCACTAGCAGAACGTTTGCTTTTTGCACAGCAAAACTAGCAACACCAAAAATAATCTGCAATACAAAGAACATGAGCAGGAGGAGCTGAGATGCTCAAGAACTTTGCTGATTGTATAGTAACGTGTTAAGATTCTGTAACATTAGGGCCTCCAAACACAGTTTTAAAGCCTTCACGAATCTGGAGATAAAGTAATTTAATCTATCCAAATGAGAAGCCAAGAAAAAATAAATGACCTACAGTATATTCCAGCCATGAAAATTTGCAGAGGCATGCAGTAAAACATACAAATATTCACAGGAATAGACAAAGTTCTATATATATACACAAAGACACACATACGTATACACTCCAACAACAACACAAATACATAAACAGTAAAAAACTAGTTATCTATAAGAAGATCTAAGTTAAATGAAAAAATTCATCCTTCTCTTACTCTATCCAAGTATTTTCAAACATTTCCCTTCACACTGAAAACAGGCACTCAGGCTGTTGTTAGATGGCAGACTATAGTACCTCACACACAAGCTGGCCTTATTCCATATTCAGAAATCAAATTTGCAAGATAATGGGACAGTAAAGCACAAATTCTTGCTCCTTAGAGGCAGGTGTCAAGAAACACCATCATCCTCACAAAATCCTGGCAGAAATCTACCACAGCTACCGCATGAAGATTTTGTCCTGGAAACCAAGGTTGCCTCAGGAGATAGCCCAGGCTGTGCGACCTACGGTGATTTGGAAGGAGAGGAACACGTAGAGAAATATTTGTCCACTTCTGTACCTCACAAGCACTAAAAATCCGTGAATCCCCCATTTAGAGAATTAATTTGTAAATGGGAGATCACACTTAAATAATTCAGGATTTAATTCAGGACAAGGTTTCCTTCAAAGCCTTAAGTATTCCTTTAAAAAATTGCTTCTGGCTTGTATTACCTGACACAAATACATCTGGAGCTAGGTACATTTTCCTCTGATCATGTCATAGGCACATGTAGTTTGTCCTAAGAGAGGCCTCAGCCTAGTTTTTCACAGGAAATCAGAAAGTCGAGGTTAGCTTTATCCCAAAGAGACACTCGCTAAGGGAATACACCTGAGAGATACTATAGTGGACCAATCTACCTCTGGCTGACATCAGTAAAGTTTCCAACTCTCCATAGGCTTCAGTAGAAGGTGACAAACTATGCAGCCAAAAAAGGCACTGAGGGACAATCAAGCTAGGTGACAGCAGAGAACTTGATGACATCATACGTGGCAGATGATGTTCCTCACTAGTTTAATTACAGAATTGAAACACATGACACTGGAAGGTTTTCAGTTCTTACCTGTTCTTCTATTTCTGTCCACATAACAACACTTGATTTCATAATCTTTAAATAAGGCATGGATTTCCTAAAGAGAAAAGTACAAGTAGCATCAGATAAATAATTCACCAGACCAAATAAGTGTATAATTCATCTTTGGGGGGGGGGGAGGGGGGAACAACCCCCCCCCCCCAACCTCCCCAAAACCTACCCAACCAAAAAACTTTCCCAATAAACAGAAAATCTCACCATAGAAACACTATCAAATATTTGTTTTTAAAAGAGCTCGTTATACTACTGTATCAATGATTTTATCTCATATATAAAATTGGCTTACTGAATTTGATTAATTTACTTTTCGTTACATAAAGTCACATAAGCACAACAGCATGTCCTCTTGACTGTCTTTTGATAAAGATGAATAACATCACAGTTCATTAAATACCAAACCCCCCACAATTTCTCCGAAGTACAGCTAGCAGAGTTAAAACACCACACAGACAAGAAATACCGGCAACATCACATCATGCAGTTTTCTGAGGGCAGAACACTGTCATAGAATACAACAGCTGGTTTAGTTTCCTATAACTGCTCAAGTTCACTTTAACAGATTTTCATTCTTTTAATAATGAATATTCTTTCAACCAGCAGATAATTGTGCCCAGAATACCCCCTGGAAAGTGTCTTCTATCAATTACTGCACAAATGCTCAAGGAAGAATCAATCCCAAGAGCATTATTTGCTCCCACTAATTAACAGAGAGAGAACAGGGCTGTGGGAGGGGTGGGGTAGGAGCGAGTGTAAGAAAGAGGTGTGTACCAGTTTGCTGTGGCTATTCCCCAACAAGAGCAAGGTGTAGGCACGTGACCCACAAAACCCACAAACTATTACCAGTTCAGTGGCAAGAATGCCAACATGAACGTTAACCATCCCCAAGAAGAAACTGGGAGTAGTAACGTGGATATAAGTATTCTTTTACGTGGATAAGTCCCATAAACAATAGCGAAAGACCATCTCAGTAAGCAAAATAATCAACCAACTTTATCCGAAAGTTTAATTGCAGACAGTTTCCAGTAGCCCAGTCTACTTGCCAGTTTGCTAATTCAATATATATAGCCTAGAGGTTAATTGGGTTCTCTGTGACTGGTATCAGGTGCATACCTTTTAGTCAAGCCAGCACCAATCTCTAGTTTCACTAGTTAACAGCTGTCAAATACTACATTAAGAAAATACAGCAGCATTTCACAAGCTACCAGCCATCCTCTAATCAGACGCCATAAGGATGTGGTTTCGGAAAAGCAAAATACACCAGGCATAATTCAAAGATTCGGACCAGGTAGGCAATTTGACTGTGGACATCTCTCTAACGAGGATTAGACGGTGGTTCATTCTCAGTCATGGGAGAGTGAGAAGACACTTTCTGCACAGTTTTGTACAGCTCAGCTGTACTGTGGCACTGAGGACTCTAAAGAAGTTATTTCTGTCCCACTTAGAAAAAGGGGGACATGTTTACCTATTTCCTAGATTATTTTACAAGAGTAACACTGAAAATTACATATGATGATTAAGTAGCAGGAAATACTATTTCAAACAGCTCAGAACACCCTTGAAAGCCATCTGTGAAGCAGATGATTCTACATGATTTCCCAGTAACTGAAACTTCAACTGAGAGGGAAAACAGCCTATATTGAACATATCTTTGTGGGATAATTATGAGGTCTCATGTAAAAAATGATGAGAACATCAGGAAGATTTAAAATGAAAGCCTAATTTAAGCAAAGTAGTTTTAGTAAAGACTTTAACACCAACTTCCACAGGTTGTTGCAAACACTGCCAGGTTTGTGCAACTGGCTCTTCCAGGAAGGTGCTTGTTCTTGTGCTCTCATGGCCCCCAGTGGCAGGGCTGAGATCTCTACCTGTGGAATTGGGCTTGTGTAGTATTTCAATGAAAGCATTTTTCACATCAAGACCGTTTGTGACAATTTACAAAAATAAAACATACTACGCCGTCTCTTAAGCAAATGTGTACTCCTTCAAATTAAACAGATACATAGATATCTGTGCACATTAGACTAAGATTCTTCACAATATTTTCAGAATTACAAAGCCAGCTTTTGGACTCGGGCACTTCTCTAAACTTGACCTTCAACATCTTTCAACACTTAGGTCCCTTAGAAAAGGACGAACACTACCATTTTAATGTTGTTAACAGTTTCTACTCCTGACAGCTCAGAGCAGAACTCTCAGGGAAAGCAACAGGAACACTTTACTTGCTGTTCCTAACCAGGTTCAGCTGTGCACCACCAAACATCATGCACCAACAGCACTGAACATGGTTGGTCCCTTTGGGGTAAACAGTTACCCAGTATTTGGGCCAGGAAGGAGTGTTTACTCTGGGAGGAGAAACAGGTCATCCAAGTCAGGTGTATTCTCTGGCACAAGCCTATTAACTTGCAATGAATGTAAGCAGAGGGCTGTTGGCCTGAGCACAGCAGAAACAAACAGCCACGGTTCATTTCCCATTCCCAACCTCCCAGCAGCCCGCCAGCTCATGCACCTGGGAAGCCCAGCCTCCACACCCCCCAGCCCAGCTACGCCAGCCCTCTCCCCATGGCAGGACCTACCACCACCACTGCACACACCCACGGAGAAGTCATCAAGCCCCTGCCCACACTGTGCAGGAGGAAAACCTTTCGCCCTCCCCAGGTTAGCCTCACCTCGGCACTGCCCTGTGCTGGGCAGCCACCTGAGAAGGGCAACGCAAGCACTCACCATTTATCATCACACAAGGTTTAGCAAAGCAGTAATAATAAACCCCGTGGTCGTACCACACGCGAGCACTCGCTGCCATCCCCAGTGCCACCGCTTCGCCCATGCTCACAATATCTACATCCAAACCACCTGTTGGGCAAGCCAGGCCACTATTAGTATTTCTTCCACATAACTTTTACAAAACTGCTTCTCCTAAAGGATTTTTTCCTCTTGTATAAATGAATGAATCTACTAGCCTAAAAAAGAGTGACTGACAATGACCATGATAAGCATGATTTAACTGTGTCATACTAAGTCTAAACAAAACGGCAACATCCACTAACATGCTGAAGGTCTAGCTGCCTAAGCGTCAATGCACTGAACATCAGGCTAGATTATGGTATTTTGACAACAAAACCTGTAAGCAGTTACAAAGCTATCTGGCAGACATACAGCAGTCATGGATCCCGTGAAGTTTCCAACACAAACGCTGTTTATAGCGGTGCCTATCTTGGCCCTCAATTACTGCACTCCTAGGATTGACTCCTAGTTGGCTCCTGAACCAGATGTAAAACTCAGCAACAACTCTTGGGCACCGAGGTGTGTTTGTACCTGAGCAAAGTCCCCGCCAGGCAGCTCCCGGGGGGATGTGTCCCTGGTCAAAGCAAGGATGATACGTACCACAGAAACGGAGAGGAGAGAAAACGGAGGACAGACCTTGCTCAGAGTGACAGCAGTTGCATAAACACATGGGCCATGCCAGCAGCTCTAACTGAACATCCTGGAACAGAAATGTAACCAATAATGCTTAGCTACTATACAGACCCTTAAACTTTCAAAGTTCTTAAAAGCAGACTTGGAAAGCTACTTTATCTTGCCATCAGTAAAAATTAAAATCCTAACCAGAAAATAATCAGTTCATAATTTAAAATTAGCAGAAAAAGCAAAACCAAATATATTAAAAGGAGTTTAAGCGAAACCACTAGTAAGTACAGGCTGAATATACTTTTAAAATGTATTACTTACTACTATAAGAAATGTGGTCTTCAAATACTTCAGTTCTTGGCCTGTCCTGTCTTGCCTCCGGTAGAAAACCTGGCAACATGAGGTTTTGCCACATACTATCCGTTTGAAATTTGCATCTCTCAAATGGAAAGAATGCCTTCCTTAGAGAGGATCTGTCTTTATGCTTTATTACCTGCACTGTTTTAAACACAAACAAGAAAGGGAGTCATTAACAGGCACATTTGTCCTATTTATCAGATTAGTAAAGTTCAATGTATTATTTCTAATAAAAACAAAAAAAAAGCTTCAGAGCAAGAAGATCAGATTGAGAGGAGAAGGAATGCCCCCCAAGTAGAACAAAATACCCAGCCCATTTTTAATATAGTTTCCATATAGCCACAATGATAGAAAAATATCAGATTGAGGGAGGGAGGGAAAACACGACATTAGTTAAGGCAGGAGTTGATCTGGTAAGCTGGTTTACTTACAACACTGACCCAACTAACAGGAACCTTGGTCAGTAATCTAAGAATAGATTCAGCAATCAGAAAAGTAACAAAAGTATAGCTGTACAGATATCAACGGTGCTTCATCTCAAGATTTAGAGAAGTCACAGCAATGGTGTATGTCCATTTTTAGGTCATTATCACACTAAAGGTTTGATAATGTCCACAGTTCGGGTACCGTGCTGGAGGAATCAGAAGAGGATAAATATGGGGGACTAACTGGCAACTCTAAAAGACTTCACCGAGACAGGTGAGCACAAAATCGACTGACTTGCCAACCAAACAGTAAATGGAGACTTTGCCTTCAAGAACAGTGAAGGTGCTAATAAAAATGTTTACCGCATACCTGTCACAAAAACACCTTTCTCCGTGGCTGTAGTGCTAGAATTGCTTGAAAAAATACTAACCCTGCAAGTACATATTTGCAGGTTGAGCTATAAAGCCCAATGCAGAAAGAATCTTCTTGACATAGTTTTGACTTAATTTGTTCCCCCTTTGGATTTGTTTCGTACTGACACCCCATGAAAAAAGCGCCTACGGGAATGCTGACTTACTTGATGTGACAGACTGCAAAGTGCTTTCTTCAGGCCCTCCTTCCTTGGCAGCATTTGCCCCTTAACAACAGCCACTGAGCACCTGAAGTGCTGAATGCTTCTGACACGTAAAGATCCCCCTGTTTGTTTGGTTTCTAAGACTACCAACCCCTGGTACAATGTTTTTGGTTCAGAAACTTCATGGCTAAGGTACGTTTCTTCTGTGGCCTTAAGAGTATTTTTTTTTTTTTTTCAGTTTAACACAAGTGGAACTCCAAAGGTAATAGAAGATTACAAGTACAATAATAAATAAATAAAGTTAATACGTAGCTACAACTGGCAGAGGAAAATGCTTGTTACCTAATTTCACCTGAAAAATGTTGGAGTCTTGTTCTCATTTTGAAGATGATGAACCTCCTGGCAAAACTGAACATCTCCACCAATCTATATCAGCAGAAGAGTCATTTCTCGCTGGAAAACTATTTTGGTAAATCTTGGCCTCACTCTTCACATGGTGACAACGAATGATAGCAAACCCAACACCCCAGTGATTAGAAATGAATAATTACATTTATGAAAACCTATTCTAGAAGACTTTGCTGCAGTTTAACCATGTTCATCTCCTTCCTGACGGTGAATAAATTGGCCAGGTTAGCTATAGTTTATCTGATTTTACTTGGCTAACCAATCATTTCAGGAAGAAAACAGCAGACAAAACACCTCTGCACAGTGTTTACCAAGGGTGCTAATTTGAAATAAGAAATGTTAAGTTTTATGGTAATTTTTGGAAATGCATGACAGCCAAATACACAGGTGTACTGAATATGCCTGATGACCACAAACACACTTCTTTCCAAAACTGCTCCAGGCCAGAAACTTTCTCTCTACGGCACGACTATTCTACCTTTACACGCCAACACCAACAGCTCAACAATGTTAAAAAATCAAAATGACATCTTTTGAAACTGTGTTTCAGGATCTGTACATGGTGGTACTGTTCTAGCCTAGTAACGGGTGAACATTAGAACCTTGCATATGGAGAAAAAGGCATCTAAGTGCTACTTTTAAGTCATCAAAACCAAATGGCAAACTTCCAAGATACTGTGTGGCTGCCAAATTGGACCTTAACGCCAGCGTTCTTTGTCTGACCAAGCAGCGCCAGGCTTGACGGCTTCCATATTGGCGAGATGGGCTTCTAACCAGTCCACACGTGAATTCACGACGTACCTGCTGTGTGCAACAGGAGCAAGTAACACAACTGTTCGAGCGTCAGACAAAGTGATCCCCCTCTGGCTATCCACAGCAAGCATCTTGTGACATGCCAGTAAGCCCTCTCTGTCAACACGGTCACGCGAGATGGCTTCTTGAAGAGACGATGAAGATTAGCAGGGTTTTCCAAGTTGTGAGTTTGCTACTGACTGGGTCATTAAGTCGCTGTAAAGAGAGGTGAGGCTCTGTGTGTAAAACATCACGCAGGATCATAGCAAAACTGTCACGTCTAAAAACTCTACCTACCTACAATCACAGTACAGCACGGCCAAACAGACCAAAAGGCACCCTATACGTGAGAACAAAACGTGAAGTACGCTGGCAAGCAAGCTCAGTACTCTGGACCAAATTATGCTCATCCCTGAAAAGATTCTCTCTAAAATGAATGGTCCCTCTCTACAGGAGTTACGGAGAAAATGACAGTCTGCACGTGCTGCACTTACCCGCAGGTAGTAAAATCGTCCGTGCTTTAGAAAAAGAGGGGAAGAGCCACACCTCCGGAGTGATTTAGAACAGAAGTTGTAATTACATTCTTTCACACTTGTGCATCAAGTTGAATATTTGGAGCACGGTCAAGCTCTGGCAAGCGACTGTGCAACTAAATCGCCTCAAAATCTGCCCCCCATGCATCAGGTTTAAGAGTTCACCCGTTTTCTCCTCTGAAGCGCAGCAGTTTGAGCGGAATTTTCCTAAACCACCAACGGATTGCGGAAAGCCGCTTGCACCGACTCCACGCTGCTCACCTCAGGCAAAAAACAAAGAAAAACAAAACCCGGGTTTGCAGCTTCTTAGCTTTACTTTTGCTGCAGGATCGTGAAGCCGCCCTACCTGTCTGGATGCAGTGAGGACGCAGGTGCCGCCTCAGGGGTACTGCTAACGGGCCACACACCGGCCGCCGCTTCCCTTCAGGAGGGTCACGCAAGTGCCACTACCCCGCTCATCCATCGGCCTTGCCGACTTGCACACCTTGCTGCCGGCGTGCCGAAGAAAGCGCTGCCCCTCGCAGTCCCCCGGCTTTGCCCCGGGACGGGGGCTGCTCTCTCACGCCCTGCGCCCCGACGCCGGCTCCCACAGGCCAGCAGGTAAGCGCGGGCGCCAGCGCGAAGCTGCCGCGGAGCCGTTCCCTGCCAGCCCGGCGTCGCCCCCCGCGGAGGAGGGCGGCAGTTCCCACCGCGAGGGGAGGACGAGCCGGAGCCGCCCTCCGCGGGCACCGCGGCTGCCGGCGGTAGCAAAGCCGTCTGCCAAAGGCGGCGGCGGGAGGAGAAGCCCGAGCGGACCCGCGGCGGGGAGGAAGGCAAGCCGCGGCCCCCTCGCTCCCCCGCAGACGAGGGCAAACGCGGGCCGCCGGGCAGCCCGGCGCCTCCCTCACGCCGGCCCTGGGGAGCGGCTCCCCCGCCCCCGGGCACGGCCCGCCTGAGGCGCCGGCGGGAGCGCGCGACGCCGCCGGCCGCCTGAGGGAAGGCGGCGGCCGTACCTGGCTGCTGCTCTCGGCCGGCGGGTTCCTCAGCCAGGGGCTGGCGCCTGTCGCTCAGCTGCCGGCGGGCGCTCGCCAGGCGCCTCGCCGCCTCCTCGGGGCCCAGCGGCGGGGGCCGACCCCCCCGCGGCGGCTCCGCGGGCGGCGCCGCGCCGCGCTCGGCTGCTGCCGCCGTTCTTGCAGAGCGCTCGGGCGAGCGGGGGGACGGGCGGGCAGCGGGCGAGCCGCGAGCACGGCACGGGCCGCTGGCGGGGCGCGGGGAGCCCGCCAGGCTCCGCCGCGCGCCGCGCGCCTCGCCCCCGGGCCCGCCGCGCTGACTGGCCGCGCCCGCCGCCCTCTCCCTCCCGGGGGGAGGCTGAAAGCTGCGGAGCCCCGTGAAGGGGCGGCGGGCTCGGCCTCCCCGCCAGCCACAGAGGGGTGGCCCGGCCCCGGCCCCGGCCCCGGCCCCGGCCCCGAGGCGGTGAAAGGGAGGCAGATGCTCCGCGAGGAGGGAAGGGCGGGGGCGGGGGGGGGTGGGGGGGGCGAGCAGAGAAAACTGAGCGGGGCTCGGTAGTGCCTGTAACGGCCTCAGGCTGCGAACCTCTTCAAGGGGTGTGGGATGCACGGGGATCAGAGGGCGAGTTCCATCCCCGCAGTAACGTATCTCGAGTCAAATTTTAGGGAAGGTCTTGAGCGCTCCCGAGGGCAGTTTGGGGCTCCAGTATGAGGACAGTCGCCCCAAGAGCCATCGTGAGGGCAGCGCCTCAGGGAGGCCAAGGCCTGGACACCGGCACGGCGCGGCTCATCGCACCCAGGAGGTATCGTTTCCCCAAAGTCCCGCTCTCCATACCTTCCTTGGGTACAAGTCCACCCGGAGAGACCAAAATGCAGAACGCCAACAAAGCAAAGCAGATCTCCAGGGAACCCAAACGCTCCGTCAGAGGTTAGCAGGCACGATGGCGCGAGGTGATCTCGTTCTAACTTGATTCTGCATCAGAAACGTACCAAACCAATTACAAAGCGCCCGAATGGGTAAACCAACGCCTGGGTGCTGCGCTTGCGGCAAAAGTCACCCTCTTCTGGCAAAGCACCGTGTAATGGTGGATGGGCAGGCACGGGGCTTGCGAATGTCATGCGAAGAAAAGGAACGCAACATCCCGATAGAAGGAAAGTATTTCTGGGAGTCGCTGTAAAAGAAATCTTCCCTTGTCTGAAGCCTCCGTCCCTAAAAATGTTTCACTCTGTTAACGCTTGCTTTAAAAAAATAGAATAGGTTGTTCTCTTGGAAAATTCATTTCTCCTTAGCATAGTTACTTGCAGTGTCGTTTACAGCTCGGTAAATTTAGCTCTGAACATCGTTATCGTTGCTATAAATGAACGAAGAATAATTTCAGTATTGGTGTTCGTTTGTAGTTACGAGGCTGACCACAAGGAACAGGCAAAAGGAAATCCAAACCTGAGAAACAGTGGTCTTAAAAAGGAAACTGGAAACACACTTTGAGTTAAATTGGGTATGTGCGACTAAGTTCTTGCCGAGAAAATCTAATTCTGGATGATAATTCTTGACTAGGCTTAAAGTGCCATTTTAGAGACAGGATTACCAGTTACGGAAACGGCGCCCCCTCCCCCGCGCCCCCAAATAACGATAGTGGTTTTAGAAATTGCTTTAGTCCAAACCAAAGCTAGCGAGTTAAGACTACAAAGAGTCTTGAACCTTCATTACTAAAATTAATTTTAAAACTACTGAGCAAACAACAATCAAAGTACTTTTTGTTGGTTTTGGTGTATTACAAAAAAATTTGTCAGGGCTGACAAGCTTCCTTTCAAGCCCTGTTCAGGGGCTTCCTTCTCCCTAAATTTTTAAGCAGGTGATGTTCCTCCTCCTTCGGTATTTGCGTTCTGTTTAATGAATTTTGGAAATCAGAGGTCTGATGAAGGACATTTGTAAATGGTTCATCTATTTGTCACGGGAGAATTTGAGAACTGCCAAATTCAGCCTGTCGGGACAGGCTGTCAGAACAGTACTACCTTAGCCTTCATACATAAACCAAGAAGCAGGAAAAACTACTATAACAAATTATTAGTGTGAGATCTGATCTAAAGAAAACTTCATATTCTTAGAGAAACAAGATTTTCATAGGTCACCCTTCTTTGAGGAATGTAAGTGAAAATCAGTATATACCTGCTATTTTTTCAAATTTCCGATGAAGATTTGCATTTTAAAACTATGAAATACCTTTTCCAGCCCAAGCTGTGAGGTATAGGATTCTTAAGTCCTAAGGATTTACAAAGTAATAATCATGCTACCTATAAAATTATCCTTGGAAAAGATAAAAAAAAAGAGTGAAAAGTCTGCTAGTGACTATTTACAAACTGATTTTCCAGTCAAGCTATGAAATTGTAGTGAGGATACTTAAATACTGTCTCCTCAAAACCTTTCCAAAGCATAGGATAGATTATGTGATGTAAATTATTCTGGGACCACAAAAAAGATATTGCTCTGCTAGGAATACTAGAAACACGTAACTATCTCCTCAGAAATAATTACCAGATTAAGCTGTTACAGTAGAATTACAGATCTGCTCAAACACTATGCAGTTTGGTGAAGCTGTTGAAGTAGTGAAAGCAGAGTGATTAATTATACCATTAATTTTTCCAGTTTCAAGGTCGACACTCTGGTTCATCTGTATGCTACTGATAATTAATCCTACCTATAGCAATTACCTTCTCAAAAGCTGCCTGCCTTTTTTTTTTTTTTCTTTTGATAGGCTGCAGGTGTATCTGAATGGAAGTCCTTAAAAGTTAAAGTGCATTGCTAAAAGAAATATCTCAGAAATGAATAGTTTGATATTAATGGCAAAACCAAAACTACTGCAGTATTAGTTGTAAATAGTTCCAGAGAAATGTAAGCATTTTTCTTGCTTAGAGATACATATTTAAAAGATTGCATTTTGTAGGTAAGTGTATTCATCTTTTTATCCCCCCCCCCCGCCCCCCCCAATGCTCACATTCCATTCTGTATACAGGCAGTTGATATCACACAGGTAGATGAAGGAATTGCCTGCGCTAAAAGGCAACTATGAAGTGCTGCGGGAAGAGAGCAGGAAAGATCCAAGCTCTTGCCATAGTCCGTGGAGGCGGTCCATCAAAATGAACAAGGAGGTAGGGCACGCATCACCTCCTATGACAACCAAAATCAGCCAAACGGGCGTCAGTGCCAAGAACCAATCTGACCTGAGGAAATACTCCCTCTTGAACCCAAATGTCATCCCTGTTTTGAACTACAGTACACCCTCAGGCAGGTACCTGGAGAATTAAAATATAATTTTAAATAGAAGAACAATCAAAATTAGGCACCGATAAAGTAAAACACCGGAGTCCCTTGGAGCCCCCCCAGAGCATCAGTGGGCACATTAATATAGTACAGAGGTTGTGCGAGCCGACAATCCAGCCTTCTTGGAACCTCCACAAACATTCCAGCCTTCTTGGAACCTCCACAAACATTCCAGCCTTCTTGGAACCTCCACAAACATATCAACGCATTAGATGCGCAGGCCTTTCATTTGGCAAGTTAATCTTCTGCCTTCAGGAATTCTCCCACTTTACCATACAGTTTCTGCCAGAAGCACCAAAACCCTGGGCTGGTGGCACAGGTTACTGTCCTCTGTGCTGGCTTTGGCCAGCGCTCCTTCAGGTCAGCCATTACTGCTCTCAGCTGTTCTTTGGAACAGCTAACTGCTTTGTAACAGTGAAAAGAAATTGTGTAAGCTTAAGCAGTCCTTGCTAACCCATGCTGTGAGAAGTGACGCAGGTTAGGGAACCCACTCCCAAGCCTCTGCTTCTTTGCAGGAGTGGGAAACGTCTTCAGGAAGATGCTGAGATGGTGCAACTCGGGATGAACTGCAAGTGGTAACAGTCTCCACCCAGCTGTACCCAGGAGAGGAAGAAGACAGCGAGCCAACGCATGTATGTATTTTCCTTAAAGAATTTCATCTTGTTGATTACAGACCATCCTTCTATATGCAGACATTGTATGCATATGTTTGTATGAGTATACTGTTACTCACTTTATGTTGCTTTCAAGACAAAGCCCTACACATTTCTGCTTTGCACTCTAAACAGTGCAGTTTTCTAATGCACTTTCATTACATTTCAAAATTGCTGCAAAAGCAAAAAGCACTATTTAAAAAAAAGCAGAAAAGTATAGTGTTCTGCAAATGTAACTTTGGTTGCCCTGCTGACTTGATGCTATTATACAGATAAGCCACTTTGCAGTAATTTAATTTAGTTCACTAAATTCCTTTTTAATTAAGAGTAATGTACCCATCCACAGCAGTTGCTGCTGTAGCTCTTCTGAGCTGAAGATTAATTTACCCATGCTTCTGCAGCTTCAAAGTATCACAAGCCATATATATTTTTTCATTTTTATGGGATGAGAGTGTTAAAACAGAATTGTGTCACATTCTTTCTGAATTAAAGATGCACTCAGGCATAATTGTCCATGTGCAAAAGTACAAACAAGTTCAGATCTGTGCAGATAAAACAAAAGCCAAGTTTTAGAACATCTACTGGATCTCAAAGACCCATCTGATGTTCCCAGGTATACAAGAACGTATCTGTGAACTATTTAGGTAAGTGATTTCTTATATGAAAGAGAAATCTAAACAATTTTCTAAAACCTGAAACCATGCGATTGGTATGTTTCCTGCAATGAGGGTGTGGAATCCATCAGTTGCTGCAAATTCGACGCTTCCATAAAAATCCCCGATTGCTAGCACCATTTCACGTGAACAAAGTGAAAACAATACCACTCCCTTTAGTCTATATTATGCCCGCTGTTTCAAGCTCTAGCTGCTCCTTTTGTTTCATTAGGAAACTGAAATTTTGAAACCAAAAGATGTAGATTCAGTTGTCAACACCAGTAATTAGTTGGGTGATGATTATCTAGATGCTCAGTTGTTTATCTCAAGGATGCATCTTGCCTCCCAAATATACTGGAGGTGCCAAAAGAAGTTCCTTTCACCATTTTTCTACCAAATTTAAATACATTCTGTGTTCTCAGTGTACTACCATTCCATAGTGCAGTAACATTGAGGATCATTAAGAAACAAATGGAATTTCATATCAAATTACCAACCTAGAACAGCACAGTGAGCAACTGATACCTCCAGTATTCTGATGAAGCAAAAACTTCGTAACCCCTCTCTGCAGCTACTGCATAGTCTCAGGCTTCACTTATTCTGCAGGGTTGCGATTCACTAATTAACCATTAGAATAACTGAGCATATCTAGACTGCCATTTTGTTGAGATAGGTATTGTGACACAGCAAGTCCTCCCAATTAACTGCTAAGCTTGTTTTAACATCAGAGATGATACTTTGATTAATGTTTCATTCTCCAGGCACTTAGGAGTTGCAGTAATATAGGAACAGACTTCAGGTCCATCAAATCACATCCCAGCAGTGCCCATCTTAAGGTCAAAGAGATGCCAGATGGGCAACACATTGCTTCTTCAGAGACCACAACAGCCACACGCTTCATTCAGAGTTGCATTGCCAATAAACAGTGACTTTCACTTTGCTCGCGCTCCTTTGCGGGAGCCTTATATGTACTGTACATAGCTCACATTCACTGGGATATGTCAGGTACTGCTGTGTGTGACCAAAAATGGCATGTTCTTAAATGTTCTTCCATACAGATACAAAAACACTTCAAGTGACTTTGCCCACAGCTGAACGTTTTCTTTTTAAGTGGAACCTGATAGCTATTAAACTTGGTGCAACGCTGCTCCTAAGTGTGTTAGGAATGATGGATTATCCCAGTTACAGACTGGTTAGCAACTTCTCCGCAGTTTCCAGTCTGTAACACGGTAGTCTGCAAATGAACGGTAAGACCGTAAAGATAGAAGAGGTAAGAGCTATAGCTTATAAAGCGAGTAACTATTCTGAGGAAATCATTACACTGAAACGTAATGTAATAGTCTATTTTGGGAATCATGGTCTTTGCACTAGAATTTATAACCTTTGTTGCCTAATGCATATCATTAGCAAATTCGTGTGAAGGTTATATTTAAAGACAGCAAAAAGAGAGTAAATCTCAAAACGAACCACCACAAAACAAATGCAGCTTCTTGAATAATACCTGAGAACAAAAGAAAATAAGATCAAACAAATATTGTAAGTACAGTCCTCTTCAATAAATGGCCCTAGAGCCCAATATTTTCATGAGGAAACCTCAGCAAAACTACCTCCTAAAACAATGCCTTGCCTGCTTTAAATCACCATTCTTCCCTGCATAGGCTTTATTTTTCCTCATTCAGAGTCAACTTCCAATTTAGTAATAACTTCTTGGCAGAAAGTACATTTTGGCAATTTTAGTGTTAAAAAAAGTGTTCCTTGGGTTTCTAGCAAAAGCAGGTACATCCCCACATTCCTACACACAGTGTTTTTATTGGCTAACCTGTTAACGTGCTGCAAATTGTAGTTTCAAATCATTCTGTCTCAGATTCTCTGTAAGGGCCTGTTTTTCTAGGAACTGGAAACTGATATTGATAATTCACAGGAAACTGTGAAATAATTTCACATCAAAAAATAGCAAAATCATAATACTGAATTAAAGCATTCCAGAGGGTGAATCGGTACATCTCCATTACTATCTAAGTCACAGCCCTTACAGATCTGGCTAATTATAAACCTGAAGAAAATCTTTGACATGATTTAACTGAATAGCTAGCACGTACTGGGAATGAACAGGCATCTTACCAGCAATTTGTTTTGACATGATAAACCAGTCAGTGATTTATCCCTGCCAGCAGAGGTTGGAGTCTGAAAACACCCCCACAATATTCTGTCCTTAAAACCGCTGTAACTTATTAAATATGGAAGACTGGCATAGAGGATGTAATGCAAGCTAAACTTTCCCAAGGCGTTCTTAAAAAATTGATGAGACTTTAAAATGTTCTGCCAATCAGTTATAAAAAAGGTTTCCACAGAAACTGTCATGCAACATGAGTTTTTGCTATAAACACATTTATTGAAGTGTCAAACTTCTACACGTTCATTCTGTTTTCATGGGGCACAAAAGATCCCACCCCCTTCCTGTTATCCAGGCTCTCTGGCTGAGGTTACGGCAGTAACACATTTTGACTTGTTTATAGAGATTTCTTTGGTTAAGCTGCAATGCAAATAAACACACTTAAAGAGGTTATTATTGTTTTGCAGGAATTAGATCATGTAGTTTGATTACTCAACCTTTAATCTCTCCCAAGTGCATGTGATTTGCATACATTATGCCAAGAGAATTGATATGGGGAGTAAATTAATTCTTAAAGTGTCAGGAAGTTGGAAAACTGAAATTAAGTATACTAAACCTATTTGACCAAGTTCCCAGTTTCCTGCAGTTCTCAGTGCCAACCCATCTCAGAGTGTCTGTCTGATTTCATCACCTCTAAGTGCAGTGAAAGGGGTTTAAAATTAGAAAAATCCATCACTGTTGACCAAACTGGAAATATTTGGCAATCTAATCCAAGGCTGGCCATTGTTCAACTGGTGTGATAGTGCCTGGGTTTAAAGAGGAGAGACCGCCAGTTTTATAAGAACTTTGGCGTGGCGTGGCATGGCACCACCTCTTTCTGCGCATTTTTTCACGCAGACATACTGCTTGTAAAAAGT
This sequence comes from Buteo buteo, assembly GCF_964188355.1. Classification (NCBI taxonomy): domain Eukaryota; kingdom Metazoa; phylum Chordata; class Aves; order Accipitriformes; family Accipitridae; genus Buteo; species Buteo buteo. The sequence goes on from NC_134177.1 coordinate 33,844,948, forward strand.
GCTGACTTGACGGTCTTGGAGGCTGAGGTGTCCCCTTTATCCATGGAGCGGCTGTTGTACTCGTGCCCTCACATTTCATTGCCAGCTGAAGGGTAGGGTAGAAAGGTTCCTGCACTATGCTTTTTGGCCTTTCCCTTCCTTGCTATCACTATTTTTGTTCCATTAGCGGCAATAACAGCGGAGAGCACTCATTCAGGCAGTGCTCCAAGAAGCTGGTGGTTTTGCCAATGTCAGCTATAAAAATGTAGAAGAGAATAGAATACAACAAAACATAATTGCTACTGCTGGCTCCCAGCTTCTGAGAACAGTACCATCTACTGCTACCATTAATGAAACCAGCCCAGGGTTAACAACAGTAATTTTTTTCCACAGACTTTAGATGAGGCCACTATGATTTATCTTGGAGCTGAAGGTGAAACTTCCAGATCTAATCCATGTTCTGCCTCTGCCATCAAATTCGCGCTTCCCTTCTGCTCAGGCCATCGCTGTTGCTAACTGGTAGCGACTGCCACTGTCTGATGGGCATATGTCCTGGGTTCAGCTGGGATAGAGTTAATTTTTACAGGACCCAGGGAGGTGGGGGGCATAGCCGGGGCAGCTGACCTGAACTAGCCAAGGAGCTATTCCATACCATGTGACATCATGCTCAGTATATAAATGGGGAGTGGGCCGGGGGGAGGTCTCTACTTTCGGTGGGGGAAGTGGCGGAGCGTCGGGTTCCGGGTGGTGAGCCGTTGCACTGTGCATCACTCTTTTTGTATACTCTTTCATTAGTACCGTTGTTGTTATAACCTTTTTTTTGTGTTGTCCCAGTAAACTGCCTTTATCTCAACCCTGGAGGTTCCAGGGTTTTTTTTCTTTTCTCTCCTCAGTCTCCTCCCTATCCCACCGGAGGGGGGTGGGAGGAGTGAGCGAACGGCTGCATGGTCCTTTGTTACCGGCTGGGCTGAAAACCACGACACCAGGTCTAAGCCCTCTCTTGCTGGAGCAATGAGAGGAACAGGGTCCTACGCCCGGAGATACTGCTACACCCTGCGGGTCAGTGTAACAAACTCTGACTGTCCGAACTAAAAGAGTAGTGCACAGGCTGGACAAGCAGGTTGGGCACTGTGGACATGGTGTCAAAATCAGGAGGGCACAACCCCATGAGAAAAGCAATCCTGCCACTGAGCTCTGCTTGGCCCTTCTCTTTTGCAGGCCATCAGACATAGAAGCGGCTTCTGCTTAATCGGAGGAACCCTCTGCAATAACTAAGTGTAGAACACTGTTATCAGGAAACAGAAAGGTCAGGTTCAATACAATCTGAAGGGAAAGCCAAACAGACTTTCTGCTCCTGGAATGACACTTGCAGTTAGTTACTCATCAGATCTGCACACAACGAGCAAAGAAGGAAATGATGCTGCTAGCACAGACTCCCAATAAGCTACAAGACACTTGCCATGCACCAATAACCTATTCGTGGAAAGAGAGAAAACTGCACTTTGAGTTTGTCTAGCCTCTGTGTCCAGAAGAAACAAGTTGCTCTGTACACTCATCCTACAGCCTCCTCCTTTCCTTCCCCAGCACTACCAATTCTTCTCTTCTAGTGTATTGCATCGTTTATTGAACTGCGCCTTCTCACTGGACTGCTGGAAAAGCGGGATCACACGGATGCAGCACCAGCCCACCCTGCTGATGTCACGGCCACCACATCGCAGCCAGCAGACTGCTCCTGCTGCTCCACGTCACAAAGGCATTGCTGACACCTCTAGCCCCAGAAGAGGATAATAAGGGCTGCGCCAAGCCAGACGGCCAGACGAGGCGGCAGGTGAGGGAGATCCGAGAGGAGCAGGCACCCAGGGGAAGGCAAGGAGGCTGGGGCTCCCCACAGCAATGGAGGGGGACTTCTCTTTGGCTGCTTCTCCTGACAATGACAGCCAGACTCCTGCAAAGGGACGCAACAAGGCCACGGCTCCTGTCCTCGCCCACTTCGTCACTGGCACGGAGAGCTCTCAACACGCTACAGGACAGATGGGACACCCCTGGCCACTACCCATCCCGGGCTTGCAGGGAGCTTCCCAAAGCCACAGGCAAAGGGAACGCCACAAAACTGTGCCCTGGGGGGCGGAGGGCTGGTCCCGAAAGGGACATCCTGGCACCAGCCATGGCCATGTCACAGCCAGCAGGCTACGCCTGGTGGTCCAGGTCAGAAAGGGGTTGGACACACGGCTGGCTGCGGAACGGTAGAAAAGGGGCTGCACCAGACGAGACTGGCAGACGACGAGACGGGCTAGCAAAGACTTACAGGCTCTGAAAAAGCCAGCCTATCTGTAGCCCATCCTCATCCTATAGACAGCCAGAAGGTGCCCACCCCTGTGGGCAAGGACAGAGCCACACCACCCACCCTGTCTCGACCCCATCCAGGTCCCGCAGGCCGATCAAAGGTGCTCGCAGCCATGGACAAAGGGAGCTCCATAAGACCCACCGTATCCGGACCCCATCCTTGTCCTACGGACAGCCAGGAGGTGCCCACCCTTGTGGGCAAAGGGAGAGCCGCAGCACCCACCTTACCTCGACCCCGTCCAGTTCCCGCAGGCAGATCAAAGGTGCTCACAGCCATGGACAAAGGGAGCTCCGCAAGACCCACCGTATCCAGACCCCATCCTCGTGCTCTGGACAGCCAGAAGGTGCCCACCCCTGTGGGCAAGGACAGAGCCACACCACCCACCCTGTCTCGACCCCGTCCAGGTCCCGCAGGCCGATCAAAGGTGCTCGCAGCCATGGACAAAGGGAGCTCCGCAAGACCCACCGTATCCGGACCCCATCCTCGTCCTGCAGACAGCCAGGAGGTGGGCACAGTCGTGAGAAAAAGGGAGAGCCGCACCACCCACCCCATCTCTGTAACATGTCACGGTCCCACAAGCAACTGGAGGGAACACGCAGCCACGGACATTCTCAGCTTTGGATCCTTTCACAGCAAGACAGGCGCAATTCCCACACTCCACGCAGAGACACCCTCAGCATTGCCAGCCACTCGTGGACGCACGCTTCCACACTGGGCCACGTCTTCAGTGCCAAAGGCGTGAAAGAGCACCTCCCGAAAACTCAACAAGCGTCTTTCTTCCAGAAGAGCCCTCAGACCCACAACTCTCAGCAGCAAGTACCACCCAAAGCTTCCAAACAGGGCCGTGGCTACCACCTGCTGCTTTTAGTTCTCTTTTAACCTGTGCCGAGCTGCTGCTCTGTACACTCATCCTACAGCCTCCTCCTTTCCTTCCCCAGCACTACCAATTCTTCTCTTCTAGTGTATTGCATCGTTTATTGAACTGCGCCTTCTCACTGGACTGCTGGAAAAGCGGGATCACACGGATGCAGCACCAGCCCACCCTGCTGATGTCACGGCCACCACATCGCAGCCAGCAGACTGCTCCTGCTGCTCCACGTCACAAAGGCATTGCTGACACCCCTAGCCCCAGAAGAGGATAAAAAGGGCTGCGCCAAGCCAGACGGCCAGACGAGGCGGCAGGTGAGCGAGATCCGAGAGGAGCAGGCACCCAGGGGAAGGCAAGGAGGCTGGGGCTCCCCACAGCAATGGAGGGGGACTTCTCTTTGGCTGCTTCTCCTGACAATGACAGCCAGACTCCTGCAAAGGGACGCAACAAGGCCACGGCTCCTGTCCTCGCCCACTTCGTCACTGGCACGGAGAGCTCTCAACACGCTACAGGACAGATGGGACACCCCTGGCCACTACCCATCCCGGGCTTGCAGGGAGCTTCCCAAAGCCACAGGCAAAGGGAACGCCACAAAACTGTGCCCTGGGGGGCGGAGGGCTGGTCCCGAAAGGGACATCCTGGCACCAGCCATGGCCATGTCACAGCCAGCAGGCTACGCCTGGTGGTCCAGGTCAGAAAGGGGTTGGACACACGGCTGGCTGCGGAACGGTAGAAAAGGGGCTGCACCAGACGAGACTGGCAGACGACGAGACGGGCTAGCAAAGACTTACAGGCTCTGAAAAAGCCAGCCTATCTGTAGCCCATCCTCATCCTATAGACAGCCAGAAGGTGCCCACCCCTGTGGGCAAGGACAGAGCCACACCACCCACCCTGTCTCGACCCCATCCAGGTCCCGCAGGCCGATCAAAGGTGCTCGCAGCCATGGACAAAGGGAGCTCCGCAAGACCCACCGTATCCGGACCCCATCCTCGTGCTCTGGACAGCCAGGAGGTGCCCACCCTTGTGGGCAAAGGGAGAGCCGCAGCACCCACCTTACCTCGACCCCGTCCAGTTCCCGCAGGCAGATCAAAGGTGCTCGCAGCCATGGACAAAGGGAGCTCCGCAAGACCCACCGTATCCAGACCCCATCCTCGTGCTCTGGACAGCCAGAAGGTGCCCACCCCTGTGGGCAAGGACAGAGCCACACCACCCACCCTGTCTCGA